>NC_136422.1:121237500-121837500 GCF_052625555.1 Lactuca saligna
CGAAATTCAGGTACCTCTAATTAGCCCTTCATCTTTTGATATATTGTCATTTTGGGCTTTTGTGTTGGGCGAGTACGCTGGGCGTACAAGGAGTACGTTGCGCGTACTCGTGCGCCTCATTTAATCGCATCATCCCCTGGGTACGTTGGGTGTACCCAAGGTTACGCCGGGCGTAACCGGTCCAGACCCAAAAACCCTAATTTGGTGGTTGGCTATAAAAGGAATGAGATGACTTGGTTCCTCAGCCACCATCCTTCAGAAAGAAACCCTAAGAGAGTTGTTCCTTCGTTCATAGCTTGTTTGTGAGTGTTCTAAGCTTTGTGGTGTCATTTCAAGGTAGAAAAAGAGAAGAGGAGTCCATTGTGGAGGCTAGAAGTTGGTGTTCGAGTGTAGATCCGTGTTTAGCAAAGGTTGGAGCTTCTTCCTAAGGTAAAAAGTTCAGATCTTGCCTTGTAGTTCTTGTGGTATGCTTTATGGACCATTTTCTAGGTTTTTGATCCCAAAGATGGAGACTTTATGAGCAAGTAGCCTCCATTGGCTTAGATCCATCATATTTCTGGTCCATTTGAGTTGTAGGTTCATAAAAATGTAATCTTGGACGTGAATGATTAGCCATGCATGAGATCTAGATCTTTTGAGTTGAAATGGAAAGGTATTAAGGAGTGTAGGAGCCTTTACAGCCATGCCAAGGCTTAAAGGTTTCGACTTTATGGGTAAGGAGGCTTAAAGTGAGCCGGATCTAGAAGTTGAAGAAGTGTCTTAACCATTTAAGACCAGAAATGAAGAATGGTTGAATATGGGTGTTACGCTGGGCGTAACTCCCAGTACGCGCAGCGTACCGGGTGGAGACCCCCGACTGTGGATTAGCGAAGTACGCCCCGCCTACAAAAGTCTGTACGCCCCACGTACTGTGAGATGTTGACTTTTGTTGACTTTTAGGGTTTTGGTTAACATGTGGACTTTGAGTCAAGGAAGGGTAAAATGGTCTTTTACCCCTCTGAGGAAAGTTAATAAGGGTAAAGTCTAGTTGTGGAAGTCTAAATTAATTAAAATGATATTTCGTTATGATTGGGCGGGGTTGGGATTCGGAGATAGCGAGCACGTGAGATTTTAGACTTTCCACGAGGTGAGTTTTCTCACTATATTGTACCCGGAAGGGTTTTATTGTGTGACTAGAAGGTCGGATATGTTATGAGTTGTATGCATTGTATATGATAAGTTAACCGTTTGTATGCGCTATGTATGCTATGCTTGATATGGGCCGGAAGGCATTATGTTATGGGCCGGAAGGCATATATGTTATGTTGGAATAGTGTCTAAGGCTGCAACTATGATAGGCAAGTATTTGATCCGGTTGTGCATGGTCTTTTTGGGTTGCCTTCACCATAGCAACTTGATGGATGATTTGTTAAAAGAGAGTAAATATTATAAGGAATAATATATGGTTATTTGATTAATATAAGTCATAGATTAAATGGAATTAATTTGGTGACTTAAAGAGATTAATTAAATAAGAGGGTATAAACTGTCAATTGTTTGATAGTTACACTTTAGACTATAAATCCTTATCCTAGATAGAATGGACGATTTCTAGGGCTTGGATATGCCAAAATTGTCCATAGGGTTATCTATGGAATGGATTTGGATAGCCTTAAGAGAAGATTATCCAATTAGGGTTTAGGTTGTAACCCTTAAGGAGTCTACAAGTATAAATAGACCTTAGGGGTGAGGGAATTCGACACACCATCTGAAGTAGAGATACTCTGGCCGAATTCCTCCCCTCTCCTCTCTCCTAAATCATCTTGTTTGCTATTGGTGTTTGTAAGCCATTAGAGGAGTGACATTTGTGACTCTAGAAGCTCCAAGACAACAAGATCAACAAGGAACTCAAAGGTATGATTCTAGATCTGTTTCAATGTTGTTATTTAACCTAATTAGCCATTAGAAGTCTTGGATTCAAAGCATGTTTAATTAGAAAGCCTAGATCCGAGCAATAGGGTTTTGCATGCGCACATAGGAAAGTTCTTATGGCTAAAACCCATCAGTGGTATCAGAGCCTAGCTTGGTTTTCTTTAAATTGTTGCTTGATTAACTGAAACAAACCTGCAAAATTCGATTTTGGGTTTATGAGTCATGTACTCGGCGAGTTCCAAAGTGGACTCGGCGAGTCCGAGCGTCTGGATTAGGCAAAACCGGGATTTTTTCATGTTTATCTTATGGAAACTTACCTTAATCATATTAGATCAACCCTAATCCGATTTTTTGATATATATGACTATTATCTTGATCAAATTAAAGATATTTATCATCTAATAAAATATTTAATTTCCTTATGTGATAAATGATTAATTATTTTGATAATTATCTTAAAAGAAATCTTGGATAAATCAAATAAAGATAATTAGGATATTAATTGTTAATTGGAATTATTTGTTATTTGATCCTTCATGTTTTAAATGTTTGAAACCTACCCTAAAGTTTTGAAATTTATATTTGTGATTAAAAGTTTTAATTTAGACAACTTAAATTTCAAACCCTAGATTTTGAAAAGTTTAAAATACAACCCTATACTAATATGATATTACTAGAATAATATATATATATATGTATAAGGTGGGTATAAAATAGCGCTTAATGGGTGTACACTCACACCCACCGCTTGCTTGATTGGTGGAGGGTCGTTAGCCGAACGAGTAGCATAGGGCAACCTTATCTTCTCATTAAAAGTATAATAAGAAATACAAAGTAACTACACGTTTTAAAATTTTCCCAATCTTAGTTACTTTAGGAAAAGTGAATTGATGCAATCCCATGAAATTACACTTTGCACCTTGCTAAGAAGTTAGTGGAGCGTGTGTGGTTTACCGGCACACTAATTGGTTCTAAGTGAAGGTGGCAAAGGGTGATTCATTGTTTATCATAGTTCGATGGAGCGTGTGTGGTTTACCGGCACATCGAATAGGTGATCGTAACAATGAAGGCACCATGTGAATTTGCATGGTAATTCACACCCGCTTTGTGATCCTCGGCATCCCAGTCACAAACGAGAGGGGCATATCGAGATTTAAACATGCCATTGAATAGTTCAATGAATCTCATCCGAATCTAGGAATTCTCAAAAACACTTAGGACTAATAGTTTAAGTTTTGTAATGGAGAATTAGTGAATCGTCATTCACTTACCTTCAATTTATTTACATGTTAGATTACGGCATCCCTTTTCTAGTATGCAAATGTTATTGTTGGATCCTAGCCCTATTTTTTCTTATTGGGTGATAATTAGGGATTCTTATTCTAATCTATCTTTGTCCTTTTCTAATTGAAGATGTCGAACGCAAACAACGCTGCTGCTAGTTCTTTCACGTTGATGAGCCTTTGCCAAAAGGTCACCTTCGATGGAACGAACTTTAGCGAATGGATAAGATACATTCGCACCATTGCTCGCTATGTGGATAAAGAGTATGTCCTCGATGAGAAGCTCGAGAAAATCAACCCCGAAGTTGCTACTCCCGAAGAAATCACCGCCTTTGAAACTCATGAGCGAGATGCAACGAAGGTACATTGCATCATGATCGCCACCATGAACTCCGAATTCCAAAAGTCCTACGAGGACATGTATCCATACGAGATGCATCAAGACTTGTTGGAGAGATACCACCAAAACGCGAGACAAGAGCGTTACGAGATTTTCACTAACATGATCTCTGCTAAGATGGGTCATGGAGAATCTCTTACCGTGCACCTGCAAAAGATGCAAAGGTATGTCGACCGCCTTCGCAAGTTAAATGTTGACTTTGGTGAAGACTTGGCGATCGACATGGTGCTTCACTCTTTGCCTCCAATGTACAACCAATTTAGGATGACCTACCACATGAACAAAGAAGAGGTCACCCTAAGCAAACTCCAAGGTCTCTTGAGGGTCGCTGAGAGCAACTTCAAGGACAAGTCTGTTGCACCTACTCCCAATCCGTCCGCTGCTCCTGTCTTGGCTATTGGTCAAGGGAAGGGAAAGAAGAGGAAAGCATCATCGAATAACTATCGCAAGGCGAAAGCCCGAGATGGTGCCTCTTCTAGTGGGACCAAAGTTGATCCCGCTAAGCCCTGCTCCAACCCAAAGGAGGCAGAGTGCCACCACTGCCACAAGATAGGACATTGGAAGAGAAGCTGCCCGGATTACCTGCAAGCAATCAAAGAAGGAAAGATCAAGCCATCTTTCGCAGGTATATACACAATCAAATCTAACGATTCTAATCATGCTATTTCTTGGGTTCTTGATACCGGTTGTGGTTATCACATTTGTTCTAATGTGCAGGGACTAAGAAGAAGTAGGGATGTAGAGCAAGGAAGGATCAATCTAATCATGGGGAACAGAAGATCGTCGCCTGTGACCAAGATTGGAGTGTATTCTTTAGTGCTTAGGAATAGTTTGGTTTTAGATTTGAACAATTGTTGCTATTCGCCAGAAATGGCTAGAAACATCATTTCATTTCATGGTTTATATAGACAAGGATTTAGATTTTCTTTTAATAATGAGAATGGTTCTATTTTGGTTTATCTAAATGGTGTCTTTTACTTTGAAGCTATACCATGTAATGGAGTATATGAAACTGTTATGATTGTTGATAACTTAGGAAATGATGTTTTGAATATTGATTCTTCCACTAGTATGGATAAATCATCCTTGTGGCATTGCCGTCTTGGACATGTCAACAAGAAACGCATAGCCCAACTCCAAAAGGATGGAGTGTTGGAGTCATTCGACCTTAGGGAAGAGGACACATGCGAGTCTTGTTTACTTGGAAAGATGACTAAGTCACCCTTCACGAGTACTTGTGAAAGGGGTGAGGGGCTATTGGACCTAATACATACCGATGTATGTGGACCCTTTAGATCAACCACAAAGGATGGGAACCGCTTCTATGTGACTTTTACCGATGACTATAGTAGATATGGGTATATCTACTTAATCAAGCAAAAGTCAGACACCTTTGAAAAGTTCAAAGAGTTCAAGAATGAAGTGGAGAATCAATTGGGCAGGAAAATCAAGATGCTTCGATCCGATCGAGGAGGAGAGTACCTAAGTCTTGAATTCCACGATTATCTCAAGGAGTGTGGAATAGTTTCGCAATTGACGCCTCCTAGGACACCGCAGTTGAATGGTGTGGCAGAAAGGCGTAATCGAACCTTATTGGATATGGTTCGCTCTATGATGAGTCGTGCTTCACTACCTATCTTCTTTTGGGGGTATGCCTTAGAGACTGCCGCCCATATCCTTAGCCGAGTCCCTACTAAGAAGGTTGCCAAAACACCTCACGAGATGTGGACAGGGAAAGCTCCCTCGTTGGCACATATCAAGGTTTGGGGTTGCGAGGCTTTCGTAAGACGAGATACTCACGACAAGCTTGAACCTCGAAGTGAGCGATGTATTTTCATCGGCTACCCGCAAACATCCTTTGGATATCTCTTCTATAGACCGAAAGACAATGTTGTCTTTGTTGCGAGGAGAGGAGTTTTCCGAGAGCGAGAACTCACAAGCCAAGGAGACAGTGGGAGGCAAATCGAACTTGAAGAGATTCAAGAGTCGATAGATGAAGGAACCTCTACCGCTGGCATTCAACCCGAGGAGGAAACTCCGGTTGAACCGATTGACGAATCCTTACCTCTCAGACGTTCCGATAGAGTTAGAGTTCATCCCCAGTTTTATGGTTTTCATATTACTACCGAAGGGGACACGTATATTAGTGATGGTACACTAGTAAATCTTGATGAACCTAATAGCTATAAGGAAGCCATGGCAGGCCCGGAGTCTGCGAAACGGAAAGAGGCAATGGATAGCGAGATCCAATCCATGTACGATAACCAAGTTTGGAATTTGGTTGATTATGTGCCCGAACGTAAGACCGTTGGGTGCAAATGGATCTTCAAAAAGAAGACCGACGTAGATGGGAACGTACACACATATAAGGAGCGATTGGTCGCGAAGGGCTTTACTCAAACTCCCGGAGTTGACTATGATGAGACCTTCTCACCAGTTGCGAAGATTAAATCTATTAGAGTGATGCTAGCAATTGCCGCATTTCATGATTATGAGATTTGGCAAATGGATGTCAAGACCGCTTTCCTTAACGGAAAGTTGGCTGAGGATGTTTACATGGCTCAGCCAGAGGGGTTTGTGGATTCGAAGCATCCGAATAGAGTGTGTAAGCTTGAGAAGTCCATTTATGGACTTAAGCAAGCGTCTCGCAGATGAAATCTTTGCTTCGATGAGAAAGTCAAAGAGTTTGGATTTGTACGAAGCGAAGACGAATCTTGTGTATATGTCAAAGCCAGTGGGAGTATAGTAAGCTTTCTCGTTCTATATGTCGATGACATATTACTCATAGGGAACGACATCCCGACTCTACAGGAGGTTAAGTCCTGGCTCGGGAAGTGTTTCGCTATGAAGGACCTCGGAGAGGCTTCTTACATTTTGGGAATAAGGATAGTAAGAGAAAGAAGTAAGAGACTAATTGGACTTAGTCAGAATACTTACTTAGAGAAGGTACTAAAACGTTTTAGTATGGAAAACTCAAAGAAGGGAGAATTACCGATACAAGGAAATGCCAAGTTGAGTAAGACTCAAAGTCCGAGTACCGAAGCTGAGATAGCAGAAATGAGCCGAGTACCATATGCTTCCGCAGTTGGCTCAATCATGTACGATATGACTTGTAGTCGCCCTGATGTAGCCTTCGCTTTGAGCATGGTTAGCAGATACCAAGGGAACCCTGGCAAAGCACATTGGATTGCGGTGAAGAACATCCTTAAGTACCTTCGGAGGACGAAAGAATGGTTCTTAGTCCTTGGAGGGAGTGATGACTTGAAGGTGCGAGGGTATAGTGACGCCAGCTTTCAGACCGACAGGGACAACTATCGTTCGCAGTCGGGCTGGGTCTTTACCCTAAATGGAGGAGCAGTGACATGGAAAAGTTCCAAGCAGGAAACCGTAGCTGATTCAACGTACGAATCAGAGTACATCGCAGCGAGCGAAGCGTCGAAGGAGGCAATATGGATAAAGAACTTCATTGGTGATCTTGGAGTTGTGCCGGCCATAAAGGAGCCCATGGAGATTTTCTGTGATAACGAAGGTGCGGTTGCCTTGACCAAGGAACCGAGGGATCATGGTAGATCTCGACATATCGACAGAAAATATCACTTCATTAGACATCGTGTAGAAGAAGGACAACTCGTAGTGAAGAGGATATCATCAGAAGATAACCCAGCAGATCCGCTTACGAAGGGACTGAGTAGGGTTAAGCACTTGCAGCATGCTAGGAGTATTGGGCTGAAGGATGATATTAGTATAGATTAGATAGTATTAGAAACGTATAATAGATAAATGTAATTAACATTTGATGATTAAATAAAAGAGTTTTATTTATGAGTAAAGTCATTGTCACATGTTAGTTGTTTAACTATTGTTTCACTTTGCATGTTTTGACCTCCAGAATAATTGAGTTTATTAGGAATAATCGAATTATTCAAATGGTCCACAATCGTTCATATGTTGGGAGTAGATATGAATGAAGATTGTCATGAATTGGTGTGTAGAATGTCTAAATGGTGTTAGACATAGCAAGGGTTGTTGCAACGTTCATGAGTGCTTATGAACTGGTTTTGAGCATTGGAATAAACCCGCGCTTGCTGGAATCACTTTATGGAATACGATATAAAAGGTGATCGCAAGACGATAATATCATATAGTCTTAAAACCTAGATATATGGTTTATTATTTGTTAATTGATTGTACATTGATAATGCGAAAACGCATCAGTAACTTGGTGTTATAAAACGCATTGTTGTGTATGGTTGGTTAATGAATAAGTAAATGCATATAAGTCGAAGTTTATCTGTAAATTTTATCCTAAGAGGGTAGAAGAGATATCTTGGCCACTCGATGATTTGATTTGACTTGTGTGCCGGGCCCGGTTAGAACTGAATTGATGTGTTTGATTAAGTTCTATGTCAAATAAATCGAAGATCGAGAAATAAAATGCTTGACTAACCATTCCATAGGATTGTCAGCATGATATCTAACAGAGGACTGTAAGATCCCTTATCTAAAGGACAAGATTGATTAGATCAGAGTTGACAGCGTTTTTGAGAGCTACGATTGCAAACCGAATTGTACTTGTATAGTTACTAGACTTATCCAAGTGGCAGACTGTTGGAATAGTGTCTAAGGCTGCAACTATGATAGGCAAGTATTTGATCCGGTTGTGCATGGTCTTTTTGGGTTGCCTTCACCATAGCAACTTGATGGATGATTTGTTAAAAGAGAGTAAATATTATAAGGAATAATATATGGTTATTTGATTAATATAAGTCATAGATTAATTGGAATTAATTTGGTGACTTAAAGAGATTAATTAAATAAGATGGTATAAACTGTCAATTGTTTGATAGTTACACTTTAGACTATAAATCCTTATCCTAGATAGAATGGACGATTTCTAGGGCTTGGATAAGCCAAAATCGTCCATAGGGTTATCTATGGAATGGATTTGGATAGCCTTAAGAGAAGATTATCCAATTACGGTTTAGGTTGTAACCCTTAAGGAGTCTATAAGTATAAATAGACCTTAGGGGTGAGGGAATTCGACACACCATCTGAAGTAGAGATACTCTGGCCGAATTCCTCCCCTCTCCTCTCTCCTAAATCATCTTGTTTGCTATTGGTGTTTGTAAGCCATTAGAGGAGTGACATTTGTGACTCTAGAAGCTCCAAGACAACAAGATCAACAAGGAACTCAAAGGTATGATTCTAGATCTGTTTCAATGTTGTTATTTAACCTAATTAGCCATTAGAAGTCTTGGATTCAAAGCATGTTTAATTAGAAAGCCTAGATCCGAGCAATAGGGTTTTACATGCCAACATAGGAAAGTTCTTATGGCTAAAACCCATCATGTTATGGGCCGGAAGGCGTTGTGATGTGGACCGTAAGGTTGATGTCACACCCCCAAACCAAGGATGGCGGAAACGTCCGGGGGTGGAGGACTTCATGTACAGTATCACAACAATGAAAATAATAGTGCTCAAAGTAAATACAACCATCATAAATATAATTGAAAAAGTTACACCAAAGTATATGTTTACATGATTCAAAGTCAATTACATTATGATGACAAAAATAAATTGTTGACGGTTTAACGTCCCATCCTCAAAGCGATGAAGTTTTCCTGTTCCACTGATTTCCTGAGAATACAAGTAGTTTTGAAAAGTGTCAACAATTAAGTTGGTGAGTTCATAAGAGTTTTGTTTGAAGTAGAAACCGTTTTCCTTGTAAAATCGATATGGTTTGATTTCCAGAAAATCCAATATTTTCTTAGTTAAGTGTGAATAGAAATATTCCTTTATGATGCATTAATGAACCCTAGAATGACCCGTAGAGTTCCTCTATAATCGTCCAGCGTATATAAGTTATATAAGGTTTAAATTAGATAAAATGTTGAATATAGTGGGTCTGCCCTAGGTCCACAACCAAACAAGGAACAGGAGATGAGGCAGGCATCACTAATTCTAGGCCAATCGAGACTAAATTCTTATATGACTCAAACATATACGCTCAGCGACTATAGTTGAAGTCTAACAATTCTAGATGAAATATAGTTTGATTTCATAATAACTATCTTAAGTGAACCTGATACTTTGTATCGGTACCCCCTTTTTTGTATAGAGACCCGGCACTTTGTATTTGTACCCCTTTTTGTATAGAGACCCGGCACTTTGTATTTGTACCCCTTTTTGTATAGAGACCCGGCACTTTGTATTTGTACCCCTTTTTGTATAGAGACCCGAAACTTTGTATTTGTACCCCTTTTTGTATATAAACCCGGCACTTTGTATTTGTACCCCTTTTTGTATAAATAAACCGGCACTTTGTATTTGTACCCCTTTTTGTATGAGTATGTTATGTAAATGATCATAAACTATACCTATTATAGTTTATTAAAATGTTTGAAATGTATATGTACTCTAACTATACCTATTACAGTTTAGTATATTTCTTTGTGGTGTTTAAGAATCCCATTCTATGGAAGTCAAATGTATAGCACATTATAGCTATGTTTAACTTGTTTTGTCTTGTACTAATGATTATGATGGAGGATTCTTATAAATTCAGCAAGTAATTTCCTATTATAAAATTATATCATAACAAGAAATACATGTAATATATGAAGTTATCAAAGATTTAACACTTTGCTCAACATGTTACAAAGTGTTTTGATAGTTAGAAGCTGTTAATTAATTCTTAGTCTTTCAGCACTGTTTTAGAAAAATCATAGAAAAATCATACGAAGTCGAAAACTAGATCCGTAAATTCTGAGAGTTCGCAAAATGTGTCTAGTTTACTCATAATTTTTATCACGATTTTTAATGACCTCCAACTTGGGTGAATAAATCCAAAATCACAGACTGGTCCGGATTGTTGTTTGAAATGATAGGCAGTTTTGTAAAAATCACCATAAATTGTAGAAAAATCGTATGGAGATGTGCAAGTAGTCATTTTAAAGCTAAAAACTTGAACTATTTCACCTTGTACAGTTTTGAAAACAAAAATGTTTAAGATGCCCAAAACAGTCCGTGAATGAAGTTGAACTTTTCTGATGAAGGCTGTTAGAAAATTTTAGTTATGTTCTTAGTGTTTTAACTTGTATTCCCCCCCCCCCCCCCCCCCTGAAAACTTGAGAAAACATGAAAATGTAGGGGTATGAACTCACCTTGAGTGATTTCAGTAGATAAGTGTTGAAGAAGAGAAGTGTTCAACCCAAGAACACTTGAAGAATCACTTGAAGATTTGAAGCTCTAACGCTAATATGATGGAGTTTGTGTAAGATATTCATGATTTGAGTAGAATGAAGTGAAATAATCATAAGGAGGATGAATTATACTTACTAAGAGTGGAAGAACACTTGAAAATCAGCCTTGAATCTCGAAATTGGAGTGGGAAAAGTTTGAGAGAAAAGTGGTGTTTGATACTTAGTGAAATGAGGGCAAATGAGAGAAATGAGGAGAGAGGATATTTGTTCCAGCTCTAAAAACGTGGGAATGAGTGTAAATTGAGTGTGAGGGACATTGAAGTGACCTAGGTAAGGTGGGGAGGTGTGGTTAGTCAAAAAGTGGGTGTGGGGTGGTTGCTTGTGACATTGGATAAGGCAAAGTCAACACTCCACCTTTAATAATTCACCAACTTGATTTTTATTATTTAGGTAATGATTTTCATCAAAATATGTTTAAATTATGAATATTTAGAGTTTATTATGTTAAAATATAATTTCTGGAGAAAATCCCGCTTTAAAATCACGAAAAACGGGCTTAAAATGTTAAAAATATCAAAAATGGGCTAAAAGTGACAAATTTCCGAATTCTAGCCGAGGTTCGGTCTTCTGATGCTGAACCGAGAGAGAGAGAGGCAGAAACCGAGAGGGGAGAAGAGAGAGGGAAGGAACCGAGAGGGGGGAGGAGAGAACAGAGGGGCGCGAAGAGACAGAGAGGCGGAGTAGAGACTGAGAGTAGGGAAGAGACAGAGAGGCGGGTAGAGACAGAGCGAGAAGCGAACAGATGAGGCGACAGAGACAGAGCGAGAGAAGGGAACAGAGAAGGCGACAGAGACCGAGGCTCGGTCCTCGCGTGCATTAGCCAACAAAGGCTCGGTCCTCGCATGCCTAAGCCAACAGAGGCTCGGTCCTCGCGTGCCTTAGCCAACAGAGGCTCGGTCCTCGCGTGCCACAGCCAACAGAGGCTCGGTCCTCGCGTGCCACAGCCAACAGAGGCTCGGTCCTCGCCTAAGAAGCCTCTCATCTTGGTTTCGGTTCCTAAAGCCTATTTTTCTCATTTTCGCCCCGTTTTGAGCCGTTTTTGACCCGGTTAAGGGTCGGAATGACCCGAATGATTCCAAAAAGTTACGGGAAACTTTTGAGAGAGATTTGGGAGAGATTTCTCACACTTGGAGAGATTTGGGAGAGATTTGACATTCTTGGAGAGATTTCTCATACAAAGAGATATTTGCGAGAGTTTCCACATACTTGGAGAGATTTGGGAGAGATTTGACATTCTTGGAGAGATTTCTCATACAGAGAGATATTTGAGAGAGATTTCACATACTTTGAGAGATTTGGAAAAGATTTGACATTCTTGGAGAGATTTCTCATACAAAGAGATATCTGAGAGAGATTTCACATACTTAGAGGGATTTGGGAGAGATTTGACATTCTTGGAGAGATTTCTAATACAGAGAGATATTTGAGAGAGATTTCGCATACTTGGAGAGATTTGGGAGAGGTTTGACATAGAGAGAGATAGAGTGGAAACGATTGAGAGAGGTTCCATGTGGGATAGTTGTGAGTGTCCGGCATCGCAATGCATGGTTCGTGAACCTTGTTAAGCCTTGTTTAAGGATCTTACACACTCCCGATGAGTATGCAACATTGTTTTATCGGTTTGGGCCGCCACGTACCACAGTTTTTAGGTTAAAGAGATCTAGTTGTGCGTACTTTTCGATTTATGTTTTCTTATCAGAATAGCGAGTTGTTTAGTAAATACTGAACGTAAGTCCCAGTACACAAGGGTTAGTTGAGCTGACCGGTTTGACTTTGAATTGACCAGAATTTGACGGTTGTCACAGTTGATGCGGGTAGGACCGGAAGGTTTACCGAGTCGGGACGGAAGTCCCCTGACACAAATGGACGGGAAGGTCATGGCCCGGTAGGGCGTATGTGCGTAAGTAGTATTTTGGGGAACTTACTAAACATTTATGCTTACATTTTTTGTGTTATGTGTTTCAGGTACTAGCGAGAACCGTGGGAAGGCGCCGGCGTGATCTGTACACACTGACGGAAGAATTATTTTATGATCTTGGGATGTATTTTGTTACAATGACATTTGTTATACATGTGATTTCAGAATATTAAATGATGGTTTATGTTGTTTGAAATTTGAAAATTTGTTTTGAAAATTTACGTTGTTACAAGTTGGTATCAGAGCCTTGGTTTGAGGGATTCGGATGCACCTTCGGGCGTAACTGAACTCAAACCGAGGATTTGAGAAAATGTTTAAATTAATAAAGGAATAAAAAGTTTATAAGAGATTTTGTAATAACCAAAGGAGAAGCAGTGTGTACGGTCAGCCAGTGCCCGAACTGTAAAATCCCCAACATACCCTTACAATATGTGTTATGAGATATGTTATGATATGTTATGCATGCTAGAGTAGACTAGGTATTAATATTAGGACTAGAGTGGCCTGATTTGTGATGCCTTAGTCTAAGGGAACCTGCTGCTATGAGATGCTTTGAGAGCGAGTAGGTAGCCAGTGCATAGCAAGAATAGAGTACTCGTGATCCGGGGTCTAGGGAGGATGACTTGGGGTGAATGCTGATGCGGTGTAGTCGATAGTATAGGGCTCGTACTACTGAAGACACCGGATCAGTGAGCAACGCAAGTAAGAATCCTTTGGGTATCGGAGGCCGAGTAAGGTTGCGTTATCGAGTGCGAGTATGATCGATTGAGTCTCTAACTGCTAAAATACATTTTGCTTTATTTAAAAAAAGTTATATAAAAAAATTATTTTTTGTAATTTATTTATTATTTATGTATTAATGTTTTCGTTATTATATAAAATAGTTTTCGGAAGATATAACTAAATGAGCTTCCAGCTCAATTGATAAGGGCCCTAGTGATATAAGGGGGGTATCTCTTGAGTTCGAGCCTTGCCCTCTTCTTCTTTAAGTTAATTATTTCACTTTTTCAAATAAACTTCGAAAATGATCACTATGGTTTATCAAATGTCACGAATTCAGTCCATTTATACTTGAAAATATGAAAATGCCCTTATACATTCAGTCTCTAACGGCTCAATACTAACGGTGTTAGTAAAAAATGTTATCTTTGCAAGTTTTGAAAACTACAAGGACCATTTGCATTAAAAAAAAATTAGCATGGATTGACTTTATGACTTTTGGCAAACCATAGGGACCATTTTTGCAATTTTATCTATTATTTATAATAATCTTATTATTTTTAACTACTTTTTAAAAAAGGTTATGAAACCATTTATCCGATTGAAAACTCTTTTGCTAAAATCGGTTCTCAAATAAATGAATTCCAAAATCCAATGATCAAAAAACCATTTTTTATATTTGTATAATATACTATCGAAAATAAGTAGAACTTGATGTACATTTAATTTTGTTTTTGTTATACTAAATCCGTGCTAAAATATACACAAAATGATAAATAAACTGTATTATATAAAATGAATAATAAACTGTAAAGGATTTTTTAAGAAAAATGTTGTTTTAATTGTAATCATAAAATATTTAGAAAAACATTTCAAAATATGTTTTATTCTAACACGTTATGTTCAATTATAATAATTAGATGTTATGACAATATAATAATATTAAAACAAATTATACATAAATAAAATAATAATAACTATATCAATGTTATATTTCTAAGTTACGTATCTAAGTTAATAAAAATAAATAACCTTATTTATAACACAAGTATATAACTTTAGGTTTTGTGTTTAGTTCGAAAAAAATTTCGTTAATAACTTTATACAGAAATTAAATTAGAATACTAAAGTATTATATATATATATATATATATATATATATATATATATATATATATATATATATATATATATATATATATATATATATATATATATATATATATATATATATAGAGGTGTAAGTTCATTTGAGACCATTCTAATTTTGTGAGACCGTGAGACCAAATGTAAAAATAATATTAAAATGCAAAATAAATGGAAAAATCCAAAAATTCTTTTTTTAAATATTATTTTCGGAACTTGAATTAACTAAAAAAAATATCAAAAAAATAAAAAAAAAACATAAAAAAAATTCCGTTTTTTTTTTTGAAAAAAATACGTGAAATATTCTAAATAGAATATTACACTGACATATTCTAAAACATAATTTTCAAATGCAAAATAAATGGAAAAATCTAAAAATTCTTTTTTTAAATATTATTTTCGGAACTTGAATTAACTAAAAAAAATAAAAAAAAATAAAAAAAATTCTATTTTTTTTTTTGAAAAATACGTGAAATATTCTAAATAGAATATTACACTGTACATATTCTAAAAATAATTTTAAAATGCAAAATAAATGGAAAAATCAAAAAATTCTTTTTTTAAATATTATTTTCGGAACATGAATTAACTAAAAAAAATAAAAATAAATAAAAAAAATCAAAAAATGCATCTCACGGTCTCACAAAATATAGGTGGTCTCAAATGAACCTAACCCTATATATATATATATATATATATATATATATATATATATATATATATATATATATATATATATATATATATATATATATATATATATATATATAAAAGTTCAATGGATAACCATTATTAATCAAGTAACTAAGAAATCAATCCAAAGCATCGAAATTTAAAGCGATTAACAGCAAAAGTAAGGGTTGTAGACTTTTACAATGGACACATAAGCACCGGATTATAACAAAACTCACTTCTTTTTTTCGTTTAAAAATTTTTTAGCCTATATTTTTTATCGGAAAAAAAAGAGTATAGTGTTGTTCACGATTTTTATCCAAAGAGATTCATGATTATATATAAAAGAGATTTTTTTTTCGAAAAAAACTCACTTCATTTTCTTTGTTGAAAAGTTAAGATCTATTTTTTATAGAAAAAAATTAACATATATATTAAAATTCATACTTTTTTGTACTTTTTTAACATAGATTCATCTTCGTGTAAAAAAAAACGATATTTCAGTTCAGATTATATATTGTGAACTTGTTCAGATTATATTCAGAACCTGTTCAGATTCACATTTTGAACCTTCTCAGATTGATAGTGTACATAATAGTAAGTCAGATTTACAATGTGAACCTGAACTGATTAAACTTTCTCAAATTGTGAATGTTAAAAATTGAAATATTTACAGCTTAAATTCACAGTGTAAATCTACACTGACCGATGTTTTTTTTTTATTATGAACCTTTTCATATTCATAGTGTGCATAATAGCAAGTCAGATTCACAATGTGAATCTGAACTGATCGAGCTTTTTCACATTGTGAATGTTAAAAATTGAAATATTTACAGTTTAGATTCACAATACAAATCTACATTGATCGAGTTTTTTTTTTTTTTTTTTACTTGGTGTTTATGGTTATTAATAGAGTACAATGATATATTGGGTTTTTTTTTCGATAAAAAAATGTGGCCTAAAAATAATTTAAAATGAAAAAAAGGTGGTTTTTTGGTAAAGAGGTGGATTTTTTTTTTAATAATCCGATGTGTGTGCGTCCAATGTACAAGTGTACATCTATTTCCTTGCCCGTTGATCATTATGATTTCTGACGCTCACGATTGGTTTCTTGGTTCCTTTTTAATTATGGTTCTCTATCGAACTTCACCATATATATATATATATATATATATATATATATATATATATATATATCAAGGTTCTAAAAAGCTCGTCATGGCACGCCATGACTCCAAGGCTTGCATGTGTCGCCAAGCTTTGCCAAAACGCCGCCTTGACCCATATATGTGTATAAAAATGAATAATAGTAGAAAATACATATAAAAATATGAATTATATACAAAATTGTCGCCTTAAGTCACACCTTACAAACGACGTGACTCGCCAAAGCTCGGAAAAGCTTGAGGCTTGACATTGCCGCCAAGTCACGCCTTACGTTGTTTAGAACCTTGATATATATATATATATATATATATATATATATATATATATATATATATATATATATATATATATATATATAGGTGCAAATATAACCCTTAGTTATAGTGTGAGTATATAACCAATTCTGGACCAACCACCATCTAGAGGTAAATTAGAAGCATTCTATAATATTAATTTAATAACCTAATATTTTATTCCTATATATATATATGACAATTATTCATATCACGTATCAGTTTCATCATTCTCATTTATTGCCTTCTATCTTAGTTTTTAGATTTTTTTTACTCAACCACTATTCATCGCCTTTTACCTTTGACTCTCCGTGTTCTTGTTTTTTTTAATTCATATCTGAAAAAAAAAACATATCACTCATTATTTTAATTGTCCCCTCTTTATTCCCTACTACCTTTGATCTTAATGTTTTTTTATCTAACCATTATGCATCGTCTTCTACCTCTAGCTCTACATGATTTTACTTTTCTTTTATATAGACCCGCAACTTGAGAAATATAAAAGAGTTGGGTTATTCTTGCTTTTTTTTTTTTTCTTGATTGTCTTTATTCTTAAAGAATGTTATTTTTGTTCATAACATTTTGGCATATATCATGTGTAATGCATCGATGAAACAAACACTACCATTCTTTAAGCATATACCAAATTCATCCACAATTTATAAGAATACGTGGATAAAAACCTTAACATAGTCAACTTATGATTTGAAAAAAAAACAATATGACAAACATATACATTCTTTAAGAATAAGTAGATTAAAAAAACCCTTCTTTAATTGATAAATAATGTGAATTCTGTTTTTATATGTAGATTAAACTAATAATTATATTCTTTAAGAATATAAGATGTTACTTCTCATTTTTTCCTCATTTTTACCAAACCATAAGTGTGATATCTAAATAATGTGTAAACAATGTGAAGAAAATTACTTTTATCAATGTAAACACAAACATTCTTAAATAATATGTATTGTGTATATGAATTTCCTTTTCTAAAACTTGTTATTAAAAGAAGCATATGCGATTATGAATAAAAAACATTTAGATATTCAACCTTCACATTGAAAAAAGATGTACATAAATAGTCAAATTCTTTAATAATATATGTTGTGTCTTCTCATTCGTTCATACTTTTAGCATAAAATTAATTTGACATATCCATAATTCTTAGAACATGAAAAAACTACTTACAACAAATTATCTATGCATATTTTTGAAGAATATAACTTGTACAATCATTTTATCTTTTACAAAACTTGTTTTTAAAAAAATATAAATAAATAAATAATTTAATAAATTATATAAACATGTTAACCCAAACAACACAACATTAAAAAGAAAGATTACTTCTGTCATTAAACAAAGTAATTTGATTGTGTATGTGAACCGATTGCTAACAAATCATCACATAATTTTCAAAACAAAAAAAAAATCAAATTCTTTAGGAATTCGTTTATATTCTTCAAGATTACATGATAGTAAAAAAATATACAAACTATGAAAACCTTAATCAATTAAATCAAAATTAATGACAACAACTATCCAAATTCTTCAAATTTAGTCAATAAATACACGAATCATTTGAAAATAATGAAAACCTTAATGAATTACATTACTTATATGGTTCCATTCTTCAAGAATATATGAAAAAAAAATGTGGTGGAGGATTCTTCTATTTGTACTGATATCATGATTCTTGGTTGGTTAAACATATCTTCATATGAGCAGATCATCACCATGCCTTCCTAAAAATTTGGAATGACAGATAGTGGATTTAAAAAATAGAAGCGTACACAGATTAATTGGCGATTTATAATTTAAATTCCTACAAAATGAAATTATTTCCCTTATACATTGTAACAACCCGAAATTCAGGTACCTCTAATTAGCCCTTCATCTTTTGATATATTGTCATTTTGGGCTTTTGTGTTGGGCGAGTACGCTGGGCGTACAAGGAGTACGTTGCGCGTACTCGTGCGCCTCATTTAATCGCATCATCCCCTGGGTACGTTGGGTGTACCCAAGGTTACGCCGGGCGTAACCGGTCCAGACCCAAAAACCCTAATTTGGTGGTTGGCTATAAAAGGAATGAGATGACTTGGTTCCCCAGCCACCATCCTTCAGAAAGAAACCCTAAGAGAGTTGTTCCTTCGTTCATAGCTTGTTTGTGAGTGTTCTAAGCTTTGTGGTGTCATTTCAAGGTAGCAAAAGAGAAGAGGAGTCCATTGTGGAGGCTAGAAGTTGGTGTTCGAGTGTAGATCCGTGTTTAGCAAAGGTTGGAGCTTCTTCCTAAGGTAAAAAGTTCAGATCTTGCCTTGTAGTTCTTGTGGTATGCTTTATTGACCATTTTCTAGGTTTTTGATCCCAAAGATGGAGACTTTATGAGCAAGTAGCCTCCATTGGCTTAGATCCATCATATTTCTGGTCCATTTGAGTTGTAGGTTCATAAAAATGTAATCTTGGACGTGAATGATTAGCCATGCATGAGATCTAGATCTTTTGAGTTGAAATGGAAAGGTATTAAGGAGTGTAGGAGCCTTTACAGCCATGCCAAGGCTTAAAGGTTTCGACTTTATGGGTAAGGAGGCTTAAAGTGAGCCGGATGTAGAAGTTGAAGAAGTGTCTTAACCATTTAAGACCAGAAATGAAGAATGGTTGAATATGGGTGTTACGCTGGGCGTAACTCCCAGTACGCGCAGCGTACCGGGTGGAGACTCCCGACTGTGGATTAGTGAAGTACGCCCCGCCTACAAAAGTCTGTACGCCCCACGTACTGTGAGATGTTGACTTTTGTTGACTTTTAGGGTTTTGGTTAACATGTGGACTTTGAGTCAAGGAAGGGTAAAATGGTCTTTTACCCCTCTGAGGAAAGTTAATAAGGGTAAAGTCTAGTTGTGGAAGTCTAAATTAATTAAAATGATATTTCGTTATGATTAGGCGGGGTTGGGATTCGGAGATAGCGAGCACGTGAGATTTTAGACTTTCCACGAGGTGAGTTTTCTCACTATATTGTACCCGGAAGGGTTTTATTGTGTGACTAGAAGGTCGGATATGTTATGAGTTGTATGCATTGTATATGATAAGTTAACCGTTTGTATGCGCTATGTATGCTATGCTTGATATGGGTCGGAAGGCATTATGTTATGGGCCGGAAGGCATATATGTTATGTTGGAATAGTGTCTAAGGCTGCAACTATGATAGGCAAGTATTTGATCCGGTTGTGCATGGTCCTTTTGGGTTGCCTTCACCATAGCAACTTGATGGATGATTTGTTAAAAGAGAGTAAATATTATAAGGAATAATATATGGTTATTTGATTAATATAAGTCATAGATTAATTGGAATTAATTTGGTGACTTAAAGAGATTAATTAAATAAGAGGGTATAAACTGTCAATTGTTTGATAGTTACACTTTAGACTATAAATCCTTATCCTAGATAGAATGGACGATTTCTAGGGCTTGGATAAGCCAAAATCGTCTATAGGGTTATCTATGGAATGGATTTGGATAGCCTTAAGAGAAGATTATCCAATTAGGGTTTAGGTTGTAACCCTTAAGGAGTCTACAAGTATAAATAGACCTTAGGGGTGAGGGAATTCGACACACCATCTGAAGTAGAGATACTTTGGCCGAATTCCTCCCCTCTCCTCTCTCCTAAATCATCTTGTTTGCTATTGGTGTTTGTAAGCCATTAGAGGAGTGACATTTGTGACTCTAGAAGCTCCAAGACAACAAGATCAACAAGGAACTCAAAGGTATGATTCTAGATCTGTTTCAATGTTGTTATTTAACCTAATTAGCCATTAGAAGTCTTGGATTCAAAGCATGTTTAATTAGAAAGCCTAGATCCGAGCAATAGGGTTTTGCATGCGCACATAGGAAAGTTCTTATGGCTAAAACCCATCAGTGGTATCAGAGCCTAGCTTGGTTTTCTTTAAATTGTTGCTTGATTAACTGAAACAAACCTGCAAAATTCGATTTTGGGTTTATGAGTCATGTACTCGGCGAGTTCCAAAGTGGACTCGGCGAGTAGGCCTGTACTCGGCGAGTCCGAGCGTCTAGATTAGGCAAAACCGGGATTTTTTCATGTTTATCTTATGGAAACTTACCTTAATCATATTAGATCAACCCTAATCCGATTTTTTGATATATATGACTATTATCTTGATCAAATTAAAGATATTTATCATCTAATAAAATATTTAATTTCGTTATGTGATAAATGATTAATTATTTTGATAATTATCTTAAAAGAAATCTTGGATAAATCAAATAAAGATAATTAGGATATTAATTGTTAATTGGAATTATTTGTTATTTGATCCTTCATGTTTTAAATGTTTGAAACCTACCCTAAAGTTTTGAAATTTATATTTGTGATTAAAAGTTTTAATTTAGACAACTTAAATTTCAAACCCTAGATTTTGAAAAGTTTAAAATACAACCCTATACTAATATGATATTACTAGAATAATATATATATGTATAACTAAATGCTAGTCTTACCGTTAGTAGGCCTCATTCACGAAGCCGATCTATAAGGTGGGTATAAGGTTGCGGCCTATAAAATGGCGCTTAATGGGTGTACACTCACACCCACCGCTTGCTTGATTGGTGGAGGGTCGTTAGCCGAACGGGTAGCATAGGGCAACCTCATCTTCTCATTAAAAGTATAATAAGAAATAAAAAGTAACTACACGTTTTAAAAATTTCCCAATCTTAGTTACTTTAGGAAAAGTGAATTGATGCAATCCCATGAAATTACACTTTGCACCTTGCTAAGAAGTTAGTGGAGCGTGTGTGGTTTACCGGCACACTAATTGGTTCTAAGTGAAGGTGGCAAAGGGTGATTCATTGTTTATCATAGTTCGATGGAGCGTGTGTGGTTTACCGGCACATCGAATAGGTGATCGTAACAATGAAGGCACCATGTGAATTTGCAAGGTAATTCACACCCGCTTTGTGATCCTCGGCATCCCAGTCACAAACGAGAGGGGCATATCGAGATTTAAACATGCCATTGAATAGTTCAATGAATCTCATCCGAATCTAGGAATTCTCAAAAACACTTAGGACTAATAGTTTAAGTTTTGTAATGGAGAATTAGTGAATCGTCATTCACTTACCTTCAATTTATTTGCATGTTAGATTACGACATCCCTTTTCTAGTATGCAAATGTTATTGTTGGATCCTAGCCCTATTTTTCTTATTGGGTGATAATTAGGGATTCTTATTCTAATCTATCTTTGTCCTTTTCTAATTGAAGATGTCGAACGCAAACAACGCTGCTGCTAGTTCTTTCACGTTGATGAGCCTTTGCCAAAAGGTCACCTTCGATGGAACGAACGTTAGCGAATGGATAAGATACATTCGCACCATTGCTCGCTATGAGGATAAAGAGTATGTCCTCGATGAGAAGCTCGAGAAAATCAACCCCGAAGTTGATACTCCCGAAGAAATCACCGCCTTTGAAACTCATGAGCGAGATGCAACGAAGGTACATTGCATCATGATCGCCACCATGAACTCCGAATTCCAAAAGTCCTACGAGGACATGTATCCATACGAGATGCATCAAGACTTGTTGGAGAGATACCACCAAAACGCGAGACAAGAGCGTTACGAGATTTTCACTAACATGATCTCCGCTAAGATGGGTCATGGAGAATCTCTTACCGTGCACCTGCAAAAGATGCAAAGGTATGTCGACCGCCTTCGCAAGTTAAATGTTGACTTTGGTGAAGACTTGGCGATCGACATGGTGCTTCACTCTTTGCCTCCAATGTACAACCAATTTAGGATGACCTACCACATGAACAAAGAAGAGGTCACCCTAAGCAAACTCCAAGGTCTCTTGAGGGTCGCTGAGAGCAACTTCAAGGACAAGTCTGTTGCACCTACTCCCAATCCGTCCGCTGCTCCTGTCTTGGCTATTGGTCAAGGGAAGGGAAAGAAGAGGAAAGCATCATCGAATAACTATCGCAAGGCGAAAGCCCGAGATGGTGCCTCTTCTAGTGGGACCAAAGTTGATCCCGCTAAGCCCTGCTCCAACCCAAAGGAGGCAGAGTGCCACCACTGCCACAAGATAGGACATTGGAAGAGAAGCTGCCCGGATTACCTGCAAGCAATCAAAGAAGGAAAGATCAAGCCATCTTTCGCAGGTATATACACAATCAAATCTAACGATTCTAATCATGCTATTTCTTGGGTTCTTGATACCGGTTGTGGTTATCACATTTGTTCTAATGTGCAGGGACTAAGAAGAAGTAGGGATGTAGAGCAAGGAAGGATCAATCTAATCATGGGGAACAGAAGATCGTCGCCTGTGACCAAGATTGGAGTGTATTCTTTAGTGCTTAGGAATAGTTTGGTTTTAGATTTGAACAATTGTTGCTATTCGCCAGAAATGGCTAGAAACATCATTTCATTTCATGGTTTATATAGACAAGGATTTAGATTTTCTTTTAATAATGAGAATGGTTCTATTTTGGTTTATCTAAATGGTGTCTTTTACTTTGAAGCTATACCATGTAATGGAGTATATGAAACTGTTATGATTGTTGATAACTTAGGAAATGATGTTTTGAATATTGATTCTTCCACTAGTATGGATAAATCATCCTTGTGGCATTGCCGTCTTGGACATGTCAACAAGAAACGCATAGCCCAACTCCAAAAGGATGGAGTGTTGGAGTCATTCGACCTTAGGGAAGAGGACACATGCGAGTCTTGTTTACTTGGAAAGATGACTAAGTCACCCTTCACGAGTACTTGTGAAAGGGGTGAGGGGCTTTTGGACCTAATACATACCGATGTATGTGGACCCTTTAGATCAACCACAAAGGATGGGAACCGCTTCTATGTGACTTTTACCGATGACTATAGTAGATATGGGTATATCTACTTAATCAAGCAAAAGTCAGACACCTTTGAAAAGTTCAAAGAGTTCAAGAATGAAGTGGAGAATCAATTGGGCAGGAAAATCAAGATGCTTCGATCCGATCGAGGAGGAGAGTACCTAAGTCTTGAATTCCACGATTATCTCAAGGAGTGTGGAATAGTTTCGCAATTGACGCCTCCTAGGACACCGCAGTTGAATGGTGTGGCAGAAAGGCGTAATCGAACCTTATTGGATATGGTTCGCTCTATGATGAGTCGTGCTTCACTACCTATCTTCTTTTGGGGGTATGCCTTAGAGACTGCCGCCCATATCCTTAGCCGAGTCCCTACTAAGAAGGTTGCCAAAACACCTCACGAGATGTGGACAGGGAAAGCTCCCTCGTTGGCACATATCAAGGTTTGGGGTTGAGAGGCTTTCGTAAGACGAGATACTCACGACAAGCTTGAACCTCGAAGTGAGCGATGTATTTTCATCGGCTACCCGCAAACATCCTTTGGATATCTCTTCTATAGACCGAAAGACAATGTTGTCTTTGTTGCGAGGAGAGGAGTTTTCCGAGAGCGAGAACTCATAAGCCAAGGAGACAGTGGGAGGCAAATCGAACTTGAAGAGATTCAAGAGTCGATAGATGAAGGAACCTCTACCGCTGGCATTCAACCCGAGGAGGAAACTCCGGTTGAACCGATTGACGAATCCTTACCTCTCAGACGTTCCGATAGAGTTAGAGTTCATCCCCAGTTTTATGGTTTTCATATTACTACCGAAGGGGACACGTATATTAGTGATGGTACACTAGTAAATCTTGATGAACCTAATAGCTATAAGGAAGCCATGGCAGGCCCGGAGTCTGCGAAACGGAAAGAGGCAATGGATAGCGAGATCCAATCCATGTACGATAACCAAGTTTGGAATTTGGTTGATTATGTGCCCGAACGTAAGACCGTTGGGTGCAAATGGATCTTCAAAAAGAAGACCGACGTAGATGGGAACGTACACACATATAAGGCGCGATTGGTCGCGAAGGGCTTTACTCAAACTCCCGGAGTTGACTATGATGAGACCTTCTCACCAGTTGCGAAGATTAAATCTATTAGAGTGATGCTAGCAATTGCCGCATTTCATGATTATGAGATTTGGCAAATGGATGTCAAGACCGCTTTCCTTAACGGAAAGTTGGCTGAGGATGTTTACATGGCTCAGCCAGAGGGGTTTGTGGATTCGAAGCATCCGAATAGAGTGTGTAAGCTTGAGAAGTCCATTTATGGACTTAAGCAAGCGTCTCGCAGATGAAATCTTTGCTTCGATGAGAAAGTCAAAGAGTTTGGATTTGTACGAAGCGAAGACGAATCTTGTGTATATGTCAAAGCCAGTGGGAGTATAGTAAGCTTTCTCGTTCTATATGTCGATGACATATTACTCATAGGGAACGACATCCCGACTCTACAGGAGGTTAAGTCCTGGCTCGGGAAGTGTTTCGCTATGAAGGACCTCGGAGAGGCTTCTTACATTTTGGGAATAAGGATAGTAAGAGAAAGAAGTAAGAGACTAATTGGACTTAGTCAGAATACTTACTTAGAGAAGGTACTAAAACGTTTTAGTATGGAAAACTCAAAGAAGGGAGAATTACCGATACAAGGAAATGCCAAGTTGAGTAAGACTCAAAGTCCGAGTACCGAAGCTGAGATAGCAGAAATGAGCCGAGTACCATATGCTTCCGCAGTTGGCTCAATCATGTACGATATGACTTGTAGTCGCCCTGATGTAGCCTTCGCTTTGAGCATGGTTAGCAGATACCAAGGGAAACCTGGCAAAGCACATTGGATTGCGGTGAAGAACATCCTTAAGTACCTTCGGAGGACGAAAGAATGGTTCTTAGTCCTTGGAGGGAGTGATGACTTGAAGGTGCGAGGGTATAGTGACGCCAGCTTTCAGACCGACAGGGACAACTATCGTTCGCAGTCGGGCTGGGTCTTTACCCTAAATGGAGGAGCAGTGACATGGAAAAGTTCCAAGCAGGAAACCGTAGCTGATTCAACGTGCGAATCAGAGTACATCGCAGCGAGCGAAGCGTCGAAGGAGGCAATATGGATAAAGAACTTCATTGGTGATCTTGGAGTTGTGCCGGCCATAAAGGAGCCCATGGAGATTTTCTGTGATAACGAAGGTGCGGTTGCCTTGACCAAGGAACCGAGGGATCATGGTAGATCTCGACATATCGACAGAAAATATCACTTCATTAGACATCGTGTAGAAGAAGGACAACTCGTAGTGAAGAGGATATCATCAGAAGATAACCCAGCAGATCCGCTTACGAAGGGACTGAGTAGGGTTAAGCACTTGCAGCATGCTAGGAGTATTGGGCTGAAGGATGATATTAGTATAGATTAGATAGTATTAGAAACGTATAATAGATAAATGTAATTAACATTTGATGATTAAATAAAAGAGTTTTATTTATGAGTAAAGTCATTGTCACATGTTAGTTGTTTAACTATTGTTTCACTTTGCATGTTTTGACCTCCAGAATAATTGAGTTTATTAGGAATAATCGAATTATTCAAATGGTCCACAATCGTTCATATGTTGGGAGTAGATATGAATGAAGATTGTCATGAATTGGTGTGTAGAATGTCTAAATGGTGTTAGACATAGCAAGGGTTGCTGCAACGTTCATAAGTGCTTATGAACTGGTTTTGAGCATTGGAATAAACCCGCGCTTGCTGGAATCACTTTATGGAATACGATATAAAAGGTGATCGCAAGACGATAATATCATATAGTCTTAAAACCTAGATATATGGTTTATTATTTGTTAATTGATTGTACATTGATAATGCGAAAACGCATCAGTAACTTGGTGTTATAAAACGCATTGTTGTGTATGGTTGGTTAATGAATAAGTAAATGCATATAAGTCGAAGTTTATCTGTAAATTTTATCCTAAGAGGGTAGAAGAGATATCTTGGCCACTCGATGATTTGATTTGACTTGTGTGCCGGGCCCGGTTAGAACTGAATTGATGTGTTTAATTAAGTTCTATGTCAAATAAATCGAAGATCGAGAAATAAAATGCTTGACTAACCATTCCATAGGATTGTCAGCATGATATCTAACAGAGGACTGTAAGATCCCTTATCTAAAGGACAAGATTGATTAGATCAGAGTTGACAGCGTTTTTGAGAGCTACGATTGCAAACCGAATTGTACTTGTATAGTTACTAGACTTATCCAAGTGGCAGACTGTTGGAATAGTGTCTAAGGCTGCAACTATGATAGGCAAGTATTTGATCCGGTTGTGCATGGTCTTTTTGGGTTGCCTTCACCATAGCAACTTGATGGATGATTTGTTAAAAGAGAGTAAATATTATAAGGAATAATATATGGTTATTTGATTAATATAAGTCATAGATTAATTGGAATTAATTTGGTGACTTAAAGAGATTAATTAAATAAGATGGTATAAACTGTCAATTGTTTGATAGTTACACTTTAGACTATAAATCCTTATCCTAGATAGAATGGACGATTT
The DNA here is from genome assembly GCF_052625555.1 of Lactuca saligna. Classification (NCBI taxonomy): domain Eukaryota; kingdom Viridiplantae; phylum Streptophyta; class Magnoliopsida; order Asterales; family Asteraceae; genus Lactuca; species Lactuca saligna. The sequence goes on from NC_136422.1 coordinate 121,264,707, forward strand.
CTAGGGCTTGGATAAGCCAAAATCGTCCATAGGGTTATCTATGGAATGGATTTGGATAGCCTTAAGAGAAGATTATCCAATTAGGGTTTAGGTTGTAACCCTTAAGGAGTCTATAAGTATAAATAGACCTTAGGGGTGAGGGAATTCGACACACCATCTGAAGTAGAGATACTCTGGCCGAATTCCTCCCCTCTCCTCTCTCCTAAATCATCTTGTTTGCTATTGGTGTTTGTAAGCCATTAGAGGAGTGACATTTGTGACTCTAGAAGCTCCAAGACAACAAGATCAACAAGGAACTCAAAGGTATGATTCTAGATCTGTTTCAATGTTGTTATTTAACCTAATTAGCCATTAGAAGTCTTGGATTCAAAGCATGTTTAATTAGAAAGCCTAGATCCGAGCAATAGGGTTTTGCATGCCAACATAGGAAAGTTCTTATGGCTAAAACCCATCATGTTATGGGCCGGAAGGCGTTGTGATGTGGACCGTAAGGTTGATGTCACACCCCCAAACCAAGGATGGCGGAAACGTCCGGGGGTGGAGGACTTCATGTACAGTATCACAACAATGAAAATAATAGTGCTCAAAGTAAATACAACCATCATAAATATAATTGAAAAAGTTACACCAAAGTATATGTTTACATGATTCAAAGTCAATTACATTATGATGACAAAAATAAATTGTTGACGTTTTAACGTCCCATCCTCAAAGCGATGAAGTTTTCCTGTTTCACTGATTTCCTGAGAATACAAGTAGTTTTGAAAAGTGTCAACAATTAAGTTGGTGAGTTCATAAGAGTTTTGTTTGAAGTAGAAACCGTTTTCCTTGTAAAATCGATATGGTTTGATTTCCAGAAAATCCAATATTTTCTTAGTTAAGTGTGAATAGAAATATTCCTTTATGATGCATTAATGAACCCTAGAATGACCCGTAGATTTCCTCTATAATCGTCCAGCGTATATAAGTTATATAAGGTTTAAATTAGATAAAATGTTGAATATAGTGGGTCTGCCCTAGGTCCACAACCAAACAAGGAACAGGAGATGAGGCAGGCATCACTAATTCTAGGCCAATCGAGACTAAATTCTTATATGACTCAAACATATACGCTCAGCGACTATAGTTGAAGTCTAACAATTCTAGATGAAATATAGTTTGATTTCATAATAACTATCTTAAGTGAACCTGATACTTTGTATCGGTACCCCCTTTTTTGTATAGAGACCCGGCACTTTGTATTTGTACCCCTTTTTGTATAGAGACCCGGCACTTTGTATTTGTACCCCTTTTTGTATAGAGACCCGGCACTTTGTATTTGTACCCCTTTTTGTATAGAGACCCGAAACTTTGTATTTGTACCCCTTTTTGTATATAAACCCGGCACTTTGTATTTGTACCCCTTTTTGTATAAATAAACCGGCACTTTGTATTTGTACCCCTTTTTGTATGAGTATGTTATGTAAATGATCATAAACTATACCTATTATAGTTTATTAAAATGTTTGAAATGTATATGTACTCTAACTATACCTATTACAGTTTAGTATATTTCTTTGTGGTGTTTAAGAATCCCATTCTATGGAAGTCAAATGTATAGCACATTATAGCTATGTTTAACTTGTTTTGTCTTGTACTAATGATTATGATGGAGGATTCTTATAAATTCAGCAAGTAATTTCCTATTATAAAATTATATCATAACAAGAAATACATGTAATATATGAAGTTATCAAAGATTTAACACTTTGCTCAACATGTTACAAAGTGTTTTGATAGTTAGAAGCTGTTAATTAATTCTTAGTCTTTCAGCACTGTTTTAGAAAAATCATAGAAAAATCATACGAAGTCGAAAACTAGATCCGTAAATTCTGAGAGTTCGAAAAATGTGTCTAGTTTACTCATAATTTTTATCACGATTTTTAATGACCTCCAACTTGGGTGAATAAGTCCAAAATCACAGACTGGTCCGGATTGTTGTTTGAAATGATAGGCAGTTTTGTAAAAATCACCATAAATTGTAGAAAAATCGTATGGAGATGTGCAAGTAGTCATTTTAAAGCTAAAAACTTGAACTATTTCACCTTGTACAGTTTTGAAAACAAAAATGTTTAAGATGCCCAAAACAGTCCGTGAATGGAGTTGAACTTTTCTGATGAAGGCTGTTAGAAAATTTTAGTTATGTTCTTAGTGTTTTAACTTGTATTCCCCCCCCCCCCCTGAAAACTTGAGAAAACATGAAAATGTAGGGGTATGAACTCACCTTGAGTGATTTCAGTAGATAAGTGTTGAAGAAGAGAAGTGTTCAACCCAAGAACACTTGAAGAATCACTTGAAGATTTGAAGCTCTAACGCTAATATGATGGAGTTTGTGTAAGATATTCATGATTTGAGTAGAATGAAGTGAAATAATCATAAGGAGGATGAATTATACTTACTAAGAGTGGAAGAACACTTGAAAATCAGCCTTGAATCTCGAAATTGGAGTGGGAAAAGTTTGAGAGAAAAGTGGTGTTTGATACTTAGTGAAATGAGGGCAAATGAGAGAAATGAGGAGAGAGGATATTTGTTCCAGCTCTAAAAACGTGGGAATGAGTGTAAATTGAGTGTGAGGGACATTGAAGTGACCTAGGTAAGGTGGGGAGGTGTGGTTAGTCAAAAAGTGGGTGTGGGGTGGTTGCTTGTGACATTGGATAAGGCAAAGTCAACACTCCACCTTTAATAATTCACCAACTTGATTTTTATTATTTAGGTAATGATTTTCATCAAAATATGTTTAAATTATGAATATTTAGAGTTTATTATGTTAAAATATAATTTCTGGAGAAAATCCCGCTTTAAAATCACGAAAAACGGGCTTAAAATGTTAAAAATATCAAAAATGGGCTAAAAGTGACAAATTTCCGAATTCTAGCCGAGGTTCGGTCTTCTGATGCTGAACCGAGAGAGAGAGAGGCAGAAACCGAGAGGGGAGAAGAGAGAGGGAAGGAACCGAGAGGGGGGAGGAGAGAACAGAGGGGCGCGAAGAGACAGAGAGGCGGAGTAGAGACTGAGAGTAGGGAAGAGACAGAGAGGCGGGTAGAGACAGAGCGAGAAGCGAACAGATGAGGCGACAGAGACAGAGCGAGAGAAGGGAACAGAGAAGGCGACAGAGACCGAGGCTCGGTCCTCGCGTGCATTAGCCAACAAAGGCTCGGTCCTCGCATGCCTAAGCCAACAGAGGCTCGGTCCTCGCGTGCCTTAGCCAACAGAGGCTCGGTCCTCGCGTGCCACAGCCAACAGAGGCTCGGTCCTCGCGTGCCACAGCCAACAGAGGCTCGGTCCTCGCCTAAGAAGCCTCTCATCTTGGTTTCGGTTCCTAAAGCCTATTTTTCTCGTTTTCGCCCCGTTTTGAGCCGTTTTTGACCCGGTTAAGGGTCGGAATGACCCGAATGATTCCAAAAAGTTACGGGAAACTTTTGAGAGAGATTTGGGAGAGATTTCTCACACTTGGAGAGATTTGGGAGAGATTTGACATTCTTGGAGAGATTTCTCATACAAAGAGATATTTGCGAGAGTTTCCACATACTTGGAGAGATTTGGGAGAGATTTGACATTCTTGGAGAGATTTCTCATACAGAGAGATATTTGAGAGAGATTTCACATACTTTGAGAGATTTGGAAAAGATTTGACATTCTTGGAGAGATTTCTCATACAAAGAGATATCTGAGAGAGATTTCACATACTTAGAGGGATTTGGGAGAGATTTGACATTCTTGGAGAGATTTCTAATACAGAGAGATATTTGAGAGAGATTTCGCATACTTGGAGAGATTTGAGAGAGGTTTGACATAGAGAGAGATAGAGTGGAAACGATTGAGAGAGGTTCCATGTTGGATAGTTGTGAGTGTCCGGCATCGCAATGCATGGTTCGTGAACCCTGTTAAGCCTTGTTTAAGGATCTTACACACTCCCGATGAGTATGCAACATTGTTTTATCGGTTTGGGCCGCCACGTACCACAGTTTTTAGGTTAAAGAGATCTAGTTGTGCGTACTTTTCGATTTATGTTTTCTTATCAGAATAGCGAGTTGTTTAGTAAATACTGAACGTAAGTCCCAGTACACAAGGGTTAGTTGAGCTGACCGGTTTGACTTTGAATTGACCAGAATTTGACGGTTGTCACAGTTGATGCGGGTAGGACCGGAAGGTTTACTGAGTCGGGACGGAAGTCCCCTGACACAAATGGACGGGAAGGTCATGGCCCGGAAGGGCGTATGTGCGTAAGTAGTATTTTGGGGAACTTACTAAACATTTATGTTTACATTTTTTGTGTTATGTGTTTCAGGTACTAGCGAGAACCGTGGGAAGGCGCCGGCGTGATCTGTACACACTGACGGAAGAATTATTTTATGATCTTGGGATGTATTTTGTTACAATGACATTTGTTATACATGTGATTTCAGAATATTAAATGATGGTTTATGTTGTTTGAAATTTGAAAATTTGTTTTGAAAATTTACGTTGTTACAAGTTGGTATCAGAGCCTTGGTTTGAGGGATTCGGATGCACCTTCGGGCGTAACTGAACTCAAACCGAGGATTTGAGAAAATGTTTAAATTAATAAAGGCATAAAAAGTTTATAAGAGATTTTGTAATAACCAAAGGAGAAGCAGTGTGTACGGTCAGCCAGTGCCCGAACTGTAAAATCCCCAACATACCCTTACAATATGTGTTATGAGATATGTTATGATATGTTATGCATGCTAGAGTAGACTAGGTATTAATATTAGGACTAGAGTGGCCTGATTTGTGATGCCTTAGTCTAGGGGAACCTGCTGCTATGAGATGCTTTGAGAGCGAGTAGGTAGCCAGTGCATAGCAAGAATAGAGTACTCGTGATCCGGGGTCTAGGGAGGATGACTTGGGGTGAATGCTGATGCGGTGTAGTCGATAGTATAGGGCTCGTACTACTGAAGACACCGGATCAGTGAGCAACGCAAGTAAGAATCCTTTGGGTATCGGAGGCCGAGTAAGGTTGCGTTATCGAGTGCGAGTATGATCGATTGAGTCTCTGACTGCTAAAATACATTTTGCTTTATTTAAAAAAAGTTATATAAAAAAATTATTTTTGGTAATTTATTTATTATTTATGTATTAATGTTTTCGTTATTATATAAAATAGTTTTCGGAAGATATAACTAAATGAGCTTCCAGCTCAATTGATAAGGGCCCAAGTGATATAAGGGGGGTATCTCTTGAGTTCGAGCCTTGCCCTCTTCTTCTTTAAGTTAATTATTTCACTTTTTCAAATAAACTTCGAAAATGATCACTATGGTTTATCAAATGTCACGAATTCAGTCCATTTATACTTGAAAAGATGAAAATGCCCTTATATATTCAGTCTCTAACGGCTCAATACTAACGGTGTTAGTAAAAAATGCTATCTTTGCAAGTTTTGAAAACCACAAGGACCATTTGCATTAAAAAAAATTAGCATGGATTGACTTTATGACTTTTGGCAAACCATAGGGACCATTTTTGCAATTTTATCTATTATTTATAATAATCTTATTATTTTTAACTACTTTTTAAAAAAGGTTATGAAACCATTTATCCGATTGAAAACTCTTTTGCTAAAATCGGTTCTCAAATAAATGAATTCCAAAATCCAATGATCAAAAAACCATTTTTTATATTTGTATAATATACTATCGAAAATAAGTAGAACTTGATGTACATTTAATTTTGTTTTTCGTTATATTAAATCCGTGCTAAAATATACACAAAATGATTAATAAACTGTATTATATAAAATGAATAATAAACTGTAAAGGATTTTTTAAGAAAAATGTTGTTTTAATTGTAATCTTAAAATATTTAGAAAAACATTTCAAAATATGTTTTATTCTAACACGTTATGTTCAATTATAATAATTAGATGTTATGACAATATAATAATATTAAAACAAATTATACATAAATAAAATAATAATAACTATATCAATGTTATATTTCTAAGTTACGTATCTAAGTTAATAAAAATAAATAACCTTATTTATAACACAAGTATATAGCTTTAGGTTTTGTGTTTAGTTCGAAAAAAATTTCGTTAATAACTTTATACAGAAATTAAATTAGAATACTAAAGTACTATATATATATATATATATATATATATATATATATATATATATATATATATATATATATATATATATATATATATATATATATATATATATATATATATATATATATATATATATAGGTGTAAGTTTATTTGAGACCATTCTAATTTTGTGAGACCGTGAGACCAAATGTAAAAATAATATTAAAATGCAAAATAAATGGAAAAATCCAAAAATTCTTTTTTTAAATATTATTTTCGGAACTTGAATTAACTAAAAAAATATTAAAAAAATAAAAAAAAAATAAAAAAAATTCCGTTTTTGTTTTTGAAAAAATACGTGAAATATTCTAAATAGAATATTACACTGACATATTCTAAAACATAATTTTCAAATGCAAAATAAATGGAAAAATCTAAAAATTCTTTTTTTAAATATTATTTTCGAAACTTGAATTAACTAAAAAAAATAAAAAATAAATAAAAAAAATTCTATTTTGTTTTTTGAAAAATACGTGAAATATTCTAAATAGAATATTACACTGTACATATTCTAAAAATAATTTTAAAATGCAAAATAAATGGAAAAATCAAAAAATTCTTTTTTTAAATATTATTTTCGGAACATGAATTAACTAAAAAAAATAAAAATAAATAAAAAATAAATAAAAAAAATCAAAAAAGGCATCTCACGGTCTCACAAAATATAGGTGGTCTCAAATGAACCTAACCCTATATATATATATATATATATATATATATATATATATATATATATATATATATATATATATATATATATATAAAAGTTCAATGGAGAACCATTATTAATGAAGTAACTAAGAAATCAATCCAAAGCATCGAAATTTAAAGCGATTAACAGCAAAAGTAAGGGTTGTAGACTTTTACAATGGACACACAAGCACCGGATTATAACAAAACTCACTTCTTTTTTTCGTTTAAAAATTTTTTAGCCCATATTTTTTATCGGAAAAAAAAGAGTATAGTGTTGTTCACGATTTTTATCCAAAGAGATTCATGATTATATATAAAAGAGATTTTTTTTTTCGAAAAAAACTCACTTCATTTTCTTTGTTGAAAAGTTAAGGTCTATTTTTTATAGAAAAAAATTAACATATATATTAAAATTCATACTTTTTTGTACTTTTTTAACATAGATTCATCTTCGTGTAAAAAAAAAAACGATATTTCAGTTCAGATTATATATTGTGAACTTGTTCAGATTATATTCAGAACCTGTTCAGATTCACATTGTGAACCTTCTCAGATTCATAGTGTACATAATAGTAAGTCAGATTTACAATGTGAACCTGAACTGATTAAACTTTCTCAAATTGTGAATGTTAAAAATTGAAATATTTACAGCTTAAATTCACAGTGTAAATCTACACTGACCGATGTTTTTTTTTTTTTTATTATGAACCTTTTCATATTCATAGTGTGCATAATAGCAAGTCAGATTCACAATGTGAAACTGAACTGATCGAGCTTTTTCACATTGTGAATGTTAAAAATTGAAATATTTACAGTTTAGATTCACAATACAAATCTACATTGATCGAGTTTTTTTTTTTTTTTTTTTTTTTTTTTACTTGGTGTTTATGGTTATTAATAGAGTACAATAATATATTGGGTTTTTTTTTTCGATAAAAAAATGTGGCCTAAAAATAATTTAAAACGAAAAAAAGGTGGTTTTTTGGTAAAGAGGTGGATTTTTTTTTTAATAATCCGATGTGTGTGCGTCCAATGTACAAGTGTACATCTATTTCCTTGCCCGTTGATCATTATGATTTCTAACGCTCACGATTGGTTTCTTGGTTCCTTTTTAATTATGGTTCTCTATCGAACTTCACCATATATATATATATATATATATATATATATATATATATATATATATATATATATATATATATATATATATATATATATATCAAGGTTCTAAAAAGCTCGCCATGGCACGCCATGACTCCAAGGCTTGCATGTGCCGCCAAGCTTTGCCAAAACGCCGCCTTGACCCATATATGTGTATAAAAATGAATAATAGTAGAAAATACATATAAAAATATGAATTATATACAAATTTGTCGCCTTAAGTCACGCCTTACAAACGACGTGACTCGCCAAAGCTCGAAAAAGCTTGAGGCTTGACATTGCCGCCAAGTCACGCCTTACGTTGTTTAGAACCTTGATATATATATATATATATATATATATATATATATATATATATATATATATATATATATATATATATATATATATATATATAGTTAGGTGCAAATATAACCCTTAGTTATAGTGTGAGTAATTAACCAATTCTGGACCAACCACCATCTAGAGGTAAATTGGAAACATTCTATAATATTAATTTAATAACCTAATATTTTATTCCTATATATATATATATATGACAATTATTCATATCACGTATCAGTTTCATCATTCTCATTTATTGCCTTCTATCTTAGTTTTTAGATTTTTTTTACTCAACCACTATTCATCGCCTTTTACCTTTGACTCTCTGTGTTCTTGTTTTTTTTAAATTCATATCTGAAAAAAAAACAGATCACTCATTATTTTAATTGTCCCCTCTTTATTCCCTACTACCTTTGATCTTAATGTTTTTTTATCTAACCATTATGCATCGTCTTCTACCTCTAGCTCTACATGATTTTACTTTTCTTTTATATAGACCTGCAACTTGAGAAATATAAAAGAGTTGGGTTATTCTTGCTTTTTTTTTCTTGATTGTCTTTATTCTTAAAGAATGTTATTTTTGTTCATAACATTTTGGCATATATCATGTGTAATGCATCGATGAAACAAACACTACCATTCTTTAAGCATATACCAAATTCATCCACAATTTATAAGAATACGTGGATAAAAACCTTAACATAGTCAACTTATGATTTGAAAAAAAAACAATATGACAAACATATACATTCTTTAAGAATAAGTAGATTAAAAAAACCCTTCTTTAATTGATAAATAATGTGAATTCTGTTTTTATATGTAGATTAAACTAATAATTATATTCTTTAAGAATATAAGATGTTACTTCTCATTTTTTCCTCATTTTTACCAAACCATAAGTGTGATATCTAAATACTGTGTAAACAATGTGAAGAAAATTACTTTTATCAATGTAAACACAAACATTCTTAAATAATATGTATTGTGTATATGAATTTCCTTTTCTAAAACTTGTTATTAAAAGAAGCATATGCGATTATGAACAAAAAACATTTAGATATTCAACCTTCACATTGAAAAAAGATGTACATAAATAGTCAAATTCTTTAATAATATATGTTGTGTCTTCTCATTCGTTCATACTTTTATCATAAAATTAATTTGACATATCCATAATTCTTAGAACATGAAAAAACTACTTACAACAAATTATCTATGCATATTTTTGAAGAATATAACTTGTACAATCATTTTATCTTTTACAAAACTTGTTTTTAAAAAAATATAAATAAATAAATAATTTAATAAATTATATAAACATGTTAACCCAAACAACACAACATTAAAAAGAAAGATTACTTCTGTCATTAAACAAAGTAATTTGATTGTGTATGTGAACCGATTGCTAACAAATCATCACATAATTTTCAAAACAAAAAAAAAATCAAATTCTTTAGGAATTCGTTTATATTCTTCAAGATTACATGAAAGTAAAAAAATATACAAACTATGAAAACCTTAATCAATTAAATCAAAATTAATGACAACAACTATCAAAATTCTTCAAATTTAGTCAATAAATACACGAATCATTTGAAAATAATGAAAACCTTAATGAATTACATTACTTATATGGTTCCATTCTTCAAGAATATATGAAAAAAAATGTGGTGGAGGATTCTTCTATTTGTACTAATATCATGATTCTTGGTTGGTTAAACATATCTTCATATGAGCAGATCATCACCATGCCTTCCTAAAAATTTGGAATGACAGATAGTGGATTTAAAAAATAGAAGCGTACACAGATTAATTGACGATTTATAATTTAAATTCCTACAAAATGAAATTATTTCTCTTATACATTGTAAAAACCCGAAATTTAGGTACCTCTAATTAGCCTTTCATCTTTTGATATATTGTCATTTTGGGCTTTTGTGTTGGGCGAGTACGCTGGGCGTACAAGGAGTACGTTGCGCGTACTCGCGTGCCTCATTTAATCGCATCATCCCCTGGGTACATTGGGTGTACCCAAGGTTACGCCGGGCGTAACCGGTCCAGACCCAAAAACCCTAATTTGGTGGTTGGCTATAAAAGGAATGAGATGACTTGGTTCCTCAGCCACCATCCTTCAGAAAGAAACCCTAAGAGAGTTGTTCCTTCGTTCATAGCTTGTTTGTGAGTGTTCTAAGCTTTGTGGTGTCATTTCAAGGTAGCAAAAGAGAAGAGGAGTCCATTGTGGAGGCTAGAAGTTGGTGTTCGAGTGTAGATCCGTGTTTAGCAAAGGTTGGAGCTTCTTCCTAAGGTAAAAAGTTCAGATCTTGCCTTGTAGTTCTTGTGGTATGCTTTATGGACCATTTTCTAGGTTTTTGATCCCAAAGATGGAGACTTTATGAGCAAGTAGCCTCCATTGGCTTAGATCCATCATATTTCTGGTCCATTTGAGTTGTAGGTTCATAAAAATGTAATCTTGGACGTGAATGATTAGCCATGCATGAGATCTAGATCTTTTGAGTTGAAATGGAAAGGTATTAAGGAGTGTAAGAGCCTTTACAGCCATGCCAAGGCTTAAAGGTTTCGACTTTATGGGTAAGGAGGCTTAAAGTGAGCCGGATCTAGAAGTTGAAGAAGTGTCTTAACCATTTAAGACCAGAAATGAAGAATGGTTGAATATGGGTGTTACGCTGGGCGTAACTCCCAGTACGCGCAGCGTACCGGGTGGAGACCCCCGACTGTGGATTAGCGAAGTACGCCCCGCCTACAAAAGTCTGTACGCCCCACGTACTGTGAGATGTTGACTTTTGTTGACTTTTAGGGTTTTGGTTAACATGTGGACTTTGAGTCAAGGAAGGGTAAAATGGTCTTTTACCCCTCTGAGGAAAGTTAATAAGGGTAAAGTCTAGTTGTGGAAGTCTAAATTAATTAAAATGATATTTCGTTATGATTAGGCGGGGTTGGGATTCGGAGATAGCGAGCACGTGAGATTTTAGACTTTCCACGAGGTGAGTTTTCTCACTATATTGTACCCGGAAGGGTTTTATTGTGTGACTAGAAGGTCGGATATGTTATGAGTTGTATGCATTGTATATGATAAGTTAACCGTTTGTATGCGCTATGTATGCTATGCTTGATATGGGCCGGAAGGCATTGTGTTATGGGCCGGAAGGCATATATGTTATGGGCCGGAAGGCGTTGTGATGTGGACCGTAAGGTTGATGCGGGTAGGACCGGAAGGTTTACCGAGTCGGGAAGGAAGTCCCCTGACACAAATGGACGGGAAGGTCATGGCCCGGAAGGGCGTATGTGCGTAAGTAGTATTTTGGGGAACTTACTAATCATTTATGCTTACATTTGTTGTGTTATGTGTTTCAGGTACTAGCGAGGACCGTGGGAAGGCGCCGGCATGATCTGTACACACTGACGGAAGAATTATTTTATGATCTTGGGATGTATTTTGTTACAATGACATTTGTTATACATGTGATTTCAGAATATTAAATGATGGTTTATGTTTTTTGAAATTTGAAAATTTGTTTTGAAAATTTACGTTGTTACAAGTTGGTATCAGAGCCTTGGTTTGAGGGATTCGGATGCACCTTCGGGCGTAACTGAACTCAAACCGAGGATTTGAGAAAATGTTTAAATTAATAAAGGCATAAAAAGTTTATAAGAGATTTTGTAATAACCAAAGGAGAAGCAGTGTGTACGGTCAGCCAGTGCCCGAACTGTAAAATCCCTAACATACCCTTACAATATGTGTTATGAGATATGTTATGATATGTTATGCATGCTAGAGTAGACTAGGTATTCATATTAGGACTAGAATGGCCTGATTTGTGATGCCTTAGTCTATGGGAACTTGCTGCTATGAGATGCTTTGAGAGCGGGTAGGTAGCCAGTGCATAGCAAGAATAGAGTACTCGTGATCCGGGGTCCAGGGAGGACGACTTGGGGTGAATGCTGATGCGGTGTAGTCGATAGTATAGGGCTCGTACTACTGAAGACACCGGATCAGTGAGCAACGCAAGTAAGAATCCTTTGGGTATCGGAGGCCGAGTAAGGTTGCGTTATCGAGTGCGAGTATGATCGATTCAGTCTCTGATATTTTTATGTTGTATTTCAGAGGCATTATGGTTGGGCCACACCATAGACCTGGGATGAGCGGTGTGAGTGACGAGGAGCTTCGTCAGATGATCCACGATGAGGTGGCTGCGGCGATCCGGGCCGAGATTCCGGAGATGTTTGGGTCTATCAAGACCACACTGATGGAGACTTTCGATGAGCGGTATGCCGCGGTGACTGAGGCCGCAGCCGCTGCAGCTACTGCAGATTTGGCTGTTGCCAGACCTCAGGGAGGTGACTCGTTGCTATTCCGGGAGTTCAGCAACACGAAGCCACCCGAGTTTGACGGGACGCAGGATCCGATCGCTGCGATGAGATGGATTGCTGACATTGAGGGATGCTTCTACACATGTTCATGTCCGGAGCATCTGAGGGTACGGTTCGCTTTGAACCAGCTCCGCCTAGGAGCAAAGGATTGGTGGAAGTTCGTGACGGCGAACTTTACTCTTGCGTAGATTTCGTCCGTGACTTGGGAGAGGTTTACTACTATGTTCAGAGACGAGTATGTTCCCCCGGTGGAGAGGGAACGGTTGATTCAGGAGTTCTTGACCCTCAAGCAAGGTAACGATTCAGTTGTTGTGATCACCCGGATGTTTCATGAGAGGGCGATGTTCTGCCCTGAGCAGGTGTCCACTGAGCAGGCTCAAATGAGCCGATATTTGGGTATACTGAGGAGGGACATTTGGGAGTTCGTATCGAACTCGACATACCAGACATTTGCTGAGCTCCAAGCAAATGCCCGGAAGAGGGAGATCGAGTTGGAGACTCAAGCCAGGGAGGAGGCCGAGTCTCAGCGGGTGGATCGGCGGCCGGCTTAGTCCCAGCCGGTAGCCAAACGGACCAAGTCCGCCGATTCGAGGTCGGGAGGTCAGAAGGGCCACACTTGCGGAAAGTGCGGCAAGGGTCATGAGGGGGCCTGTCGATCAGGTGTTTGCTACAAATGTGTAAAGGAGGGGCACATCGCTAGGGATTGCGCCAAGGGATTTATGGTTTGCTTCCATTGCAACCAGACCGTCCATCGGAAGGCCGAGTGTCCTCAGCTTCACCAGGGATCAGCACAGGGATCTGCGCCTACTGCTAGGGTTACCGAGACTCGGCCGGCAAAAGGCAAGGCTCCGAAGGCTCGTGGGAGAGCTTTTCAGTTGACTGCGGAGGAGGTCCGCGCGGCGCTCGATGTCGTGGCCAATATGTATTCTTTCGTGAATTTACTTTTATGCTAAGATATTGTGCTTATATTATGATATGCGTTGGTACTTTTCTTGTGAATTACGTACCTTCCTTGGTATTATTTGACTCGGGTGCGAGTCGGTCTTTTGTATCTTTGGCTTTTGGTCAGCACATCGGTATTGTTCGGGAAGTGATGAGTCGACCTCTGAGGGTTTCCATAGCTAATGAGAAAGCGGTATACGCCACCGACGTGATTCGAGGATGTGTGCTCGAGATTTTTGGTGTCAAGTTCCCTATAGATCTTGTTCCTATAGTGATGGGAGATGTCTGTGTCATCGTCGGGATGGACTGGTTGAGTAAGTTTGGAGCAGTCACTGACTGCGAGAGACAGCTGGTGACTATACGAGGCCCTGGTAGGGGAGTGCTTACTGTGTATGGTGAGGGGACTCGGTGTGGGTCAGCATTTTGTTCGGCTTCCAGGGCGAGACAGAGTTTGCAGCGGGGCTGCAGTGGATTCATAGCCTATGTGATGGACACATGAGTGGCTGCGGGGAGGCCAATTTCGGTTGACGAGGTTCTAGTAGTGTGTGAGTTTTCGGATGTGTTTCCCGAGGAACTGTCGGGCGTGCCTCTGAAAAGGCAAGTGGAGTTCCGTATCGATTTGGTTCCGGGAGCGGCACCCATCGCCAAGGCGCCTTATCGCCTCGCTCCACCAGAAATGCAGGTGTTATCCTCGCAGCTTCAGGAGCTGTTGGGAAAGGGGTTTATTCGACCGAGTAGCTCACCTTGGGGAGCACCGATTCTTTTTGTCAAGAAAAAGGATGGTTCACACTGGATGTGTATCGATTACCGGAAGTTGATCAAGTTGACCGTTAAAAACTGGTATCCGTTACCTAGGATCGATGATCTCTTCGATCAGTTGTAGGGGCATCTTGGTTCTCTAAGATAGACTTGAGGTCGGGTTATCATCAGATGAGGTTTCGGGATAAAGATATCCATAAGACTGCATTCAGAACTCGTTATGGACATTACGAGTTTGTGTAGATGCCTTTTGGGCTCACCAATGCCCCAACTGCGTTCATGGATCTTATGAACAGGGTGTGCAGGCCGATGCTGGATCAGTCGGTGATCGTATTCATTGATGATATTTTGCTATATTCGAGGTCTAGAGAGCAGCATGAGGAACATTTGAGGGAGAATCTTGGAGTTTTGAGATCAGAGAGGTTGTATGCCAAATTCTCCAAGTGTGATTTTTGGTTATGAGAGGTCCAATTCCTAGGGCACCTTGTTAACCAGAAAGGGATATTGGGCGATTTGGCAAAGATCGAGGCGGTGATGAGATGGGAGGTGTCGAGATCGCGCACTGAGATCAGGAGCTTTATGGGATTGGCCGGCTATTATCGGAGGTTTATCAAGAATTTCTCCAAGATCGTCGTGCCACTTAACAAGATGACCCAGAAGGGTGTTGCATTTTCATAGGGTCCGGAGCAGCAGTCCTCATTTGAGACCCTTCATCAGAAATTGTGTGAGGCCTCGGTGCTTGCACTCCCGGAAGGGATGGAGGATTTTGTGGTATATTGTGATGCATCCATATCTGGGTTAGGGGCAGTGCTTATGTAGAGGGGGCACGTTATAGCGTATGCATCGAGGCAGCTGAAGCCTCATGAGTCGAGATATCCCACCAACGACTTGGAACTGGGGGCTGTGGTGTTTGCCTTCAAGATCTGGCGACACTATCTATATGGGGTTCGGTGTACCATATACACGAACCACAAGAGTCTAAAGTACTTGATGGATCAGCCAAATCTGAATATGCGCCAGAGGAGATGGTTGGATGTGGTGAAGGACTATGATTGTGAGATCCTATACCACCCGATCAAGGCGAATGTCGTAGCCGATGCGTTGAGCCGTAGGGCGGAGAGCTCCCCGATCCGAGACGTTTGTATGAGGTTGACGGTGATGACTCCGATATTGGACACCATCCGAGGGGCCCAGGCTGAGGCTGTGAGACTGGAAAACCGAAAGAGGGAGCGGGTTGTCGGGCAGGTATCAGAATTTGTTACCGATGGTCGGGGACTTATGACATTTCAGGGTTGGATTTGGGTACCGTTTGTGGGCGGGACGCATACTATTTTGATGGAAGAAGCGCATCGATCGAAGTTCTCGATCCATTCCGGGGCTACTAAGATGTATTTGGACCTAAAGAAGGAGTATTTGTGGCCTTGTATGAAGAGGGATGTTGCATGGTTCGTCGAGAGGTGCCTGACTTGTCTTCAGGTTAAGGCCGAGCACCAGCATCCGCATGGTAAGTTGTAGCCACTGGAGATTCCCGAGTGGAAGTGGGAACAGATTACCATGGATTTTATCACCAAATTGCCAAGGACTGCGAGAGGGGTCGATGCAATTTCGGTGATTGTGTATAGGTTGACGAAGAGCGCTCATTCTCTTGCTATCAGTGAGAGCTCTTCTACGGAGAAGTTGGCAGAGTTATATGTGAGGGAGTTGGTATCGCGACACGGGGTTACGATGTCGATCGTTTCAGATTGGGACGTACGATTTACTTCCAGCTTTTGGAAGAAGTTTCACGAGGAGTTGGGTATGAGGCTGCATTTCAGTACCGCATACCACCCACAGACGGACGGACAGAGTAAGTGGACGATTCAGACGCTCGAGGATATGCTCCGAGTGTGTGTTTTGGATTTTGGAGGGAGTTGGTGATTGGTTTTGTACATAAGAACATTCTTAAGTGCGCATACAAATCCTAATGCTCGGATCTAGGTTTCTCTAATTAAACATGCTTTGAATCCAAGACTCCTAATGACTTATTAGGTGTAAGAACAATGCAAAATCAGAGTTAGAATCATACCTTGAGACACTTGTTTGATCTTCTTATTCTTGGAGCTTTAGAGTCACAATTGTCACTCCTCTAATGGCTTACAAACACCAACTAGCAAAGAGGATGATTTGAGAGAGAGAGGAGAGAGGAGGAATTCGGCCAGGGGTTCTTTACCTTAGATCATGTACCGAATTCTCTCTACCATAGGGTCTATTTATACTTGTAGACTCCTTAAGGGTTACAGCTTAAACCCTAGTTGGATAACTATTACTCAAAGCAATCCCAATCCTTTCCTTGGATATCCTTTGGACGATTTTAAGGCTATCCCAAGCCCTAGAATTCATCCATCCTCTATCCAATAAGGATTTACAGTCTAAAGTTTAACTATCAAACAATTGACAGTTTATACCCTCATATTTAATTAATCTCTTTAAGTCACCAAATTAATACTAATTAATCTATGAATTATATTAATCAAATAACTATATTATTATTCCTTATATTATTCTCATAATATATTAATAATATCTATTCTCTCATAATAAATCATCCTACCAAGTTGCTATGGTGAAGGCAACCCAAAAGGACCATGCACAATCGGGTCAAAGACTTGCTTGATATAGTTGCAGCCTTAAACACTATTCCAACAGTCTCCCACTTGGATAAGTCTAGTAACCATATACGCAGGTACATTCTGATTTGCAATTGTAGCTCTCAAAGACGCTGTCAAACTCTGATCTAATCAATCTTGTCCTTCAGATAAGGGATCGTACAGTCCTCTGTTAGATATCATGCTGACAATACTATGGAATAGTTAGTCTAGCATTTGGTTTCTCGATCTCTGATTTATTTGACATAGAACTTAATCGAACACATCAATTCAGTTTTGACCGGGCTCGGCACATAAGTCAAATCAAATCATCGAGCGGCCATGATATCACTTTTTCCTTCTTAGGATAAAAGTTACAGATAAACTTCGACTTATATGCATTTACTTATTCATTAACCAACTACACACAACAATGCGTTGTATAACATCGGGTTACCAATGCATTTTTGTATTATCAATGTACAATCAATTAACCAATCACAAACCATATATCTAGGTTTTAAGACTATATGATATTATCATCTTGCGATCACCCATTTACTATCACATTCCATAAGGTGATTCCAGCAAGCGCGGGTTTGTTCCAATGCTCAAACCTAGTTCATAAGCACTCATGAACGTTGCAACAATCTTTTGCTATGTCTAACACCATTTAGACATTCTACACACCTATTCATGACAATCTTCATTCATATCTACTTCCAACATATGAACGATTGTGGACTATTTGAACAATTCGATTATTCTTAATAAACTTAATTATTCTGGAAGTCAAAACATGCAAAGTGAAACAATAGTTAAACAATTAACATAAGATAGTAACATTACTTATAAATAAAACTCCTTTATTTAATCATCAAATGTTAATTACATTTATCTATTACACGTTTCTAATACTATCTAATCTATGCTAATATCATCCTTCAACCCAATACTCCTAGCATGCTGCAAATGCTTAACCCTACTCAGTCCCTTCGTAAGCGGATCTGTTGGGTTATCTTCCGATGATATTCTCTTCACTACGAGTTGTCCTTCTTCTACACGATGTCTAATAAAGTGATATTTTCTGTCGATATTTCGTGATCTACCATGATCTCTCGGTTCCTTGGTCAAGGCAACCGCACCTTCATTATCACAGAAAATCTCCATGGGCTCCTTTATGGCAGGTACAACTCCAAGATCTCCAATGAAGTTCTTTAGCCATATTGCCTCCTTCGACGCTTCGCTTGCTGCGATGTACTCTGATTCGCACGTTGAATCAGCTACGGTTTCTTGCTTGGAACTCTTCCAAGTTACTGCTCCTCCATTCAGGGTAAAGACCCAGCCCGACTGCGAATGGTAGTTGTCCCTGTCGGTCTGAAAACTGGCGTCACTATACCCTCGCACCTTCAAGTCATCACTCCCTCCAAGGACTAAGAACCATTCCTTCGTCCTTTGAAGGTACTTAAGGATATTCGTCACCGCAACCCAATGGGCCCTGCCAGGGTTCCCTTGATATCTACTAACCATGCTCAAAGCAAAGGCTACATCAGGGCGAGTACAAGTCATAGCGTACATGATTGAGCCTACTGCGGAAGCGTATGGAACTCGGCTCATTTCAGCTATCTCGGCTTCGGTACTCGGACTTTGAGTCTTACTCAACTTGGCATTGCTTTGTATCGGTAATTCTCCCTTCTTCGAGTTTTCCATACTAAAACGTTTTAGTACCTTCTCTAAGTAAGTGTTCTGACTAAGTCCTATTAGTCTCTTACTTCTTTCTCTTACTATCCTTATTCCCAAAATAGGAATCCTCTTTGAGGTCCTTCATAGCGAAACACTTCCCGAGCCAGGACTTAACCTCCTGCAGAGTCGGGACATTTTTTCCTATGAGTAATATGTCATCGACATATAGAACGAGGAAGCTTAATACACTCCCACTGGCTTTGACATACACACACGATTCATCTTCGCTTCGTACAAATCCAAACTCTTTGACTTTCTCATCGAAGCAAAGATTCCATCTGCGAGACGCTTGCATTAGTCCATAAATGGACTTATCAAGCTTACACACTCTATTCGGATGCTTCGGATCCACAAACCCCTCTGGCTAAGCCATTTAAACATCCTCAGCCAACTTCCCGTTAAGGAAAGCGATCTTGACATCCATTTTCCAAATCTCATAATCATGAAATGCGGCAATAGCTAGCATCACTCTAATAGATTTTATCTTCGCAACTGGTGAGAAGGTCTCTTCATAGTCTACTCCGGGAGTTTGAGTAAAGCCCTTCGCAACCAATCGTGCTTTAAATGTGTGTACCTTTCCATCCACGTCGGTCTTCTTCTTGAAG
The DNA here is from genome assembly GCF_052625555.1 of Lactuca saligna. Taxonomy (NCBI): domain Eukaryota; kingdom Viridiplantae; phylum Streptophyta; class Magnoliopsida; order Asterales; family Asteraceae; genus Lactuca; species Lactuca saligna. Next base: position 121,284,098 of record NC_136422.1, read on the forward strand.
ATCTATTTGCACCCAACGGTCTTACGTCCAGGCACATTATCAACCAAATTCCAAACTTGGTTGTCATACATGGATTGGATCTCGCTATCCATTGCCTCTTTCCATTTCGCAGACTCCGGGCCTGCCATGGCTTCCTTATAGATATTAGGTTCATCAAGGTTTATTAGTGTATTATCACTAATATACGTGTCCCCTTCGGTAGTAATATAAAAACCATACAACTGGGGTTGAAACCTAACTCTTTCGGAACGTCTAAGAGGTAATGATATGTCTATTGGTTCAACCGGAGTTTCCTCCTCGGGTTGAGTGCCAGCAGTTGAGGTTCCTTCATCTATCGACTCTTGAATCTCTTCTAGATCGATTTTTCTCCCACTGTCTCCTTGGCCTATAAGTTCTCGCTCTCGGAAAAATCCTCTCCTCGAAACAAAGACAACATTGTCCTTCGGTCTATAGAAGAGATATCCAAAGGATTTCTGAGGGTAGCCGATGAAAATACATCGCTCACTACGAGGTTCGAGTTTGTCGTGAGTATCTCGTCTTACGAAAGCCTCGCAACCCAAAACCTTGATATGTGCTAACGAAGGAGCTTTCCCCGTCCACATCTCGTGAGGTGTTTTGGCAACCTTCTTAGTAGGGACTCGGTTAAGGATATGGGCGGCAGTCTCTAATGCATACCCCCAAAAAGCGATAGATAGCGAAGCACGACTCATCATAGAGCGAACCATGTCCAACAAGGTTCGATTACGCCTTTCTGCCACACCATTCAATTGTGGTGTCCTAGGTGGCATCAATTGTGAAACTATTCCACACTCCTTGAGATAATCGTGGAATTCAAGACTTAGGTACTCTCCTCCTCGATCGGATCGAAGCATCTTGATCTTCCTGCCCAATTGATTCTCCACTTCATTCTTGAACTCTTTGAACTTTTCAAAAGTTTCTGACTTTTGCTTGATTAAGTAGATATACCCATATCTACTATAGTCATCGGTAAAAGTCATGTAGAAGCAGTTACCATCCTTCGTGGTAGATCTAAACGGTCCACACACATCGGTATGTATGAGGTCCAATAGGTCCTCACCCCTTTCGCACGTACCAGCGAAGGGTGACTTAGTCATCTTTCCAAGTAAACAAGACTCGCATGTGTCATCTTCCCTAAGGTCGAATAACTCCAACACTCCATCCTTTTGGAGTTGGGCTATGCGTTTCTTGTTGACATGTCCAAGACGACAATGCCATAAGGATGCCTTATCCATACTATTGGAATAATCCAAGTACAAAACATCATTTCCTAAGTTATCAACAATCATAACAGTTTCATAAATTCCATTACATGGTATAGCTTCAAAGTAAAAGACACCATTTAGATAAGCTAAAATAGAACCATTCTCATTATTAAAAGAAAATCTAAAACCTTGTCTAAACAAACCATGAAAAAAATGATGTTTCTAGCCATTTTTGGCAAATAGCAACAATTGTTCAAATCTAAAGATAAACTGTGACATCCCCAATTTTCACGGCTAGAAAAGACCGATTTTTTTGTTTATGCTTTGTAAAAATCAGAGTACTTCTTTTAATAGGAATGTTGCGGAATTTGTTCCCAGAAAAACATGATAAATACGTTATTAAAACATTTTCGAAGAAACGTATTTTATTCATTTCAACACGTTTGGGATGTCATCGTTAATACAGAAACATAAGCATAAACAGAACTTACATTTATTTACACTAGTGATCTACATCTCTTTAAATCTCTCAGTGTAAAGTGACTTCGTATCAACACCTGTGATATAAATAAACTGAGTGGGTCAGGTTGGGAAACCTGGTGAGTACATAGGGTTTTCAACCCACAATAATATAATTATTATGTTTAAACAATCGAGCAATTAAACCCAATTACCCATCCCCATTATCTTCTTTACTCTTAAGGATCTACCCTAAGAATCAGCTATTCCTCGTTCATTCATTCCTAAGGAAACAACATGAAGTCTATTGTTGCCAATGACACATTGGTCAAGCGCAGCTGCTAATCTTGTCACTTAGGCGCAGCTGCCATAATTGGGACATTTTCTATGAGGCGCTTCTGCCGGTATTGACCTTTAAACGCTACTGTCATGGTCATAAGGCTCCCTATTAGGTGCAGCTGCCTATACTGTCCTTAGAGCGCAGCTGCTAGGACGTTTACCGTAGATCTGAAACATCTACGGGTTGTGGCGCAGCTGTCAGTGCTCATCTATAGGGTACTAGGTCCACTGTTGCCAATGTATACCAATATGGCACTAGGTCCATGCTACTAATGTTCCTCTATTTTAGCTTTTATCCCTCATCATTCATCTACCCATGTTTTACCCAAAATATTTTGTAGATATAAAATACTTTATACAGTTTACATAATTTAAAACATGTATAAAAAGCTTTCACCAGCATAGACAGCAAGTATTCAGACAATATGCGCACATAGCACGTAATTTATAATAAAATACTTCATATCTATGTGTAAGATGAAAGGGAACTATGCACTCACCTGATAGGTGGTGACTCAACACTCGGACAGCGCTTCGATACTCTCAAAACAATTTCCTTCGATAAAACCTAGTATCAACACCACTAGGGTTTAGTCTAACGATAACCGCGACTAATTAATAGTATAACTATTTTTATTATTATATAAGCGTTAAATAACACTCAATATAACTCATAATAATAGCCCAAACAACTATTTTAAGGTCCTAATAATATTACTATAATTAATTAGAAGCTATATTAAAACTAGCATAGGCGTAGCTCACTTACAACAGGTTTTTCGCAAAACCGGGCTTCACTGGAGCAGCGTTTCCTGAGCCGAAAGGCTCTTTTCTTGGAGCCGTTGGGCGCTCCGAGGCTTCCGCCTTGTGCTAGGGAGTTACCCTAGACTTTAGGGGGTTAGGGAGGCTTAGAGAGAGAGAGTTTAGAGAGAGAAAGAGAAGTTGGAAGGTGTGAGAAATGAGGATGCCCCGGCACCCTTTTTATAGGCTGGAAATCACCAAAACTCGTCGAGTTTACCTCACGCTCATCGAGTTTTATGGCCAGGTGTCACCATATGGTGGCTAGCCTTGGGGAGGAAGTAACGGCCAAGATTGCGCCACGTCACCCGATTTCACACAACAGCCTCCCGACTTAGAAAAATCATAACTCTCGCATACGAGCTCCGTATTTTGACGTTATTTTTTTCCACGCGTAGGTAAAAACAAGATCTACAACTTTCATTTTGACTCCATCGGCTAATTATTGACCGATCTTAAATTTAACAGTAGGAGGAGATTAGATTGCTAAATGACCGCGAAGAATTCATAACTCCTTCATACGGACTCCGTTTTCATCTGTATTTTTACCGTTGAGTTCCTATTAATGAGATCTTCAACTCTCATTTAGGTCACGTAAGCCAAAAACCGCTCGAACTAAAATTCGAGTTTCGGGGTGTGCACTGCTAAGCCGAATCTTAGAAAAATCATAACTTCCTCATACGAAGTCAGATTTGGGCGTTCTTTTTATGGATTTTCTCGGTTTAACATATTCTATGACTTTCGTTTAGATCACTAAGGCTAAAAAGTCCTCCATCGTAAATTCACTATTTACGCTTCCCGGTGTCGTGCCGGTTCCGTCGCGAAACTTCGACGAGCCATAACTTCTTCGTTATAAGTCGGATTTCGACGTTCTTTATATGTACGGAAACCTTGTGACATATTCTACAACTTGGTTAAGATTATTTATTCTAAATAATCTTTTGTCGAAAAGTCATTTTCGACCCTTATTGCCTCTACATTGACTAGCCTGGATCTACGGGCGTTACAATTATCTCCCCCTTAGGATGATTACGTCCAAGAATCATCAACGAAACAGGGTCTTATAATGACTCCATACATCATCTCTTCATCCTAGGTAAGAATTATAACTTCTACATTCCTTGAAGTCTATCTCTTAAACTCATTGGTTGTAAGAGTATTCGATCGTGCACCTACTCTCTCCCTCAGGCTAGACTCCCAATTAAGACCTATCATCATGTGATGCACGTTTAGACTCAGGTCTCTTAGAGTTAAATTCTAAAATAGACTATGCCTTCCTTCATGTTCTAATGTGATATAATCATACTTTAACATGTAGCATTTCTAGCTACCAACGAGCGCGATACTTCTATTAATCGCTTTGATTTTAATCGTTTCGTTTAAGTCGGACGCTATATCAAACTTGGTTCTCTGAACCACGTAACCTACTCATCGTAGTTGGACTCAATGTGATATGACCACTAGGGTCGAGATAACAACAATCTTCTTAGTCATTACCGAAACAATGTTAACGACATACTTGAATAAAACGAAATCAATTACTAGCTTCTTGGTAACCTTGTGACTTTCCCTGATCCAAGTGTGAGTCCTGTGCTTCCAGTAGTATAGGCCTCTACTACCATTCACACCTACTCATACTCGTCCCAAGTATTGTCCCGCAGTTTCCCAAGTCACCATGCAGTAAATCACACAATCATTCAACACATCAAATAACAAAACGAAGGTTTTATTTTATTACTTGAAATGATTACATGGGTGTTCAAGTTCACCCTAGATTATGCCTCTAATAAGCTACATTATGAGACACTATCTATATAGCCTCTTCATAACTCGATCTCTATTTATCCATCCTTACTCCCGATTCCTTGCATCGTCAGCTGCTTCGTCAAGGATCATTTGAAATGCTCTTGCTTTTGGTTTTGACGGCACATTTGGCTTTGTATCCCCTTCTCTCTTTGGGCAATCTTGCTTGAAGTGCCCTTCCTCGTTACATTCGTAACACACCCTTTTGTTGAACTTACACTCGTTGGCATAATGCCCATGCTTCCCACACTTGAAACAAGTCACCTCCTCACTGCATTTTCCAGAGTGTTTCTTTTTGCACTTCTCGCACCATCTTTCTTCACTCCCTCCTCCTCTAAACTTCCTTGTACTGGACTTGCTTCTCTCATCGGGCTTCGCAGACCCCTCAAACTTTCTCTTTTCGCCAACCTCGGTCTTGTTAGCGGCTCTTCCCTTGATCATCTCCTCAACCGACTTGGCAGCCCAGATAGCTGCCTCCAAAGTAGGTGCCTGACGCACTGGCACCGTGTACTCCCATGGAAGTCCTTTTGCATACTTGTCAACTTTTGTCAGCTCATCCATAACAAGACGTAAGGCGAACTCCATCTTCTCTGTGAAGTTGTTGGTGTATTCATCAACAGACATGCTTCCTTTCTTCAAGGTAAGGAATTGGTTTTCTAGCTTGAGTAGATTTTGGGCTGAGCAATACCTACGTTTGAATTGCACCAGAAATTCTGCCCATGTCAGTTGCAGGGGCTCATTGGGGCTCAGAGTCTTCCCCAAGGTATTCCACCAACGTACAGCGCCTCCTCGAAACTGATGCACTGCAAATGCGGTCTGTTGTTTTCCCTTGCAACCGCACGTCATGAAAGCTAATTCCATCTCCGAGATCCAATCCATGACCCCGATTGGATCCTCCTTTCCAGTGAAAGTCGATGGCTTGCAAGTCAGAAAATCCTTGTACTTGCATCCATTCCTTTTGACTTCGTCGTCGTGGTTGTTTTGTCGAACTATTGGTGGGTTGACTTGACCAACAGTCCTACTATAGTTCTCCTCCTCAGTCTGCCCTTCATTCAACTCGGGCCGTTCGATCTGAATAGTTGCTTCCTCTCGATTTTGCTAGAGCAAACTTCTGGTTTCCTCCATTTGATGATCCAACATCACTTGGATCATTTCTTGCACTCCGGCCATCGTTGTTGGCTCAGCAACGGCTACCACAACCGGTATTTGTTCAGTCACTAGGGGCTAGTTTCGGTTCCCAGTTTCATTCACGTTTCCGCTACGGGTTCTTGCCATCTTGATCTATACACCGAATAAGGTGAATCTAGACCTTTACTTAGGATTGATGGTTAAATCATCCTTATCACTCCGAAACGTTTATATGCTAGTTCTAATATCGTACTTAAACGCTTAGAATCCTAAACATATAAGGTTTCCAGATCCGGTCGGCAACAGACCATAGATCCGAACAAATAACAGCATATCAGACACAAGTATTTAGCACATAAAACCATCTTAGGCACAATTCCTAAAACAATCTAGTGCTCACACCTCACAATCATCGCTTAGCATTCTAAGTTTAAGTCTAGAAATAAATCCATAATCCTAGTTCGCTTAAACTAATGCTCTGATACCAACTGTGACATCCCCAATTTTCACGGCCAGAAAAAGACCAATTTCTTTTTGTTTATGCTTTGTAAAAATCAGAGTACTTCTTTTAATAGGAATGTTGCGGAATTTGTTCCCAGAAAAACATGATAAATACGTTATTAAAACATTTTCGAAGAAACGTATTTTATTCATTTCAACACGTTTGGGATGTCATCGTTAATACAGAAACATAAGCATAAACAGAACTTACATTTATTTACACTAGTGATCTACATCTCTTTAAATCTCTCAGTGTAAAGTGACTTCGTATCAACACCTGTGATATAAATAAACTGAGTGGGTCAGGTTGGGAAACCTGGTGAGTACATAGGGTTTTCAACCCACAATAATATAATTATTATGTTTAAACAATCGAGCAATTAAACCCAATTACCCATCCCCATTATCTTCTTTACTCTTAAGGATCTACCCTAAGAATCAGCTATTCCTTGTTCATTCATTCCTATGGATCATCCTAAGGAAACAACATGAAGTCTATTGTTGCCAATGACACATTGGTCAAGCGCAGCTGCTAATCTTGTCACTTAGGCGCAGCTGCCATAATTGGGACATTTTCTATGAGGTGCTTCTGTCGGTATTGACCTTTAAACGCTACTGTCATGGTCATAAGGCTCCATATTAGGCGCAACTGCCTATACTGTCCTTAGAGCGTAGCTGCTAGGACGTTTACCGTAGATCTGAAACATCTACGGGTTGTGGCGCAGCTGCCAGTGCTCATCTATAGGGTACTAGGTCCACTGCTGCCAATGTATACCTATAGGGCACTAGGTCCATGCTACTAATGTTCCTCTATTTCAGCTTTTATCCCTCATCATTCATCTACCCATGTTTTACCCAACATATTTTGTAGATATAAAATACTTTATACAGTTTACATCATTTAAAACATGTATAAAAAGCTTTCACCAACATAGACAGCAAGTATTTAGACAATATGCGCACATAGCACGTAATTTATAATAAAATGCTTCATATCTATGTGTAAGATCAAAGGGAACTATGCACTCACCTGATAGGTGGTGACTCAACACTCAGACAGCGCTTCGATACTCTCAAAACAATTTCCTTCGATAAAACCTAGTATCAACACCACTAGGGTTTAGTCTAACGATAACCGCGACTAATTAATAGTATAGCTATTTTTATTATTATATAAGCATTAAATAACACTCAATATAACTCATAATAATAGCCCAAACAACTATTTTAAGGTCCTAATAATGTTACTATAATTAATTAGAAGCTATATTAAAACTAGATAGGCGTAGCTCACTTACAACAGGTTTTTCGCAAAACCGGGCTTCATTGGAGCAGCGTTTCCTGAGCCGAAAGGCTCTTTTCTTGGAGCCGTTGGGCGCTCCGAGGCTTCCGCCTTGTGCTAGGGAGTTACCCTAGACTTTAGGGGGTTAGGGAGGCTTAGAGAGAGAGAGAAAGAGAAGTTGGAAGGTGTGAGAAATGAGGATGCCCCGGCACCCTTTTTATAGGCTGGAAATCACCAAAACTCGTCGAGTTTACCTCACGCTCATCGAGTTTTATGGCCAGGTGTCACCATATGGTGGCTAGCCTTGGGGAGGAAGTAACGGCCAAGATTGTGCCACGTCACCCGATTTCGCACAACAGCCTCCCGACTTAGAAAAATCATAACTCTCGCATACGAGCTCCGTTTTTGACGTTACTTTTTCCACGCATAGGTAAAAGCACGATCTACAACTTTCATTTTGACTCCATCGGCTATTTCTTGACCGATCTTAAATTTAACAGTATGAGGAGATTAGACTGTTAAATGACCGTGAAGAATTCATAACTCCTTCATACAGACTCCGTTTTCGTCTGTCTTTTTACCGTTGAGTTCCTATTAATGAGATCTTCAACTCTCATTTAGGTCACGTAAGCCAAAAACCGCTCGAACTAAAATTCGAGTTTCGGGTTGTACACTGCTAAGCCGAATCTTAGAAAAATCATAACTTCCTCATACAAAGTTAGATTTGGGCGTTCTTTTTATGGATTTTCTCAGTTTAATATATTCTACGACTTTCATTTAGATCACTGAGGCTAAAAAGTCCTCCATCGTAAATTCACTATTTACGCTTCCCGGTGCCGTGCCGGTTCCGTCGCGAAACTTCAACGAACCATAACTTCTTCGTTATAAGTCGGATTTCGACGTTCTTTATATGTACGGAAAACTTGTGAAATATTCTACAACTTGGTTAAGATTATTTATTCTAAATAATCTTTTGTCAAAAAGTCATTTTCGACCCATATTGCCTCTAAATTGACTAGCCCGGATCTACGGGCGTTACATAAACTATTACTAAGCACGAAAGAATACACTCCAATCTTGGTCACAGGCGACGATATTTTGTTCCTCGTGATTAGATTTATTCTTCCATGCTCCATCTCTCTACTTCTTCTTAGTCCCTGCACATTAGAACAAATGTGTTAACCACAACCGGTATCAAGAACCCAAGAAGTATTGTGGGAATCATTAGATTTAATTGTATATATATACCTGCGAAAGATGGCTTGATCTTTCCTTCCTTGATGGCTTGCAGGTATTCCGGGCAGCTTCTCTTCCAATGTCCTATCTTGTGGCAGTGGTGGCACTCTGCCTCGTTCGGGTTGGAGCAGGGCTTAGCGGGATTAACTTTGGTCCCACTAGAAGAGGCACCATCTCGGCCTTTCACCTTGTGATGGTTCTTTGACGAAGCCTTCCTCTTCTTTCCCTTTCCTTGTCCAATTGCCAAGACAGGAGCAGCGGGCGAATTGGAAGTTGGTGCAACAGACTTGTCCTTGAAGTTGCTCTCAATGACCCTCAAGAGACCTTGGAGTTTGATTAGGGTGACCTCTTCTTTATTCATGTGATAGGTCATCCTAAATTGATTGTAGCTCGGAGGCAAAGAGTGAAGCACCATGTCGATCGCCAAGTCTTCCCCAAAGTCAACATTTAACTTGCGAAGGCGGTCGACATACCTTTGCATCTTTTGCAAGTGCACGGTAAGAGACTCTCCATGACCCATCTTAGCGGAAATCATGTTCGTGAAAATCTCATAACGCTCTTGTCTCGCATTTTGATGGTATCTCTCCAATAAGTCTTGGTGCATTTCGTACGGATACATGTCCTCGTAGGACTTTTGGAATTCGGAGTTCATAGTCGCGATCATGATGCAATGCACTTTCGTTGCATCACGCTCGTGAGTTTTGAAAGCGGTGATTTCAGCGGGAGTAGCAATTTCGGAGTTGATTTTCTCGAGCTTCTCATCGAGGACATACTCCTTATCCTCATAGCGAGCAATCGTGCGAATGTATCTTATCCATTCGCTAAAGTTCGTTCCATCAAAGGTGACCTTTTGGCAAAGGCTCATCAAATTGAAAGAACTCGCAGCAGCATTGTTGGCGTTCGACATCTATAAATAGAAAGGACAAAGATAGATTAGAATATGAATCCCTAACATTCACCCAATAAGAAAATTAGGGCTAGGATCCAACAACAATATTTACACATTAGAAAAGGGATGTCGTAATCTAATATGCAAACAATTTGAAGGTAAGTGAATGACGATTCACTAATTCTCCACCATGAAAAACATAACTTTAAGTCCTAAATGTATTGAGAATTCCTAGGTTCGGATGAGATTCATTGAAACTTTTCAATGACATGTTTAAATCTCGATATGCCCCTCTTGTTTGTGACTGGGATACCGAGGATCACAAAGCGGGTGTGAATTACCATGCAAATTCACATGGTGCCTTCATTGTAACGATCACCTATTTGATGTGCCGGTAAACCACACACGCTCCATCGAACTATGATAAACAATGAATCACCCTTTGCCACCTTCGCTTAGAACCAATTAGTGTGTCGGTAAACCACACATGCTCCACTAACTTCTTAGCAAGGTGCAAAGTGTAATTTCATGGGATTGCATCAATTCACTTTTTCTAAAGTAACTAAGATTGGGAAATTTTAAGAAAACATGTAGTTACTTTTTATTTCTTATTATACTTTTAATGAGAGGATGAGGTTGCCCTATCCTACCCGTTCGGCTAATGACCCTCCACCAATCAAGCGAGCGGTGGGTGTGAGTGTACACCCATTAAGCGCCATTTTATAGGCCGCAACCTTATACCCACCTTATAGACCGGCTTCGTGAATGAGGCTTACTAACGGTAAGACTAGCATTTAAGTTATATATATATATATATATATATATATATATATATATATATATATATATATTAATCTTGTAATATTATATTAGTATAGGGTTGTATTTTAAACTTGTAAAATTCTAGGGTTTGAAATTTAAATTGTCTAAATTAAACTTTTAATCACAAAACATAAATTTCAACACTTGACGACTAGTTTTAAACATTTAAAACATAAAGGATCAAATAACAAATAATCTAAATCACATAATTATCCATATTTAATTAATAATTATCATATAAGGAAATCAAATATTTTATTAATTGATAATTATCTTCAATTAGATCAAAAATATAGTCATATATATCACAAAATCAGATTAGGGTTGATCTAATATGATTAAGGTAAGTTTCCATAAGATAAATATGAAAAAAATCCCGTTTTTGGCTAATCCTGATGCTCGGACTCGCCGAGTACCCATACTGGACTCGCCGAGTCAGGCCAACTCGCCGAGTCCACTATGGGACTCGCCGAGTCCATGACTCAGAAACATAAAAATTGAATTTTTCAGTTAAGATTCAAACATTCAAGCATCAATTTAATAGAAACCAATCAAGGCTCTGATACCACTGACGGGTTTTGTACATAAGAACATTCCTAAGTGCGCATACAAACGCTAATGCTCGGATCTAGGTTTCTCTAATTAAACATGCTTTGAATCCAAGACTCCTAATGACTTATTAGGTGTAAGAACAATGCAAAATCAGAGTTAGAATCATACCTTGAGACACTTGTTTGATATCTTCTTATTCTTGGAGCTTTAGAGTCACAATTGTCACTCCTCTAATGGCTTACAAACACCAACTAGCAAATAGGATGATTTGAGAGAGAGGAGAGAGGAGGAATTCGGCCAGGGGTTCTTTACCTTAGATCATGTACCGAATTCTCTCTACCATAGGGTCTATTTATACTTGTAGACTCCTTAAGGGTACAGCTTAAACCCTAGTTGGATAACTATTACTCAAAGCAATCCCAATCCTTTCCTTAGATATCCTTTGGACGATTTTAAGGCTATCCCAAGCCCTAGAATTCGTCCATCCTCTATCCAATAAGGATTTACAGTCTAAAGTTTAACTATCAAACAATTGACAGTTTATACCCTCTTATTTAATTAATCTCTTTAAGTCACCAAATTAATACTAATTAATCTATGACTTATATTAATCAAATAGCTATATTATTATTCCTTATATTATTCTCATAATATATTAATAATATCTATTCTCTCATAATAAATCATCCTACCAAGTTGCTATGGTGAAGGCAACCCAAAAGGACCATGCATAATCGGGTCAAATACTTGCCTGATATATAGTTGCAGCCTTAGACACTATTCCAACAGTTGGGACACCTATTTACCCTTAGCAGAGTTTTCGTACAACAACAGCCATCATTCGAGCATTGGTATGCCTCCCTTTGAGCTGTTGTATGGGAGGAGGTGTCGAACCCCCATCTACTGGGGAGAGGTGGGGCAGCGGGTAATGGGTTGTACAGAGATTGTGCTTCAGACGACCGAGCAGATACATCAGGTCAGGAAAAGATTTTTGACCGCTCAGAGTTGCCAGAACAGTTATGCAGATAGGCGTCGGTCCGAGCTCGAGTTTCAGGTTGGTGACCTTATGCTCTTAAAGGTCTCTCCTTGGAAAGGAGTGATTCGATTCAGGAAGAGGGGCAAGTTGGGACCTCGATATATTATACCTTTCAGGGTAATCGCAAGGGTAGGCAGGGTAGCCTACCGTTTGGGTCTACCCGCAGAGCTGGGTCAGATCCACGACACCTTTCATGTGTCGCAGTTGAGGAAATGTATTGCCGCCGAGTCGGCAGTGGTACCATTAGAGGATATTCAGGTGGATGCAGGCCTGAACTATGTTGAGAGACCATTGGCAATTAGGGATCGAAAGGTTAAGGTTTTGAGGAACAAGGAAGTACCCTTGGTGCAAGTGTAATGGCAACACCGAAAGGGGTCCGAGCTGACATGGGAGTCCGAGTCGGAGATGCGGGAGCACTATCCAGAATTGTTTTCCGTATAACACTTCGGGGACGAAGTCTAGTTCTAGTGGGGGAGAATTGTAACAGCCCAAAATTCAGGTACCTCTAATTAGCCCTTCATCTTTTGATATATTGTCATTTTGGGCTTTTTTGTTGCACGTACTCGCGCGCCTCATTTAATCGCATCATCCCCCGGGTACGTTGGGCGTACCCAAGGTTACGCCGGGCGTAACCGGTCTAGACCCAAAAACCCTAATTTGGTGGTTGGATATAAAAGGAATGAGATGGCTTGGTTCCTCAGCCACCATCCTTCATAAAGAAACCCTAAGAGAGTTGTTCCTTCGTTCATAGCTTGTTTGTAAGTGTTCTAAGCTTTGTGGTGTCATTTCAAGGTAGCAAAAGAGAAGAGGAGTCCATTGTGGAGGCTAGAAGTTGGTGTTCAAGTGTAGATCCGTGTTTAGCAAAGGTTGGAGCTTCTTCCTAAGGTAAAAAGTTCAGATCTTGCCTTACAGTTCTTGTGGTATGATTTATGGACCATTTTCTAGGGTTTTGGTCCAAAAGATGGAGACATTATGAGCAAGTAGCCTCCATTGGCTTAGATCCATCATATTTCTGGTCCATTTGAGTTGTAGGTTCATAAAAATGTAATCTTGGACGTGAATGATTAGCCATGCATGAGATCTAGATCTTTTGAGTTGAAATGGAAAGGTATTAAGGAGTGTAGGAGCCTTTACAGCCATGCCAAGGCTTAAAGGTTTCGACTTTATGGGTAAGGAGGCTTAAAGAGAGCCGAATCTAGAAGTTGAAGAAGTGTCTTAACCATTTAAGACCAGAAATGAAGAATGGCTGAATCTGGGTGTTACGCTGGGCGTAACTCCCAGTACGCGCAGCGTACCGGGTGGAGACCCCCGACTGTGGATTAGCGAAGTACGCCGCGCATACAAAAGTCTGTATACCCCGCGTACTGTGAGATGTGGACTTTTGTTGACTTTTAGGGTTTTGGTCAACATGTGGACTTTGAGTCAAGGAAGGGTAAAATGGTCTTTTACCCATCTGAGGAATGTTAATAAGGGTAAAGTCTAGTTGTGGAAGTCTATATTAATTAAAATGATATTTCGTTATGATTAGGCGGGGTTGGGATTCGGAGATAGCGAGCACGTGAGATTCTAGACTTTCCACGAGGTGAGTTTTCTCACGATACTGTACCCGGAAGGGTTTTATTGTGTGACTGGAAGGTCGGATATGTTATGAGTTGTATGCATTGTATATGATAAGTTAACCGTTTGTATGAGCTATGTATGCTATGCTTGATATGGGCCGAAAGGCATTATGTTATGGGCCGGAAGGCATATGTGTTATGGGCCGGAAGGCGTTGTGATGTGGCCTATAAGGTTGATGCGGGTAGGACCGGAAGGTTTACCGAGTCGGGACGGAAATCCCCTGGGACACATGGACCTGAAGGTCAGGGCCCGGAAGGGCGTATGTGTAAGTAGTATTTTGGGGAACTCACTAAGCATTTATGCTTACAGTTGTTGTGTTATGTGTTTCAGGTACTAGCGATGACTGTGGGAAGGCGCCGGCATCATCTGTACACACTGACGGAAGAATTGTTTTATGATCTTGGGATGTATTTTGTTACAATGACATTTGTTATACATGTGATTTCAGAATATTAAATGATGATTTATGTTGTTTGAAAAATGAAAAATTGTTTTGAAAATTTACGTTGTTACATACATGATTTAATTAGTCAATTGATTAAAGAATATTTGACATATTAATTAACTGAATCCCCATTCTTAGCCTTTAGAGTTTCTAATCCAATGGTCCATATTAAGTCCTACACTCACACGGTATTTAGGTTTCACATTTAATCCTAACCCTATATATATATATATATATATATATATATATATATATATATATATATATATATATATATATATATATATATATATATATATATATATATATATATATATATATATATATATTGTTAGTTAGATTCAAATGTTTCTAATATCTATTGTGTGCATATAAGATTGATTCTGAACCAATTATTTTAATTATTTTAAGAAAGTAACTAATGTATATTAAATGTTGAAGATTTAATTAATACTATTTATATTTTCAACATGTAATATGCATTAATTAGCTTTTTAAAATAACTAAAATGATTGGTCCAGAATCAATACTACATGCACATAATAAATAGTTGGAACACAATAATCTAACCTTATATATATATATATATATATATATATATATATATATATATATATATATTAATTAGAAAATTATAAATGTTAATAAAAGGTGAAATTAAAATACATATGTATATGATTATTAGGCCAAAAGGAGCGGTGTCATAAAATATGCACTTCCTTCACTGTCACTCCTTACCATAAAAGTGTGGTTTTATGCTACACATAAGGAGTGGTGTCACACTCCTTTAGTTATTTTTATTTTTAAATAAATACAATTTTTAGTTTTAAGTAAAAACAAAAGATTTCATTAATTAAAAATAAAAACCATTACATTGTTTTAAAAAATAACATTACATTAAAAATATCCTAGAAAATTAGAAAATAAAAAACTAGAAAGTTGAAACCTACAACTTAAATAAAACACATCAAATGATTAAAAACTTGGAGAAAGACTAGAAATTAAAACGATTAATATAACGTTTTTTCTCAGTTTCCTTCATTGTTAAAACAACTTGAAGTGCGTCCCCGGTCATCTTCGACGTGTCCATCGCTTTAGCACTCTCAGGTCGCTATCCCTTTGTTTCCGACTCTCTCTATCAGAAGCAAGTTGCAAAAAATTTTCCATTCAATCTTTTATGTCTTGCACGTTCTCGCTCATTTCTTTCAAGTCATCTGATTTCGATGCTTTTTATTTGCCTTTTTTTGTTTTATCCATTCCCATTGGTCGGGGGTGGTGACACTTGAACGGACTCATCCTTGTTGAGGTCGAAACCAACACGAGCATCCGATGAAGTGTGTTCAGATTCGGAAGTTTTGACCATTTTGATCTAGTATCGATGTGCCCGTCGCTTGTTTTTAGATTTAGCCATTTTTTGTTGCCTTTGAGTAGATTCCAAGCTTCAAAAACTTGAAAGTCTTCTTTTTCTCTTTTTGGTAAATGTTAAAAGCTTTCTCCAAAACTACATCTCCATTTTCGCCGCTTTTCCATTGTTATTTCATGTTGTTATACAAATCGTTAAACAACATGACGTCTTTATTTATCTTTCCTCATTTTGTGTAGACTTGATGTTTAGAACGATATGGTTGTAGGTTCATTTATTTGTGGAACCTAGCTCTAACGCACATCCAAAAACGATTGTGCTAATACTAACACTTCTTGAGGTTCCCACATTTTAGATTCCACCTTCTCTTTTATTTTATTTTCTAGTTGAGAGGGGTGGGTTTTTGGAACAAATTCGGGTTCGGATTCAGAAATGGGTGTATGTGGTTGTGGTTGTGGTTGTGTTTGTGTTTGTGGAACAAACTCTGGTTGAGAATCCAAATCAAAATGATCAAAATCTGGGCCAAATTGTGGCTGTGTTTGTGGAAATGGTTGTGTAGGGCGTTGTAGTTTTTTGATATGTTGTAGAAAATAGGGAAGCATATTGCCGTAGTAGTAGAAAAGGGGAGAATAAACCAGTTGATCGAGTAAAGGTATTGAAGTTATGGTTTTTCTAGTGGGTGATTTTTTGTTGGTGAGAATTTTGGAGGATGACATTTTTGTTTGTTTAAGAATGAAGAAGATGGTAAAAAAAAATGAACTGTTTTTGAGTTATTTTGGTTAATATGGTAATGTATTTATAGTGTTAGTAAAAAAATTATTAATTTTTTTTAAAAATTTTGACCGTTTGCAACGGTAAAGAAACACTAGCCAATCAAAATCGTCCCAGAAACGCTCCCTTCTATAGCCGTAGTGTGGCCTCAGCCGCACTTCTACCACCCAGGGGCGGTGTTTGCGCTTACTTGTCACCAGATTGCGGCCTTAGCCGCAGCCCACTCCGTTGAGTTTTAGACATTGAATAAGGTTTTGAGATACCGTGGAAAAACCAAGTAATAAATACCCTTCAAATGGGGTTTTTTTAGCATGGCCTAAAAAACTTGTACTCAACCTAATGTAAAGTTATCACAAAATGTGATGTTTCTTCAAAATCTAAATGCATAATATTGCTACTCATATAGGTGTTCAAATTAACAATCATTAATAACAATCGAAATCCATATTGATATCGTGTATACTGAGCCAAGCCTAATGTAGAGTTATCATAAAATGTGATGTTCCTTTAAAATCTAGATTCATAATATTGCTACAGATTCATAAGGCCTTCTGGTATGATCATCATGAGAGCTTCTATGGTCTATGTGACCACTAATCACAAATGTGAACACCATCCCATAGTGTTAGTGGTGGAACACTTTCGTGGCCATGTGTGGTGAGGAGCACGGATCACCACACCTAATCAACTTCATTCTCTATGTATTACTCTCTATCTCTCTCTACCTTTTTCCATATCTTTCTACAATTTAATTAATTAAAAAATATATATATTTTTATTTTAATAATAAAAAAATAAGAGGGATATAATGATTAGTATCCCAACCTTTTAGTGGTAGCTAGTGGTGATGATGTGACACCCACCACTATAATGGTTAGTGGTGAGTACGACGGATGGCCGAATATTGGTATATAAGTAGTCAAATTAATAATCATTAATAATAATGAAATTCGAATTGATATCATGTGTATACCCAACTTTTCGTGACACACCAACTTTTCGTGACACACCACTTTAATTTTAGCTATTTTCAATACATAAAAGTCTATACCCAAACGTATAGGCTATCATGTATATAGGCTATATGATTTATGGGTAATTCTAAACCCACGAATTGAATTCCAAATGCACGAAGACACGATTGATTTGATATATATCACTTAACAAATTTGATTTGATATACATCACTTAACAAATTTGATTATTTTTAATAATATTAAATTGAATTTGTTGTTAAAAATTAAAGAAGATGTAAGTTTTCAATTCAATACCTTATACTTGTATTTATTTTCAAATCAAACCTTACACTTTTTAAAACTTATATATATATATATATATATATATATATATATATATATATATATATATATATATACTAGTAGTGTACCCGCGCGATGCGGCGGCGGCAATTTGTTTTATTCCGGCGATTTGTTTCCGAGCGAAAGTGTCATTTTGGCGATTGTCAAATTGTATCCTTTCGAATTGTTCCATTCTGGCGATTTGTTCCTTTCGTTGTTCAGCTATCTCTAGAGGGGCAACAAATACTAATTTCCGTCTATTACTCTTTATTTGCTAGTAGACGGCGATTAGATGAATAGTTTATTTTTGGCTAATGGTTTCTGGATGATATTCATTTCCTTCCTTCCGACAGATGGTTTCAAAATGCAGCAGCGACAAATAGTTTTTTTGACGAATATTTTCCGGCACTGATTAGTTACCTTTAATAATTTTCATAGATCATTTCGGCTTATAAATATAATTACGTTAGTGGATCAAAATAAAAATAAAAATATATTGGAAATCATTTATAAAATAAAAATAAACATAACTAATATTAGATAAAGGTAATATAAACTAAAATGACTACTTTGTTTCAAAATCCTTATTTTAATAAACGATTAATTGATATAAATAAGATGATTATTTATTTGATTTTTTTTATAAAACAAAACCTACTACTTTGATTTTTTGTATGTTGTAGATATTAAGATTTATATTTGTGGAAATAGTTATGGTTTGATTAAAACATGAAGTTAAAACTTAAAATTTTATTCGTTTGATTTAATTTCTAATAACTGTATATTTCCCTCAAAAAATCAACTTTATCTAATGGGTTGACTAAATGTCTTATGAAAAACTATTATTTAGACAGAAAAACTCAACTTGAGCTTAAAATCTAATGGGTTAATTAAACATTTTATTAAAAACTATAATTTAGGCTCAAATCGTTAAAAGGTTTTGAAAAAAAATCTAATATTATTAAGTTAAAATAACTAATGAAAAACTATCATTCATAACCTTGGTAATTAAAATTTCTTTGGTAATTGATAAACTTTCTTTAATAATTTTTGTAATGGATATTTTTTGGGAAAAGTTTTAACATAATCTATCAACTCAAATATGCTTATAGTTTCATATAAACTGAAAAAGAAAAAAAAAACATAATTCACATAATTTAAAAAGAAAAACCGAAATTTAACATAAATTGAATACAAATTAAAAACAATAAATCACATAATTAAAAAAAGAACATGGTCAACTTTATTTCTTTGTCGTCTTTAAATATTTCAATCTGCAAAACAGGAAGAAGTAAGTCCCCAACAATAAATTCATTTTTTTTTTGTATTATTTGCTTTTCAATTTAATATGATCAATCAACTTTTTAGTCCAGAACACACAACAAATCATTATTGGTTTAAAAAATATTACAAATTATGAAAACTATGATCTTGCATTTGATTTGAGAACACTGGAACTTTGACGAGAATGTATTGCAAAAAATATTTAGACCATTAAATGGCCATAAACAGTTTTGATGGTATCAATGTAATGGAAAAAGCAATCAAGGCCATAATTTTTATTCTATTTCATTATGTATAATAAAATTATACTTTACAATTAAACACGTTAATATAACCTAACCAACATGCTTCTTTAGTGAGTGCTTTCATGTCAATCCGGTAGAAAGTTTCAACAAAAATCTGGAACAACTCAACAGATATGATAAAAAAAACTGTTCAAAGTTCAAATAAGATTTAAGAAATGCTAATAGTGCATTCACCTCTCTTAATTGTGGGTTTGATTCAAGCATATTCACATCAGTGGATTCATCGTGAGTATCTAAAAACAATAAATATTTTTAGTAACTACACAGCCTCACAAAAAAGAAAAGAAACATGAGTAAAATAAGTACCTCATTCATGTTCCCTGGGTTTGAAAGTAGATTATGAATTGTCTGTGAAACAACTGGATTTTGCATAGATGACTCATTGAATTGGGATCAGCAAGCATAATAACAATAACAACATCAATGACATCCTGGCAACGGTATCCACATCTACACCTACAGATTCAACCATGATAATCTTGATTTTGGCATATCTATTAGCATTGAATACGAAGTAAAAAATTGGAACATATAACTTATAACCGCCTGTGAATAATAATATGCCTTTTCATCTTAGTTGTGATCAACATGAAATTTGGAGTCCTTCTAAAGCAAATGAACAAATCAAGATTCAAAGAAAACAAATATGTTGAAGGTCTAAGAAAAGACAAATAAAAAGGGTATCAACTTAGAAATAAAAAACCCATCAACAATATTCGCATATATGTGAAATCAAATAGTAAGACAATTGATTAAAAGTATATTTACATACTTTAAATGAAAAAAAGGACATAAAATGTCTACAAATTAGACATACCAGTAGAATCAAAACCACAAGATGGAACAGTAATGAGTAAAAAGCTCACCTTCTGGTCAAATGTGGTGGTTGTCACATTTTTTCATTATCATTTCTTCTTCCTATGTAGTACTTATAAACATCAACATTAGATACACATACGTATAGATACAGAAACACACACATAAATACGTACACCTACATATAGATACAGACAAACACATACAAACATATACACACACATACATGGACACCTACACATACCTCTGCATCACATTTTTTTCTCCCATCGTCTCCAACCTTCTTCAAACCTCCAATTTCAAGTTCATCTGTTAAGCACACACATAATTCAGATCCTTCATGTATTCAGGTTTTCACTTTCCAGGTCCTAAGATTCTAGAATTAAGTTCTTCAAAAGAAAATATTTGTATTCAAAAGTAATATACCAATAATTAGATCTAGAGAAGAAATCCATCAATGAAGATCAAATCAGACCAACATCCATTCATCACCTAAAAACCCATACAAAAGACTATATCAGTTAGCATGTTGAATGATTTATGTATAATTCAAATATTTAAAATAAAGTACAGCCACACAAAATGAAATAAATTGAAGGTGTCATCTTGGTATGTGGATTCCGATGGTAACAACAACGAAGGCACAATAAGTTGTTTTGGGGCTAAACCTTGCGTCCTCATTTTCTTTGTAAGAGCCCTAATTTCAGACCATTCAGATAGACTGAAATTCTAGTTATTTGATATTGACCGAAGTTCCAATTATTTGGATTTGGGTCCAATATCGGTTAACATACAGAACAACAAAATGAAACCAAGTAAAAAAAACAAACCTTTCCAGCAAAATCTTGGAAGAATTGAAGTTTCTTTTGATTCCTAGCACATAAAACTAAAATCCACAGCAAATTCGGTAAACAAACAGGCCATTATCATCAAAAAAGATATGTTAAAGGCAAGCTTACCTTGATTTCTCTCTGATTGAGGCGTCTCTTGCCCAAAAAGAGGCTGATGTGCAGACCTACGAAATCGACATACACACACAATTAAACATACATACACAGTTAATCATACATATATATAGATCTGGACCCAAATGCACTAAATCCACACAAACATAAAATTAAACCCATACCTGTAGAGAGAGGGTGGTGGTTTTCAGCGAAAGAAAAAGAGGGAGAAAGCGAGAAAGACCAAGGTGTATTGACAAATCTGAGGCCCATATCGATTAAACGATACAAAATCTTCATACCTGGGAAAGCTATTATTCAAAAAATCATATCTTCAAGACCTGCTATTGACGTTTGGAGAAAAAGGGGTTAAAATAAACTACCAAAAAACAAAATATAAACTCAAAAAGTCGATCTATACCTCAAAAACTCCAGCTTAGATTTGGAAGCTTTGATTTGCGATTCCAACTGACGATACAAACAAATAAGAAGTAAGAAGAAGGAGTCGACTGATGCAGTGGTGTTTAATCATTGTTGGGATGCTAGTTATCTCTGAATCCACTGTAATCGTTGCGTAGGTGTGGATGGGATTTAGATGATAACCTGAACAATTCGAGATAATCGGTGTTTTAAGAGAGAGAGAGAAATAAAGGAAATCAAGAAGAGGATTCTTACCTGAATCGGAAATTCTAAGAACCAGACATGACCAATGAACAAACTATCTGTTGGCGGTCCAACATAGGACATAATGATAGCGGCTAGGGTTTTTCAGGAAGAATGGCTTGTCCTGATGTTGAATGGAGTGAGCGAGAAAGAGAAATAAACGCCATTTTGGTTCCAAACATGAAAATTCGATTTCAAAATTATGCGAATTGCCCGCCTTGGATTATAACACATTGGCGCTCCGTGTGACAGTCCCGTGTTTTTAATCCCCACCATCAAATAATATTCAATGGTCCAAATCAGCTTTCCTTGTATTTTAAGATAACATGCTTAATTTTTTGTACCTTTTCCTTTAAAATTTGTACTTAAGACATTATTATGTATGGTTTATATAATGGTATATATATATATATATATATATATATATATATATATATATATATATATATATATATATATATATATATATATATTGTAGACTGTGATTAGTTTCTAGATTGTACTTCAAAATATTTAATCTTTTTTTAGAGACATCAGAATCGCACATATATAAGTTTGCTATATGATTGTAAACAAACTGAACGTTCACCAATTCAACCATATTCGTTTATTTGTTTGGTTAAATATAAACGAACGAATATAAAAAAAAAAATCATTCATATTCATTCGTTTTATTTATAACTTTAGTTATTGGACTTTTCATTTTATTATTATAGCGAGTTTCCCTAAAAAATATACATCCATTTATATATAACAAATCATGAAACAAATCTAGTTTAACAAATATTAATTAAAAAAAAACAATTTTATAATATTAATGTATTTTTTTAACGTATGTAATAGATTGTGATTTCTTAAGTTAATTTACAACTTTTATTTGTTAATTGTTTCAAAATTACTAAAATAAAAAGAGACTAAATATAAAATAAAAACTTTGAGGTATGTATATTTTGAAAATCATTCCAAATAAAAAGGGTAAAAAGTAAAATATAAAATTTAATGGAAAAGCATAACATGATCATATGATTGTATTTCAAAAATTTATAATATTAGTTTACTAATTTCAAAGTAATACACGAAACAATTCGTGCAGAGGACCCTAATTTATTTCTTAATTCTTTTTCTTGTTAGCCACTATTTCCCCTTTTACTTTTAGTCAAATGACAAAAAATCTCATTCATTATAATCTAGACTAGATATCATTTTGGTTTAAGAGTTGTATTATTATTATTATTATTATTATTATTATTATTATTATTATTATTATTATTATAATAATAATAATACAAGTTGTTATATATTTTACTTTTCCGTTTAGAAAAAAACATTGTGTTTTTTTTTTTTTTTTTTTTTATCTAAAAATCTCTTAGCTTTTTATTTTTTCCAAAACAACCTTAATTTTCGAAAAGACCTTTAATATTTGACATGTTAAAAAAATCCCGAAAATATCAAATTGAAAACTTAAGCAAAATATATGTCATCTCCACCTCCCCAGAGGCTGCCGACGTATTTTGGATATTTGTGTAGGATTTAAAATTTTAGAAAAATGATGTTAGGTTTATTGAAATGGAAAAAAACATAGTGTTTTATGTATAAAAAAAAGAGTAAATTACAAGAATGGTCCCTATGGTTTGGGGTAATTTTCATGCTTGGTTCCTAACTAATTTTTTTAATTCGGAAGGTCCTTACTGTTTGTTTTTATTACGTGCTTGATCCCTACTGTTTGTTTTTATTACATATTTGGTCCCTATCATACCTAAAAATACTATTATTTAAATAGGAAAAAATGATGAGGTATGTAAGGTAAGGTGAAGGAGTGGGATTGAGTGTATGTTTATTTAAATAAATCAAAAAATCAAGAGCAAAACAGTCTTTTTAGGTAAGACAGGGATCAAACGCGTAACAAAAACAAACAGTAGGGACCTTCCGAGTTAAAAAAGTAAGTTAGGAACCAAACACGCAAATGACCCTAAACCATAGGGACTATTCGTGTAATTTACTCTAAAAAAAAGATGTTTATGGTTTACGTCTAATAAAAAATAAAATGTATGAAATTTATGAAAAAAAACTAAAAAATATATTAAGTTTGTGGGTTTACCACTAAAACCAGGTTTAAAAAATGATGAAAACAAGCTTAAAACATTTGATGAATTTTTTTTTTATAAAAACAATATTATTGTTATATTTTTTATCTTATTAAAAAATAAGTTTAAAATTAATAAATTAATAAAGTTCTTAATAAAAATATAATTATTAAATAATAAAGTTAATAATAATTAGGTTATTATGAAGTATACTTGATACAAACACTTCTCATTAGAAGACCAAGTCTTCTACTTTCTTTTTGCCCATTAGGTTGGAGAGTGTGGCTGCGGTGTGAGACTGTGGTTTGTGCTAGCTGGACCGCGCACACCGCCCCCAGACTGTGGTTTGGTACGGTTTTGGCCGCACTGTGGTTGGGGAGTACCGCGTCATATGATTGGCTGGTGGAATAATTGACCGTTAATCCTTTTGTGCGTTTTTTTCCTATGATTGGCTGGTAGCACCACTCCCTCCAGCCTTAGGCCATCCGTTATACATATCACTAACCATTATAGTGGTGGGTGTCATCTCATCACCATATTCAACCACTAAACCTATGGGATACCTACCATTATATTCTTCTTATTTTTTTATTTTTAAATTAAAAAATATATATTTTTTAATTAATAAAATGTAGAGAAAGGTAGAGAGAGATAGAGAGACATGGAGAGAGAAAAAAATTGATTGGATGTTATTGTCTATTCTCCCCACCATATTTGACCATAAATTTTTCCACCACCTAGAGTATGGGGTGGTGTTCACATTTTTTGTTTGTGGCCACATAGACCACGAACATGCTCGTTATGAGTATACCATAAGAACATATGGTATGGGCAACTTGAAGTGGTGTTATGACAATAAACAATAAGAAGATGGGTGGTGTTCATGGTGTTATAATACCATGTTAAGAGGAGAGAGATAGAGAGAGAATTTGAACAACCAATAGAAAATCACGTTGCATTTAGTCCTCCGGGTGAGTTCAAACGAAGCAAGGCCTATATTGCAATCGAACGATACCTAGCAATCAACTCCTCCGATAGAGCTAAAAAGCTCAAAGCAAATGTGATTAAGGACGGAAAATCTGTTGTCCTGAGCATGGACGACTACGAAGAGGTCACAGATGAGTTCCAAGGCATGAAAATCTGGTGGAGTTCGAGCATAACAATCTCGCAACAACGGTCTCACTATAGTAACGATGATGGCGAAAAGCGATCCTACAAGCTCACTTGCCATCGTAAACACAAAGAGATCATCACCAAAGTCTACCTGCACCATGTGCTTGATGAAGGAAAGGCCATTGTCATGAAAAGCAGGCAACGAAAGCTCTATACCAATGGCAACATGACCTCGTGGAATCACATCATATTCGAGCACCCTTCTACGTTTGATACTCTTGCAATGCACCCGGAAAAGAAGAAGGATATTTTGAATGATCTGATGACATTCATCAAGTCGAAAGACTACTACAAGAAGGTGGGAAAGTCATGGAAGCGAGGATATCTTCTTTATGGTCCTCCTGGAACTGGGAAGTCTAGCATGATTGCTGCCATGGCTAACCTTCTTGATTACGATATCTATGATCTTGAATTAACCTCCGTGAGTAATAACACGGATTTGAAGAAGCTACTCATCGGCACAACAAGTAAGTCGATAATTGTGATAGAGGATATCGACTGTTCACTTGATCTCACTGGTCCAAGAAAGAAGAAGGAGAAGAAGGATAAGGAGAAGGAAAAGGAGAAGAATCCGGATCAGAAAAAGGAAAAGGATAAGAAGATAAAGGGTAGTGAAGTAACTTTGTCAGGGTTGTTGAACTTCATTGATGGGCTATGGTCGGCTTGTGGTAGTGAAAGACTGATCGTGTTCACTACGAATCACCTTGAAAAGCTTGACCCTGCTCTTATTAGGAGAGGAAGAATGGATAAGCATATCGAGCTTTCCTATTGTTGTTTCGAAACGTTTAAGGTGTTGGCCAAAAACTATTTGGATCTTGAATCACACGACTTGTTTTCACCCATCAGTCGACTACTGGAGGAGACAAACATGAGTCCAGCTGATGTTGCCGAAAATTTGATGCCAAAATCATCTCAAGAGAATGCCGAGAGTTGTTTAAACCACCTGATCAAAGTTCTGAATAAGTCAAAAGAAGAAGCAAGGCTGAAAGCTATGGAAGATTCTAGGGTTAAAGCTTCCCAATCAGAATCAAGTATTGTAGAATCAAGCGATGAAGAATCAAGTGACGGAGAGGGTTGATTTCAAAATGGGACAGGGTTTTTCAGTCTATAGCTATTGTAATGTTAGCATATAAAATATTATTATTATTATTATTATTATTTCTTTAATTAACAGTTTAGTTAAGTTAACGCTTAGATTGATTGTGTATTTTTAACTCTTATTATCTCTTTTCTGTGTAATCTTTCTCTTGTAATAAAAGAGTATTTATTTTATTTATTTATATTTGTCATTTGTTACCATCTATTGTTAGTATTATATATCTCATAACTAATAATTAATGTTTTGTTCTTTTGTTAACTTATGAATTCTCTGTTTTAAATTTTAAATGTTTTATTTTAATTATATTAAATTAATAATATTATAATAAAAAATTAAATTAAATTAATACAGATCAAAAGATGATTTAGTTTAACGTATTTATTTAAATCAACGATTATAACTTTATGTAATTAAAAAATATATCTTAATTAATAATTTATTTAAATAATTAATTAATAATTTTAAATTTTTATTAGAAAAAATTAATTAATTTTATAACTATGATTCATAAGATTCATAAACCAGTTTAGCTTATAAATTTAGTGTCTTTACGTGTTAAAGTATAGTGTATACACCATATTTTTTAAAATATTTCGGTGTAGATTTTCTTTAAATAGTACTGATAATACTTTTTAAGGACATTTTATTTTGCTAGAAAAATTTTCCTCAAAACTTGATGATAGTCATCGGTTAAATTTATCTACACATAAATCATATCAATGTCAGGAGTAAATTACCTGTAAAGAAAAATTGAGCACCTATGTGTTAGTGTAAGTAGGTAGGTTTTACATTAAGGAACAGGTAAATAATTTGGGGTTTTATTGTATTTTCATAACCTAATAATTTTTAATTGTGATTTTCATCATAATACCACTGTTTTTCTTACCATCATCATATTTACCCTGATACAATCATGGGAAACAGATGTGAAAGAGAGATCGAGAGAGGATGAGAAAACTTGTCAAACTTTCGTCTTGGTTCGCCGCCAAATGTTGAACTAAAAAGTGGGGATAAAATGTATAAACACAAACAACACATGTCTAATTAAAAGGGTGTGAAATGTAGAGAATGGGTAAGAAGGGCATTTTTTTTTTAATTCTTTATTTTTAGGATTGCATAAAGCCAACAGAACCTTGGTTCTTTCTATCTTTATTGATTATCTTTATTTTTTCAATATCCGTTTGTTGAAATTAAAAAACACTATTAACATGAAACAAACATTAAGAATTTCAATAAGATCTAGCTGACCAAAACAGGTTTCAATAACTCTTATGTTTAAAAACTATCATACTATTAAATTTCTAATAAAAAAAGGATATACAATAAAGTCTCAATATTTTCAATAATTCGACCAAAAAGTTCAAAATTTTATTTTTTGACTCTAAAGTCCTGATTAACGGTTTGACCAGAAAGTCCTAAACTTTATTCTTTTGATAGTAAAGTCTTAATTACCAACTAACCAGGAAAAAATGATAAACGTGTCAAAAATCGCTAGTAATTAGGATTTTACTATAAAAAAAATGTTCATGATTTTTTGTCAAATCCATGAACATATTGACATTTTAGTATATATATCCATAATATTGTAGTTGATGGCACTTTCACATAATAGAATTAAAAAGAGAATAGAAAAAAAAAGGACACCTTGTTAAGCTAAACTGGGGTTGTCAAGATCGGTCCTATATGAATTTATCTCCATTAAACTTCCGGACGTTTAAGAAGACAACTACTTTTTCAATCGTATATAAAAATTAAAAATCAAACATAAAAAGCTCGTTAGAACCCAAATAAGAATATAACTCTCCATTAAACTTCCGGACGTTTAAGAAGACAACTACTTTTTCAATCGTATATAAAGTTAGTGGTAATAAATGTTTCCTTCATTTGTATGTTTTTTTGTCTGTGAACAATAATTTTGGGATGGAGATAGTACTTGTTAAATGTGATTCGAGCATCTGAAGCATTCTTATGAAACATTTGTGTAACACCTGGTTCTGAAAGTGCTTCGTTACTAGGGGTTGCGGCCCAATCATCAGTTGTCATGAGATTAGGCCCTTGGGAAAGGAAGGTTTTGGCCCATTTCGGATGTGAGTATTAGGGCATACGAGATCTAAGTATTTGATTGTGGCTTCGGAGGCCAAGGGCATACTCGTAAATTGACATCTCGGTCTTCTGAATATTTCGGGCTCTTGTTCGGGAAGTTTTAGGTAATGAGGAGTTGCTCGTAGCGTAGGGTTTCTCGCCACCTTTTCGTGGATATAACGTTCATCAGAAAGAGACTAAGAACGAAGAAGTTATAGCACTTGGAAGTTATTGGCAGTTTTAGTCCTTAATGAAGATTTGTGGCATGGTGGTCCTATGCATGCGTCTGCTAGCTGGGTACACCCAGCGTAAGCTGGGTTATGCCCCGCGTATAAGGGAAGATGGTTGCAGATGCGGAGAGGCATACGACTAATGTATGTCCAGAGTCCCTAAACCCTAAATTTTAGGGTATGCCACTATATAAAGAACATTATACCCTCAAGGATCAACCTCTTTCTCACCCTTAGATAGTTTTCACGAAACCCTAATCTTATTTGAGTATTCTTGGAGCTAAGAAGGCCATTAGAGATCATTTTGGTGTTGTGACCCATTTTCCAAGCAAGTAAAAAGCAAGCAAGGTGATGGTTCAAAGGAGAGGTTCTAGATATGGGATTGTTGCTTCATTTTTGAAAATTTCAAGGTATAAAGATCTAAACTTGGTGGTTACTTCCTTAGATCTCTTAGGTTGAGTTTTTGGACCATTTTGGTCCAAAGGATGATGCTTTATGGTTTAACTCTGATTCCTACGCTTGGAGTTGCCACCCTCAGTGCTAAATGAGTCCCTAAGGCAGCAAGTTGTCACATTAAGTGTCTTTAATGAGTTCATGCATGAGATCTAGCCAATTCTATGGAAGTTTGTTGCTATATTCCAAGTTTAGGTTTATTTCGTCTGTTGCAAACCACCAAGTAATCGACTTTATGGATTAAGATGTTGAAAAGGACTTGGATTTATGATTGTAGCTTCTGGATTAGAGTATTAAGCACTCAATGGGAAAAGTGGCTTAACAGGGAAGTACGTTGGGAGTACATGTAGGTACGCATAGCATACACGCCAATACGCTTAGCGTACAAATGAGTACGCCCCGCGTACTCATCAAACATGGGCTTGACGTGTTTTGGGCCTCGGTTTGGGCCATGCTTTGGACTTCCAGTCTTTGGGCCTCAGTGGGTCATCTTAAGTCAGATAATTTAGGCCAAGAGTATGCTTGTGCTTAAGGAAAGGCTTATTAAAGGGATTGGGCTCAATTTAACAAATTAGGCCATTAGTGGGCTTGGGAAGCCTACTTAGTGCTGGGCCTTTTTGTATTATGGTTTTGGGCCTTAGATATGGACTAAGTTGGACTAGGGGTAAAATGGTCATTTTACCCTAAAGAGGATTATTTTTTTGGACTAATTCTTATTTTGGGTAATGGTAGCTCGGGGAGTCGAGAGATCAGCAGTTCGGGGATCTGCCAGCTAGCAGCGAAAGGTTTATTCACAGGATTCTACAGTCAGCTTGTGAGGTCAGTTTTCTCCTGTAGGAACGAGTCTAAGGCACCAATTCCGACCCGTTTATGTATGTTAGTGTATTCCAGATTTAGATCCGATGTTGAATTTAGCCCGATGTAGTTTTTATGCTTCCGGATTACGGTCCGATGCCGAGCGGGGCATGAGGAAGGTTTACATGCATGTTCCGAACTACGGTTCAATGTTGGGTGATACCCGAGGAAGGGATGCATGTTTAGTTATACCTGTTGTGTTTGTGATAGTTTTATGTGCCTTGTAGGGAGATGAGTATGACCGGGGGCCCGTATCTCATCACTAGCTGAGTATGGACGGGGTTCCATATCTCATTAGTAGTAGAGTAGGGGCAGGGCCCAAGATAGGCAGGGCCTTGAGACTAGCAGTTATAGTGTTGTGTTGCCTGTTATGTACTAGCTTGATTATGATCATATGTTTGCATTTGTATAGTGGGCGGGGCCTGATGTCGGATGCGTCCGATGTCGGGCGGGGCCTGAGGTAGCGGGTTAGGCTCAATGTTTGTAGTACGTGATTACATGTATGGTATGTGGTAGTTTGGGGAGACTCACTAAGTTTCGTGCTTATGATTTTCAGTTTTGGTTTCAGGTACTTCTAATTGCAAAGAGAAGAGCTCGGGATGACTGCATTGCACACACCAAAATGTTTTAGCCTGGGATGTTTACTCTAATGTTTTGAAACTCTGATAACAATGTTTAAGATATTATAACTTATGTTTTGAGGAAATGGGTTGATAACTGTGGTTTTATTATTAAATTAAAATAAAATTTTGGACTGTATTTTTGGGATGTTACAATTTGGAGCACTTAGATCTTAATGGATCACTTGAGGTTCATGGAGCAACTAACAAAGGAACGGATCATCTGAGATGGCTTTGGATCACCAGACAAAGGAACGTATCAAGTGATAAAGAAACAAATCTTCCAAAAGGAGGTTTGGAGCAACTTTGAGTGGTTTGGAGCAACTGGGAGTGGCTTGGAGCAACGTGAAGCACTTGGAGAAACATAGAGCACTTGGAGCAACATGGAATATCAAGTTGCGCCATGTGGAAGGAAGTTGAGCCATCCTTGGGGAAGTTGCGCCAAGGTGATGTTGAGCCAAGGAGATGTTGAGCCATGAAGATGTTGTTGCTCCATCAAAAAGGGAAGTTGCACCATGGAGGAGATGTTGTGTCATCATGAACCATCATGGTACATGATGCGCCATCTTGATTCCTTTGTTGTGCCATGTTGATCCACGTATGCTTAGATGATGATCATGCTCAATAAATACAC
Source organism: Lactuca saligna (assembly GCF_052625555.1). Lineage (NCBI taxonomy): Eukaryota > Viridiplantae > Streptophyta > Magnoliopsida > Asterales > Asteraceae > Lactuca > Lactuca saligna. Next base: position 121,314,905 of record NC_136422.1, read on the forward strand.
CATGTTGTGCCACCATGATGGATGTTGGACCATTAGTGTGTTAGTTAAGGACTTCGTTTTCTTTTTTGAATATTCTTGTAAGAAAATTGAAGCATTCCAAAAATCATGACCAAAATTTTCATTTTTAATTATTATATAAAACCATAGTTATTAAAATCATCTCATCAAAACATAAGTCAAAACATCATAAACGGTATATCCACATAAAAACAGCTGTTAAATATATCAATGTAAACATCTCAGGCTAAATATCATGGTGTGTGCAATGCGGTCATCCCGAGCTCCTCCCTTTGCTATCGGAAGTACCTGAAACCAAAACTAAAAACTATAAGCACGAAGCCTAGTGAGTCTCCCCAAACTACCACATACCATATATATAACATACAACTAGGAGATACGAGCCCTTCCCACACTCAAGGAGATACGGGCTCCCCCACATTCGGATAACAGGCCCCACCCTATGAAATACGGTCCCCACCCATACTTAGTGAGATACAAGCCCCGCCCACACTCGGCTGTCTAGGAGATACGGGCCCTGCCCATACTCGACTATATAGGAGATACGGGCCCTACCCACACTCAACCAATAGTGAGATTCAGGCCCCGCCCACGCTCAGCTAACTAAGAAACACATACAAGTATCACACAAACAACAAGTATAACGAAATCTACCAATCCATTTCGTATCCATACTCAAATAATGCTAACATACGGGCACTTCCCACACTTAGCCACTAATCAGCACACATAACATACACAGGCCGACATTGGTGCCTTCGAATCCTTCAATCCAGGAGGAAATTCAACCTCAAATTTCGGATGATATTTGGAACGTCTCTACCCGGAATCAGCTCTACTCATTCCCTGAACCAAAAAAACCCCATAGATACCGTTTTATACTCATAACCCTTTCGGGTCAACTTTTTTCAAAGTCAAAGTCAACGCTTCGAGTTGACTAACTCGTCGAGTTTACTCCTCAACTCGGTGAGTTCCCATAAATCACAGAATCATGAAATCGCGATCCAACTGGTTGAGTTTTCCTCCAACTCGCCAAGTTTCTCCTTCTAAATAGAATTGAGACTTTCCCAGTACAACTCGTTGAGTTCGATTGTGGACTCGTTGAGTTCCTTCCTTTTCAACAAAATCGGGAACATTGCAAACCAACTCGCCGAGTTCCCTTATGGACTCATCGCGTTCATCAGTCTGTCAAGCCTTCTTAATACATTAAGCCCTTATTATTCAATTCCATATCCCATATTCTAGATCTAGGCCGAAAATACATCTAGGAGGGTAAAGTTTCCAACTTTACCCATTAAAACCCACTCTAGGAGAAACTTTATCCTCATGCGATTTTGAAGCTTCTATGACCATGCATGAGGATAAAGTTTAAGACTTTACGTGATCCAAAATCAGTTACAAAATTCAAACTATGGACCAAAACTGTAAAGTTTAGAAAAAACGAGCGTTATGTGAGCTCGATTTTTTTGGAGCTGCATTCGTGTCTGCAAGTCGCACCCATGCGCAAGTTCGTTGATTTTAGTCTACAAAGTCCAAGATTTGCACCCCCACCCCCATGCGGGCGGGTAGGTCTTAATGTAAAACCATAGACATAAGCTTGTAAGCCTTTCATGCATTCAAGCTTATATGCCCAATTGAGTTTAGCCTTCCTACTAATGTGGGACTCCTTCCCCACATTCATCTCTTTTGCTAACTTTATCCTCAAATACCCGTCTTTGAGTATCGATATCTCATTCAAATATACTCCATTTCGGACATATAATATATCGTTTCGAACTTCTCATGGAGGAGATCACAAACCCACTTAGATTTAATTATATATACAACATATGTATATATTTATATACATCCAAATCTAGTAAAAATATAAATATTTATACTAAGTGTTCCAATAATCCCCCGCATGAGTGGAGATCGATCTCTGCATATCAATTTCCAAATGAAATTTTCAACAGTTGAATCCTACATAGGATGGGTAGGTACTACCCTTTGAACCTTACCATAAGAATTACACTTAATCGCCTAGCGGTTAGTAGATCTCGATGTCTTTGAACTGAACTACCATTTGTGTAGATGACGATATAATTCTCACAGGACTTTCCCAGACAAAGTCATATACTCATAGACATGTTTGTTTTCTCCATGAACACTAACCTGGTTCTGCAAGAACATTAGCAATTATGCCCCCATAATTCCCTTCGAAGCGACCCTAGTTCTCTCTCACATAAGTGATTCCAAGAATCATTATAAACCATATGTTTAGCCTAATTTTTTCACTACATATAGGATAGGAATGGACTATGAAGTAATGGTCATTCCCCCACAGTGACCTACCTCATTCATACAAAGAGTACATGAAGACTTTTTTCGCAACTCGACATAAAGGGAGAGATTGTTAGGTCTCAAAGTTTATTGTATGTTGTGTCAGAGCATGTTGCGAAATCTTTTACTGTTACATTTTAGTATTCATTGTTTAGTGTTGTTTCTTTGTATGTGTGACATCCCCATTTTCACGGCTAGAAAAGACCGATTTTGTTTATGCTTTATAAAAATCAGAGTACTTCTTTTAATAAAAATGTTGTGGAATTTGTTCCCATTAAAACATGATAAATATGTTATCAAAGTATTTCGGAAGAAATTTATTCATTTTAAAAAATTTGGGATGTCATCGTCAATACGAAAACATAAGCATAAACAAAACTTACATTCATCATCATTAGTGATTTATATCTTCTTAATCTCTCAGTGTAATGTGACTTCATATTAACACCTGTGATAGAAATAAACTGAGTGGGTCAGGTTGAGAAACCTAGTGAGTACATTGGGTTTTCAACCCACAATAATATAAGTATTATGTTTAATCATCAAACAATTAACCCAATTACCCATCCCCGTTATCTTCTTTACTCTTAAGAATCTACCATAAGAATCAACTATTCCTCATTAATTTTTCCTAAGGATTATCCTAAGGGATAAGCACGAAATCCATCGTTGCCAAGGTTTACTCAACATACACTAAATCCGTAGTTGCCAGGGTTTGCTCATCAGGCACTAAATCCATAGTTGTCAGGTTTATCTCGTTTATCGACAATATGGTTTCTGAGAATCCATTCGCAATACATCTCAATGAGTTTTTACCTCGTTTATCGATAATATCGTTTCCGAGAATCCACTCGCAATACATGTCAATGGGTTTTTAGAGTACAGTTGGTGAATACACAGTTCAAATAACACCTATAGGTTGCAAGCCTGTTAGTGTTCCACTGGACTGTCTAGAATAGTTCGTGGTTGTCATTCATACTCTGCTAGATGACGGGGGCCAACATTTGGGTAAAAGGCTTCTCTCATGGTTCACCTCTCACCCTTATCTTATGGTCTACGTCACCTCTCATCATTTTGTTTTTGTCGCACAACAACTATTTCATCTAACAATGTTTTACCCAACACATTTTGTAGATATAAAATACATATAAAGTTTAAATCATTTAAAAGATGCATAAAATCGTTCATCCAACATAGATAACAAGTATATAGATAATATGCACACATAGCACGTAATTTATTTAAAATAATTAATATCTACGTATAAGCAGAAAGTAACTATGCACTCACTTGTTAAGGTGGTGATTCTGAATTCAAAAAAAGCTTCGTTACTCTTAAAACAATTTCCCTCAACAAAACCTAGTATCATTACCACTAGGGTTTAGTTTAATATTCACCGAGACTAATTAATAGTCTAGTTATTATTAGTATTGTATAAGCGTTAAAAAATACTTATATAACCCATAATAATAGCCCAAATACTTATTATAAGTTCCTAATAACATTAATATAATTAAATAAAAGCTATATTAAAAATAGCGTAAATGTAGCTTACTTCAGTTGGTTTTATAGAAAACTGGGCTTCGCTGGAGCAGCGTTCCCGAGGCGAAAGGCTCCTCTTCTCGGAGCTTCCCGATGCTCTGAAACTTGCTTCTAACAGCTTGGAGGTGCTAGGGAAAAACCTTGAAGGTTTAGGGGTATTTGGGTGGAAAGAAGTGGAGAGTTGTGAAGAAAATGGGAGGTTTGCGCATCTATTTATAGGTTGACAGCGTCGAGTACACTGAGCGTACTAAAAAATTACGCTGAGCGTACTCAAAAATTATGCTGAGCGTAATGGGTTTTTAAGGGTTACGCTGTACGTACTCAAAATTACGCTAGGCGTAATGTTGCACGTGTCACCAACTGGTGGCTAGCCTTGGGGAGGAAGTAACGGCTGTGATCGTGCCACGTCACCCAAACTCGCACAACACCCTCCCGACTTAGAAAAATAATAACTATCGCATAAGAGCTCCGTTTTCGATGTTATTTATATCCACGCGTATGTGGGATCATAATCTACAACTTTCGTTTAGACTCCGTCGGTTAATTCTCAACCGATCTTAAATTTAATAGTATGAGAAGATTAGACTGTTAAATGACCGCAAAAAATTCGTAACTCCATCATACAGACTCCGTTTTCGTTTGTCTTTTTTTTATCTTTGAGTTCCTATTAATGAGATATTAAACTCTTATTTAGGTCGCATAGGCAAAAAACCGCTCAAACTAAAATTCGAGTTTCGAGTCGTGCACTGCTATGCCAAATCTTAGAAAATTCATAACTTCCCGAAGTCAGATTTGGGCGTTCTTTTTTTTTATATGTTCTCGGATTAACATATGCTACAAATTTTGTTTAGATTATTATGGCTAAAAACTCCTCTATCGTACATTCACTATTTACGTCTCCCGGTGTCGTACCGGTTTTGCCGAAAAACTTCGACGGGCCATAACTTCTTCGTTATAACTCAGATTTTGGCGTTCTTCATATGTACGGAACCGTTGTAACATATACTACCACTTGGTTAAGATTATTCCTTCTAAATAATCTTCCATTAAAAACTTATTTTTGATGCTCATTGTCTCTAAATTTACTAGCCCGGATCTACGGGCGTTATAGTATGTTCTAAAATTTTCTACACCTTAGGTTCCAGAGTGAACATTGCTTAATTGTTGTACAACTTGTCACTACCTAGGTGTCATAACCTTAGGGGGTATTCTCTAATTTACTCCCTTTTGTCAACCTATAAATAAGGATGTTGGTTAGAAGGTAGAGTAAGTCTTTTGTAAGTTCTTACACTCAATAGTTGTAATCGAGCTTTCTTACTCTAAATCAAATCAGAAAATTATTTACATTTTCGTGTAACCATTTCTTGCATTCAAAGATGATTTAATACATTTGGCTTATAAAAATCGTACCACTAGATAATTATGGATATGAACTGGAGTTGAGTTGTTTGATTTTTTTTTTGTGAGTTTGATCCAACTAATGTTGCTGAGTAATGAGAAAAATTTTTGGGCTTTAATTGTTTATAGTGGTTTTTATTGATTTTGTGGGTTTTAACATTTATAGAGGATGTTGTTGATTTACATTGGGAATTTTTCTAGGTTTCATCTCCGATAGGCGAGGATGGTTGATGTCATGAAGAGGTGTTCGAAGATGAAAGAGAAGTAAATGAGACAAATAAAGGGTGAGTTTGATAGGAGTTAGGTAGGGTGGTTTATTAATTTTACTTTCTTTTATGTGGATAATGGACCAAGCCACATTAAAGTCTCAATTCACGATTTGAAAAGAAAGTCCAAAACTTTATGTTTTTTACAGTAAAGTCCTAATTACCGGCTAATCGATAAAAAAAGGTAAGCATATCAAAAACTGCAGGTAATTAGGACTTTACTATAAAAAAATAAAATTTAAGATTTTCTTGTCAAATCGTTGAAAATATTGGGACTTTAATGTATATATCCCTGATATCCCATAAAAATATGTCAAAAAGGTTTAATAGTAGGAACAAGCATGACATGTTTTAAACATTAGATTGTATGAGAACAAATGGTATGGATGTTTTGGTCAAGATATAGTCCTCTCTCATAAATGAACGTTTTTTTGCCACTCGCTGTACTTTTATTCAATTTTGGTAACTGTTAGTTTGTGGTTATTTTGATTAATTTTTTTTCCACATGTCATTTTATAAGTTTTTTTTATTTTATTAAATTCCAAATAATATTTTAATGTAATAATTGCAATAAATATAGTAATAAATATATATTAATTTCACTAATAAACTTACATTTTAATTTTAAAATTCCCAAAATTAAAGCTCATTAGTTTCTTTTTCTTTATTTAAATTATTTGTTTAAATTTAAAAGATAAAAAACATTTCATTTATAATAAATCATTATTTTTCTTATTTTCATATAAATTCAAAGTTTGTCAAATATTTTGACTTTTTTTTTTCCTTTTTTATAAACTCATTAATACATGAGTCTCAGAACTAGTCATAGAATAAAATTAGAAATTGAGGCAAAAGAAATAAGCTGTATTTGGCAGATTATGAAGTTGATTATGAAAGGAAAGTCTACTTTGGTTCTTATGTTGGTTTTTGGTAATTTAATATTTATTGGAATAGGAATTTAGGACTAAAGTCTACTTTGATCATTATGTTGGTTTTTGGTAATTTAATATTTATTGGAATAGGAATTTAGGACTAAATGGTACTGAAACCGGAATCAATATCTTGAATATCTTTTATATTCATAAATAAAATATGATCACTTGGTTTACTGGTTGGGAAAGGTAATTATGTAAAAAGACTTATAAAAATCAACATCAAAGATGAATATCCATTTGATGAAAATAGTTTTGGAGATAAGTTTTGTACTCCTATCAGGTACAAGCCTTTCTTGCAATTACGGAGAAGGGGCATTTTGGTCAAAATCACTATTCGACACTTTCATGTTAAGTCCTTTTGTGTATTACATTAGGATTAACAAAGGCGGCCAAGTTCAACTTCATAGGTATTCTTTTGTTTAATTTGTTTAAGATTCTATTGATTTCACTTTCACTTACAAAATAATAATTTTAGTGGTGTGGTTTTACATCTTTTGCTTTTAAAAAAAGACTAATTCCATCGCCTTAAATCCAAATTTTTTAGTTACTTTTTTATTATTATTTCATAAATAGGTTATTTACTTCGGTTATGGAACTTCTGGTGCTTGTGCTTCTATTCTTTGCATTATGTGCCTGTGTTTGAGATTATATAATTTTTTTTACTGGATTTAAAGATCAACAGTGTAATGGAAGGGCATCGAGTGTTGAGCATTCAACTTTGGTATAAGAGCTTATATATAAATGATATAACAAGGCCCGAATTTGGAAGAATATAAAATGTATTAAGGTTACTTTCGGAAATTTATTAAAGTTGAAGATCATTAATGGTTTTAAAGACATTTGTATGTTGATCCGTCTTTTTTAGAGCTGTCAGATGCTTCTTTGTCATGTATTGGGGATGAAGAACTTTTTAATGTTGGCGAGAAGACCAGGAATACTTCAGGGGGTAGTTCACATATTTTGATTTGCACTAAGATGATATATGAAAGACAAAATTGTTGGGAATATTAGGGTTTGCGGTGAAGATCTGGATACCAGTTTGGATCGTGATATCACTTTCCGAACTAATATTTCTACCTTATGCCCGGGTTACAAGAAATTCAGTCTAGAATAATCCAAGCGGACACCTACGTTTCTAGGCATAGAAAATATAAACTATTATGGTAAAGGGTTATGTGAATGTGTGATGGAAAAACGAGTGCTAAAGAACAATCGTCTTCTGGAAAGGAAGAGTTGTTTATATACTAAACTCGATTAGGGTTTCATTAGGGTTGGGCCGTCATTAGTTGCTTTGGAAGCAAGTAATATTAATCCAGATTAGGGTTACCAAAAACTAACGAGTTTCGTTAGTTTTACCATAATCAACCTCAAGAAATTGAATTTTCCATTATGTTCCCACATGCGAAATTCGGTGAGGTTTTGGGACCCCAGCTAGGGGCTTTGCCCCTTGGACCCCGCTAGGGGCGCTGCCCCTAGACCCCGCCAAAGGGGCGCTGCCCCCGGACCCCTGACTAGTCATTGAACCGGCTTCTGACTCGATCTTATACATGTGTGCACTCCGTACAACCCCGTATATGTATTAGAGTACAAATCATGAAACCTCTTAGCTCACATGTTAGTTCCAGTTACTTAAAATGACATGGTGACACTAAAATCACCAACAATCCCTCCCCCATTTTAGCGTAACCCTTGAAAAAACATAACCTTATCAACAACAAACCAAAACTAGTACATAATGAAAATATCGTAACGATTGAATTTCCACTTAGTATCATACAAATTGCAAATACTCGAGAATCAGGGTGTTCTAAGAATTGAACCCGTCAACCCATTTGAACACTAGAAAGTAAAATACATACTAGTTTATTGTATTTATAGCATAATACAACTTGACACTATTATAAAGCCATGTGTCCCAATCCTCTCATGATCGTATCAAGGTCAAATCCACAACCTCTTGAAATGAGGCTACACTTCACAATCACGTAGGTAACTCCTTTCCATGTATCTGCACATACATTTATCAAAGGAATTATTAAGAAGTTAAACTTCAACCTGGCTAACTTGCTGAACCGAACACATACCTGGGATGAATACTTCATGTGTTCCAATCTATAAGTATGAGCTTTCCACATTGAATTCAACTCCTAACATTATATTAGGAGGGAAATGGGTGTCTCATCATTATAGAATTAAATGGACTTTAATCCCATCCTGGTCACAGACTTGTGCACTAAGTCTCTTGTTAGACCTTTAGTCAAGTGATCTGCCAAATTATGTTGTGATTTCACAAACTCAACTAAAATCACACCATTCATGATTAGTTCTCTAATCATACTATGTCTAACACCTAGGTGTCTAGACTTGCCATTATAAACCTGGCTATATGCCTTAGCCAAAGCGACAACACTATCACAAAGGATAAAAATAGGTGCTATCGGTTTAGACCACAAAGGAATCTCATAGACTAAATTCCTTAGCCACTCGGCTTCTTTACCAGCAGCTGCTAACGCAACAAACTCAAATTCCATTGTCGAGTTTGTAATGCAAGATTACTTCTTGGAAGCCCAAGAAATGGCACCTCCCCCAAGCAAGAATACCCAACCCGAAGTTGAGGAATGGTCCTCCATGTTGGTAATCCAACTCGCATCTAAATGACCTTATAAAACCGAAAGACTCCCCAAGTAACTCAAACCATAATTCATGGTTCCCTTGAGATACTTAAACACTCTATTCACTGCTTGGCAATGTTGAGCACTAGGATTGCTAGTGTACCTGCTCAACTTACCCACAACAAACGCAATATCAGGTCTGGTACTTGTCATGGCATACATCAAGCTACCAATAGCCTTAGAGTATTCCAACTGTGAAATGGGAATACCATTATTTGACATTAATTTCACACTTGGGTCCATAGGAGTACTCAGAGGAGAACAATCGGTAAAATTAAACCGTTTGAGAATTTTCTCAATATAACGATTTTGAGTCATTACCAATCCTTTGTTCATCCTCTTAATTCTTATTCCAAGAATTACATCAGCCTCTCCTAAATCTTTCATGGAAAACTTGGATGACAACAATTTCTTTGTTTCATCCACTTGATTTTGGTCGGTGCCAAAAATCAACATGTTATCTACATATAAGCAAACAATCACTCCAACTCTAGTAGCATCATCAAATCTACTATAAACACATTTGTCATATTGGTTTGTTTTGAAACCAAAAGACAAAATCACCTCATCAAATTTTTGATGCCATTGTTTAGGCGCTTGCTTCAGCCCATACAAAGATTTGACAAGTTTACAAACCATATGCTCTTTACCGGGCATAATGAAACCTTTTGGTTGTTTCATGTAAACTTCCTCGTCAAGATCACCATTTAAGAAGGCTGTTTTCACATCCATTTGGTGAATAACCAGATTGTGGATACTTGCCAAGGCAACCAACAATCTAATAGTAGAAATACGTGCAACGGGAGCATACATATCAAAATAGTCAATACCGGCTTTTTGTCTAAAACCTTGAATGACTAACCGGGCCTTGAATTTGTCAATGGTCCCATTAACATTCATTTTCTTTTTTAAAATCCATTTGCAACCAAGAGGTTTAGAACCCGGAGGCAAATCAGACAACACCCATGTATTATTCTCAAGAATTTATGACATTTCATCATTAATCGCTTCCTTCCAAAAGGCACTATCCCGAGACTCCATGGCCTCTTGATAAGTCTTAGGATCATCTTCAATACTATAGCAATAAGAGTATTCAAGATTAATTTCATCCCTTGAACCTTCCACCAAGTACAGTTGGAAGTCGGATCCGAAATTCTTAGCAATTTGGCCTCTTTTGCTTCTACGAATATCTTGTGGTTCTCGCACGACACCACCATCTTGACTTTCCGAATTTTGCTCTTTATTAGCATCAAAAGTCAGATCCTTAGGCCTTTGAATCGATGAAAACCTCATCTCATCAAAAATTGCGTCCCGCGATTCGATAACAGTGTTAATTGAAACCGAATCATTAGGTTCTATTACATAAAACCTATATACCTTGGAATGTTCAGCATATCCAATGAATATGCAATCAATTCCATGTTCTCCCAAAATTTTCTTTTTGGGCTCGGTAAGTTTTACAGCTGCCCGACATCCCCAAACCCGAAAATAACTCAAATTTGGTTTTTTCTTGAACTAAAGTTCATATGGGACTATTTTGTTCCTTTTATTTGGAACCCTATTTAACAAATAGCAGGCCGTTAACATGGCCTCTCCCCAGAATCCTTCATTCAATCCCGAGTAAGACAACATCGACTTTACCATTTCTTTTAAAACTCGATTTTTGCGTTCAACAATGCCATTCTGTTGAGGCGTGTAAGGTGCCGTGGTCTCATGAATGATACCCACTGATTGGAAGTATATGGGATCCATATATTCACCTCCCATATCAGTCCTAAGACATTTAACCGGAATGCCCAATTGCAATTCCACCTCGGTTTTGTATATTTTGAATTTATCTAAGGCTTCATCGTTAGAGTGCAACAAATACACATAGCAAAACTGAGTGCAGTCATAAATAAAAGTGACTACATACTTTTTATTCCCTAAAGAAGGAGTGAAATGAAAATCACACAGGTCACTGTGTACAAGCTCCAAAACAGCTGAATTTCTAGTAACACTAGGAAATGGCTGTTTTGTCACTTTTGTAAGCATGCATGTTTTACATTTATCAGATGTCATATCAAAGGCTGGAATTAATCCATCTTTTGACATCTCATGCATCCTTCTAAAGTTGACATGACCTAATCTTACATGCCAAAGCATAGATTTATCAACATTAGAAGCAGAAGATACAAATGCAGAATTCTGAATAGGTAATAATTTGTCAACAAAATTCAAACGAAACATTCTATTACTTAAATATCCAAAGCCAAAAAACATTCCACCCTTAGACAAAACAAACTTATCCGACTGAGTAACTTGTTTAAAAGCATCAAAATTCAAACAACTAGAGCTAATAAGATTCTTGCGAATCTTGTGAACAAACAAAACATCAAATAACCTAATTGTCTTTCCAGAAGTAAATTCAAGACACACGACACCTAAACCACAAATAGGAATAAAAGAATCGTCTCCCATTTTCAGCACCGAGCCATCTTCAAGCACAGTTAATGTTTCAAACATCTATTTATCCTTGCATACATGGTTCGTTACTCCGGAGTCAATACACCAAGCACCATTATCATCCTGCACATAGAATGGTTCACCGATAAATGAAACATAGTAAACATAATTCTGAGTAGAATTATCAAAGTTAGTCAAAAACTGACCTCCTTTAACTTGGGCTGAAGACCGTTCACTTTCCCATTGGCTCCACTGTTTCCAGCACCATTGTTGCCCAAATTCACACAACAATCACGCTTGAAATGTACAACTTGATTGCACCTCCAACAAACCAGATCCTTTCTCTTTTTGTTGGAGTTGCTTGGGACATGTTCCTGCTTACGTTTGCCATGTCCTTTGTGGTTCTGGTTCCTTGGTTTGTTTTCAACCATATGAACCTAGGGCTATCCAGGTTAAACTTTTTTTTTTCTTCAGATTTGTCACTTTCCTTCGCACAAAGAGATTCTTCAATACGAATGTGACTGGCAAGTTGAACCAATGACAGTTCCTCCTTTTGATGTTTCAAGTTATGTTTGAAGTCATTCCAGGATGGAGGCAGTTTGTCAATGATAGTAGACACAACTATGGATTCATCCATATTCATTTTGTGCAGTTTAAACTGTCCATATATGACAAGGAGTTCATTATACATTTCAGTGATAGACCTTGAATCTTCCATCTTATAATTATTAAAGTCACTAACCAGAAACTTCTTGCTAGAAGCATCCTCAGTAATGTATTTCAGTTCAAGAGTATCCCACAACTCCTTGGCACACAAGGCTTCACTATGGATATCAAATAAAGCATCAGACATACCGTTTAGAATGTGACGTTTGCAGATGTAGTCATCGTTGTCCCACTTCTATCTCTTTCTTGTCTCTTCAACCGTCTCAACAACACCTTCCTCAGGCTCTGTGGGTCTTGGAGTAGTCAGCATGTATGCTGCTTTCAGAGTGGTCAGCATGAAGTACATCTTTTTCTTCCAGCGCCTAAAATCGACGCCTTTAAACTTCTCCAACTTGGCAAACTTAGTGGTCATCTCGCGGATTGAGTCACCCATATCCAGAAACAGAAAATATCAGTTCGAATGTTGGGAATATTAGGTTTTGCGGTGGAGATCTGGATACCAGCTTGGATCGTGATATCACTTTCTGAACTGGCATTTCTACCTTATGCCTGGGTTACAAGAAATTCAGCCTAGGATAATCTAAGCGGACACCTACGTTTCTAGGCACAAAAATCGTAAGCTATTATGCTAAAGGGTTCTGTGAATGTGTGATGGAAAAACGAGAGCTAAAGAACAACCGTCTTCTGGAAAGGAAGAGTTGTTTATATACTAAACACGATTAGGGTTTCATTAGGGTTGGTCCATCATTAGTTGCTTTGGAAGCAAGTAATTTTAATACGGATTAGGGTTACCAAAAACTAACGAGTTTCGTTAGTTTTACCATAATCACCCTCAAGAAATTGAATTTTCCATTATGTTCCCACATGTAAAATTCGGTGAGGTTTTGGGACCCCAGCTAGGGGATTTGCCCCTTGGACCCCGCTAGGGGCGCTGCCCTAGATCCCGCCTAAGGGGCGCTGCCCCTTTGGAAACCCCGGACCCGGGGCCGCTACCCCCGGACCCCCGACTAGTCATCGAACCGGCTTCTGACTCGATCTTATACATGCGTGCACTCTGCACAACCCTCGTACATGTATTAGAGTACAAATCATGAAACCCCATAGCTCACATGTTAGTTCCAGTTACTTAAAATGACATGGTGACACTAAAATCACCAACAAAAATTGCAAAAATGGTCCATGTGGTAAGTATTTTTTTGGGGTTTTAGTCCAAATCCTGACTTTTTTGGATTCGTAGTCCTTTTGAGCTAGTTTCATTACGTTTTTAGTCCCTATTAATAGTGAAATGACTGTAATACCCTTAGGGTATTTATTTTCCATTTTTCTTTCATTTCTTTTTAAATCTAATACTAATTTATTTATTTTAATAATTAAAAAATAACAAGGGGCCCACATTGTCTCTCTCTCTCTGTGTGTGTGTCTCTCTCTCTCTTGAAGAATTTCATCTTATTTGGATTCTTCATACATCCCCAAATCAACACCATAACGCTTCTTCTTCTAGAATTAGTACTTATACACTTAAGAGGTTGTTTAGGTATAAATATTATAGCATCAGGCAACGGTGATTTTCGGGGGGTTGTGTTATGTATGTTTTTGAAGGTGAAACATGTTAATTAGGTTCAGATTAATAGAGAAGATGATGGGTTGCTTGAAGTGTTCTTTTTGTGATATTGATTTGAGGGGAAAAGCTTTTTAGAGTCTTCTTATTTCGTTATTAATCCTTCTTGGGAATTTTTGGGGTTTTCAAAAACTAGAAGTGGGTTAGATTTTTCTTCCCTCTGCTATTGAAACAAATCATGAAAGGGTAGTGAGAAATACAAATGCATATTTGATAGTATCATGTTCATCAAAACTCCATTCAGATCTGCATCTTGTTCATCAAAACCCAGTACATCTCCCCCACCCTCTCCTCTTTGGTCACCCCTCTCTCCAATTTATTGTGAAAGATTAGATGATGATTAAGATTCACAGAAGAATCAAATATATATCCAAATTTGTAATACGTTCAAGTCCTACAATTAACAAAACATGAAACACAAATCATCGCTCCTGCTCTTGTTTCTTTGTTATCAGCGACATTCGTGGGTGAGACGGGGAAGGAGAGGCGGAGCAATGGTGGTGTGGTGCAATACCTGTGACAATCCGAAAATTATTCCGTCACTGTAACCCGTTTCTGTTAATAAAACTTGTTTTTATTTCAATTTTTCCCATTAAATTTTGGATTAAGTTAATTAAATTGAGACTTTTATTATGACCTCATGAGTGTCCGAATGCATTAGAAACACCCTCAATCTTCATTTGGAAGTTTTTTAGTTACGACCCCGTCGGGTTACGACAACTTAATCAGGTACGACCATAAGCCTCGTTTAACGTCGGTATCGGGTAGATTTCCACCGGGACTCAAACTCTAACCCTATATAAAGGTGAGTGGACTTCATTTGAAGCTTTTTCACTCTCTCTCACTACTCTCTCTCTCTCTATAATCCAAATCTTGATCCAAAATCACCCATTTCAAGCTCCAAATTTGTAAGTAATCCATCCTAGCTTATAGTTTAGTTTGTTTGGCATTCAAATGCAAGTTTAAATCATCCAAATGTGCCAAAAACATGTGTTTACGGCCCAGGAACAACCCCAAACCGCAAACACCTATAAATGGGGTTTTGAAGCCCCAAAACCCTTCCAAATCACTTCTAGTGCTTAACTATGACTTAGGGGCTTACATGTACGAACTTAGAACACCAAAAACTTGATATTTGGGGAGTGAACATGAGTTTACGGCCCAAGATCATGCTTGGACCGTAAACCCTCCTTCAAGGTCCGTAAACACCATTTAAGGTGTTAAATTGCCCCTTAAACACCTCCTATGGCTTGGAATAATGTCTAGAACCAACCACCATTGCATTAGGGACCTTAAAATTGAAGGAAACCACGGAGTGTCATATCTAGTCTATCGTATGGTTATGGAACTCGCAACTTAGATAACGGAGATTTAGTTTTTAGTAATAATGAACCTAGTGAACTAATAACCTTAAGAATTAGTTTACTACTTACTTATTAGTTTTATATACGTGTTAAAACTAATGCACTTTACAAGGATAACCCGACTTTCATAATACTTCATTAACACTACAAGTATGGTAGATACTTGTACACTGCATTCCGAATCGATAACCAATCACAAACTTTTAAGGAAAATAAGGGTTTTTCCTCGGATAACTGAAATGTTCTTTAACCAGACTGTGTAACAAATGGATAACCAACTTTTATTATAAGAAAATATGAGATTTTCTTGGACAACAACTTTTTCAGAAAACCAAAGGAAACTTGTTCTTTTACAGAAACAAACCGCTTATGAAATCACCAGCTTTATGCTGATATTTTTAACACTGCTTGTATTCTCAGGTTCATGTTAGACATGTATCCTGCGTTCTTTTGTAGAAGACGGAGCATATTAGTAGTCTCGTCTTTACTTTTGTTCAAACTAATGTATCTATAAAACATGTATAACCTTATTTTCAAACAAATGTAAATATTCCTATGTAATGTAATGTTTTGTGTTTACTATGCTTGCTATGTACATTGGTTGTGATACTTACATGACGTCCTCCGCCCCTGAACGTTTCCACCATCGGTTTTGGGGTGTGATAGATTGGTATCAGAGCCCTTGTTTATAGTGAACTATGTATACCAAACCTTACATGGTATATAACTATAAACACTAAGGGGCCGAAGTTCTCTGAACTAAAAGTATACTTTAAAATATAAGTGTTTTTCAAAAGTATACAAGAATACCTAACCGCCAGAAACCGTAACCTCGAGTAGAACAAAACATAAGTAATTGGGTGTTGTGTACTGCGGTTAAACCTGGGCAGTTATGTAGTTGTGTCTAGGATCAATATAGCCTGATGAACTATATTCATTCCAGACACGACCAACATGTGCTTGGGAGTGACTGTGGTGTGCAGCATGCCTAAAACTTACCTAATATCCAAACAACGAGTCATCGTCGCAACAAACCATAAAATACTATGGGAGTATTTTCTAGAGCCAACTTCGTTGTAGAAATTCATTCCGAGTTTTGCTACTCATTATTTCCTTAGCAATAGTTGACCTTCTTTGGTAACTCTTTCATGTTTTATCGCTTAGTAGAAGGTTATATCTGCCATAATGAGATATCTCTTGTTTCATATCTTTTGATTCTATTTAGAGGACTTACCATCCTCTCCTTCCTGATCATTTTAGATCAATATGCCTCCAAAGAAAAGACCCAGCTCAAAGAACAACAATACTCCTCCACCACCACATCCCTCTCCATTTGATCCCGTCGTGTTCCAAGCAGCTGTTACTGCAACTGTGGCTGCTAGTATGTCACAAATGAACCTTGGTGGTTCAGGCGGGCCAGGAGGTGGTACTCAACCTCAAAATCAGGAAGGTAGTCAGGGACACCAGAAGGAGTGTTCCTACAAAAACTTTATGAACACGAAACCCACACCCTTCAATGGTACTGGAGGTGTCATTTCCCTAACTCGATGGTTCGAGAAAATCGAATCTGTTTTCGAAATCTGTGCCTGTTCAGAATCTGATAAGGTGAAGTTCGCCGCCTGCACTTTCACCAATAAAGCCCTGACTTTGTAGAATGGCCAAGTCAAATCCTTAACCCTGCCTGTAGCCAATGCTATGGGTTAGGAGAGCATGAAGGAGCTTCTGCTTCCAGAGTACTGCCCCCGGGGCGAAATGCAGAAGCTGGAGCACGAACTATGGAACCCAAAGATGAAGGGTTCCGATATCGCCGCTTACACTTCCAGATTTGATGACTTGGCACTTCTCTGTCCGGGAATGGTTACCTCGGAAAGCAAAAATATTGAAAGATTCATCTGGGGGTTGACCCAGCCAACCAAAGGTAATGTCTTGGCTGCGAAGCCAGACACCTACGATAGCGCCAAATGCCTAGCGCAAACTCTGATCGTCCACGGAGATGATATTTAGGAAGCAGCCAACACTCCTGAACCGACAAAAAAGAGTGGTGAGAAAAGAAAATTTTGGAAGTAGAAGAAGTGTCAGTCTTCGCAGGAGTCCTCGAAGAAGCAGAAAACTATGGTAGTCCACGCTGCTACTACCCCTGTTGTTGCTTCTGCCATCGCTTCTACAGCTTAAACACCTACTAGTAGGTATGCTGGTACCCTTCCCCGATACAACAAGTGTAACTTCCACCATAACCCCGGTCCATGTCGTGAATTTTCATGCTCCAACTGTGGTAAAAAGGGGCATATGATTCGATTCTCCAAAGCACCAACCCAATAAACCAATCAAGCTTCCGGAGCTGGTGTCGGTCAGGCCTGCTACGGTTGTGGTGAAGTCGGGCAATTCAAGTGAAACTACCCCAAGGCAGCAACAACTGGCAACACCGGGAGAGTTCTAACTATGGGGCGAGATGAGGCAGTCGCCGATCCCACTGTTGTCTCAGGTATGTTCCTTCTCGACAACTCTTATGCTAGTATCCTTTTCGATTCTGGAGCTGAAAGAAGTTTTGTTAGCCATTCATTCAAACATCTTCTTAAACATAATCCCCAACCATTAACAGAAACATTTACCATCAAGATGGCTAACGGCGAGAAAGAGAACGCTAACGATATATTTTTGGGCTGTACCTTTACCATGAATGATCATTCTTTTCCCATTGACCTAATGCCAGTTTCCATAAAGAGCTTTGATATTATCATTGGCATGGATTGGTTGAGTCCTAATCATGCTGATATCCTTTGTTATGAAAAATCCATCCGTTTCAATCTCCCCTCTGGCCAGACTCTCATGATCTACGACGATAAACATAGTTCCAATCTTCGTATCATTTCATGCATTAAAGCTAAAAAAAACTTCTGCGAAAGGAGTGTTACGCATTCCTAGCCCATGTGAACAACGAGAAACAGGAGGTTAAAGACCTCGATAGCATCCCCAAAGTCTGCAACTTTCCTGATGTCTTTCCCAAAGAGCTCCCGGGAATTCCTCCTAAATGTCAAGTCGAGTTTCACATCAACCTAATTCCTGGAGCAAATCCCGTAGCCAAGTCTCCATGTCGTTTAGCTCCAACAGAAATGCAAGAGTTATCCAACCAACTCAATGAGCTGCTTGACAAAGGGTTCATCAAACCGAGTTCCTCACCCTGGGGAGCCCCGTTATTATTTGTGAAAAAGAAAGATGGATCCTTTCGGATGTGTATAAACTACTGCGAGTTGAATAAGTTGACCGTCAAAAACCGATATCCTCTTCCTCAAATAGACGACCTTTTCGATCAACTTTAGGGAGCCAGTTACTTCTCGAAGATAGACCTTAGATTAGGGTACCATCAGCTTCGAGTTCACAAGATTGATGTTTCAAAGACAGCATTCAGGACTTGATATGGTCACTGCGAGTTCGTAGTGATGCCCTTCGGTCTAACCAATGCACCAGCTGTGTTCATAGACCTGATGAACCAGGCCTGTCGACCCTTTCTGGACAAGTTCGTCATCGTGTTCATTGACGATATACTTGTCTATTCCCGAAGTGAAGAAAATCACAAACAACACTTGAGGATAGTGTTGGAAACTATTAGATCGGAAAAGTTTTACGCGAAATTCTCCAAGTGCAAATTCTGGATACGGAAGGTAGTTTTCCTTGGTCACGTGGTAAGCGAGGAGGGTATACATGTGCAACCGTCCAAAATCATGGCGATAGAGAATTGGTCGGCACCGAAGACACCCACAGAAATCCGTCAACTCTTGTGTCTCGCTGGTTACTATCGTAGATTCATTCAGAATTTTTCCAGAATCATCAAACCCCTAACCACTCTAACACAGAAAGGTGTATCCTTTTGTTGGAGTGAAAAGCAAGACACCGCATTCCAAACGTTGAAGCGAGCCCTGTGCAGTGCACCTATTATGTCCCTACTCGAAGGGACAAAGGATTTTGTTGTCAATTGCGATGCATCAAATCAGGGCTTAGGATGTGTGCTTATCCAGAAAAGAAAAGTTATTGCTTATGCCTCGAGACAGCTGAAGGCACACGAAGTTAATTACACGACTCACGATCTGGAGCTAGGAGCAGTCGTCTTCACACTGAAGATTTGGAGACATTATCTCTACGGAACCAAGTGCACGACCTTCACTGACCATAAAATCCTGCAACATATCTTCGATCAGAAAGAATTAAACATGAGTCAACGGCGATGGGTAGAGCTACTCAGTGACTATGAGTGTGAAATCCGCTACCATCCCGGCAAGGCCAATGTGGTAGCAGATGCCCTTAGCCGAAAAGGAAACTCAAGCAAAAAGGTGAAGGCATTAACGATGACCATCCATTCCCACTTATTCATACAGATCCGAGAAGCCCAGTTGGAAGCCCTAAAACCATAGAACGTGTTGAACGAAGCCTTGAAAGGAATGGATTAGAAAATTGAGATCAGAGGTGACAGGGTCTATTGTTTTATGGATCGAATATGGACCCCAAAGTTCGGACGTCTCAGGGAGGTTGTCATGAACGAAGCTCACAAAACTAGATATTCTGTGCATCCGGGTTCGGACAAGATGTACCTGGATCTCAAGAAGCTATACTAGTGGCCAAACATGAAAGACGAAATCGCTACCTTCGTGGGCAAGTGTCTGACTTGCGCCAAGGTAAAGGTCGAGTATCAAAAGCCCTCGGGTCTGCTCCAGCAGCCCGAGATACCTGAGTGGAAATGGGAGATGATTACCATGGATTTCATCACCAAGTTACCCAAATCTCTGAGTGGGTACAATAACTTTTGGGTAATTGTCGACCGATTGACAAAATCCAATAACTTCCTTTCTATTAAAGAATCATTCAAGACGGAAAGACTTACACGAATCTACATCCAAGAGATAGTCCGACTGCATGGTGTACCTGTGTCCATTAGCTCCGATCGATATAGGAGATTTATCTCAAGGTTTTGGCAGTCCCTTCAGAAAGCTCTTGGAACTAAGCTGGATATGAGTACAACTTATCATCCTCAGACAGACGGACAGAGTGAAAGAACTATCCAGACCCTGGAAGACATGCTGAGAGCATGTTTCATCGATTTCGGAAAGTCGTGGGACACTCATTTACCCTTGACCGAGTTCTCGTATGACAATCGTTACCACACCAGCATCATGGCTGCCCCGTTCGAAGCCCTCTACGGTCGTAAGTGCAGATCCCCTCTGTGCTGGGCTGAGGTAGGGGACACGTAGCTAGCCAAGAGTCGAGTCCCCGACAGTGCTCTCACTAGTCCTGAAATCATCTGCGAAACCACCGAGAAAATCATCCAGATCCGAGAACGATTGAAAGCTTCACGAGAAAGACAGAAGAGTTACGCCGATAAACAATAGAAACCCTTGTAATTCCAGGTTGGAGATCGTGTCTTGTTGAAGGTCTCTCCCTGGAAAGGCATGATACGCTTTGGAAAACGTGGAAAACTTAACCCGAGATACATAGGACCTTTCGAGTTCCTCTCTTAGATCGGTCCCGTAGCCTATAAACTTCCACTACCTCAAGAGCTTAGCAACATCCATTCTGTCTTCCACGTCTCTAATCTTAAAAAGTGTCTATCCGATGAAACCCTCGTGATCCATCTTGATGAGATCGAGATCAACGAAAACCTGAACTTTGTGGAAGAACCAATCGAAATCATGGATCGAGAGATCAAACGTACGAAACAAAGTTGCATCCTGATAGTGAAGGTTCGCTGGAATACCAAGCGGGGACCCGAATTCACTTGGGAGCGTGAAGACTCGATGAAACAGAAATATCCGCATCTCTTCCCAAATCCATGATTTGTATCTTAATTCTAAATTTCGGGATGAAATTTCCTCTAACGGGGGGGATAATGTGACAATCCGAAAATTATTCCGTCACTGTAACCCGTTTCCGTTAATAAAACCCGTTTGTATTTCAATTTTCCTGTTCACTTTTGGATTACGTTAATTAAATTGAGACTTTTATTATGACCTCATGAGTGTCCAAATGCATTAGAAACACCCTCAATGTTCATTTGGAAGATTTTTAGTTACGACCACATCGGGTTACGACAACTTAATCGGGTACGACCATAAGCCTCGTTTAACGTCGGTATCGGGTAGATTTCCACTGGGCCTCAAACTCTAACCATATATATGAAGGTGAGTGGACTTCATTTGAAGCTTTTGCACTCTCTTTCACTACTCTCTCTGTACAATCCAAATCTTGATCCAAAATCACCCATTTCAAGCTCCAAATTGGTAAGTAATCCATCCTAGATTATAGTTTAGCTTGTTTAGCATTCAAATCCGTGTTTAAATCATCAAAATGTGCCAAAAACATGTGTTTATGGCCAAGGAACAACCCAAAACCGCAAACACCTACAAATTGGGTTTTGAAGCCCCAAAACCCTTCCAAATCACTTCTGGTACTTAGCTATGACTTAGGGGTTACATGTACGAACTTAGAACACCAAAAACTTAATATTTGGGGAGTAAACATGAGTTTACAGCCCAAGATCATGCTTGGACCGTAAACCCTCCTTCAAGGGTCGTAAACACGATTTAAGGTGTTAAATTGCCCCTTAAACACCTCCTATGGCTTGGAATAATGTCTAGCACCAACCACCATTGCATTAGGGACCTTAAATTTGAAGGAAACCATGTCCTTAGGAGATTATGGATGTAAATCCCCCAAGGAATGGTTCCTTGGGCGTAAACTCCTCTAAATACGTCAAATGGTGCCCTAACTTCCTTACATGGCTTGTACATTGGACTAGAATCACATGTGCTTAACCTAGGACCATCAAAACACAAAAGGAAAGGGCAAGTAACAGTTTACGGCCGTAAACTCTATGTTTACAGCCCTAAACTCCCCATAATGGTCCATTTGATGGTTTAATCACTTCCATTGCCTTAGAACTGAACCTAGCCTAATTCCACAAGTGTTGTAAGACCGTTAAGCATCCAAGAACACACCACCCATGAGTTTACAGCCGTAAACTCATGGGGATATGTGCATTTGGACAAAAAATCTCCTAGGAGTTTACTCCTAAAGAGAAAACTCCATATCTAGGCCTTACACCTTCTTATATGCAACCCGGATCACTCCTAACACTTGAGATAAAGTGTTTTCGCGCCTCGGAGTGTATTGTCTTACTAAATTAGTAGTTCAAAGTCTAATTAGATACAATTATGTATCTCCTTATGTGACATACGGACCTTGCGTGTGTTCAAGCCTTAAACTGATACTTAGCATCCTAAATGACACATTTCTCATCTGGTGAGTTCATACCCCTACACCTTTTTCCGTGTTTTTCAATGTTTTTTTTTTTTTTGGGGGGGGGGGGGGGGGGGAGGGGGGAATACAAGCAAAAGTAAACGGAAAACTTGTACTCGAACTTTTATTTGGTATGAAATGTTTCATGTTCAGTATGCTTTTAACATTGAAAAACCGTATTAACCAACCGTTTAACCTGCAGAGTTAGTTTTCAAACTAATTGGAAAACTCATTATAAAATGTTATATTTTGTATTTCACAAATGATTTTCCACATCATTACTATTAAAAATAATTAATTTT
Organism: Lactuca saligna; assembly: GCF_052625555.1. Classification (NCBI taxonomy): domain Eukaryota; kingdom Viridiplantae; phylum Streptophyta; class Magnoliopsida; order Asterales; family Asteraceae; genus Lactuca; species Lactuca saligna. Next base: position 121,337,737 of record NC_136422.1, read on the forward strand.
AGAACTTTTGATACGCCCTCTGTAACACTCCATAGAGATACGCGAGTGGAGGTCCGCCTCTTTAACCAAAATCTAAAATAGGACTTTCCGCATTATTAATTGTAAATTCGTTATTCTTAAGATTGGAGATACATCCTCTGTAATACTCCACAGAGATACGCAAGTGGAGGACCGCCCCTGTAACTAGAATCTCCTATGAGGAGAGCGTGACTTGAGAGTATAGATCTATATGGGGCTGACTACCCCGCACCTTGCTGCTAGCTACAGTGGGACCGGTAGGTCTATGGGTGATAAAAGTCATAAAATGATACTGGACTTCTTAGTGCCATGTCTAGTCTATCATATGGTTATGGAACTCACAACTTAGATAACGGAGATTTAGTTTTTAGTAATAATGAACCTAGTTAACTAATAACCTTAAGAATTAGTTTACTACCTACTTATTGGTTTTGTATACGTGTTAAAACTAATGCACTTTACAAGGATAACCCGACTTTCAGAATACGTCATTAACACTACAAGTATGGTAGATACTTGTACACTGCATTCCGAATCGATAACCAATCACAAACTTTTAAGGAAAATAAGGGTTTTTCCTGGGATAACTGAAATGTTCTTAACGAGACTGTCTAACAAATGGATAACCAACTTTTCTTATAAGAAAATATGGGATCTTCTTGGATAACAACTTTTTCATAAAACCAAAGGAAACTTGTTCTTTTAAAGAAACAAACCGCTTATGAACTCACCAACTTTATGCTGATATTTTTAAAACTGCTTGTATTCTCAGGTTCACGTTAGACATGTATCCTGCATTCTTTTGGAGAAGACGTTGCATATTAGTAGTCTCGTCTTTACTTTTGTTCAAACTAATGTATCTATAAAACATGTATTACCTTATTTTCAAACAAGTGTAAATATTCCTATGTAATGTAATGTTTTGTGTTTACTATGCTTGCTATGTACATTGGTTGTGATACTTACATGACGTCCTCCGCTCCGGAACCTTTCCACCATCGGTTTTGGGTTGTGATAGATTGGTATTAGAGCCCTTGTTTATAGTGAACTAAGTATAGCGAACCTTACATGGTATATAACTATAAACACTAAGGGGCCAAAGTGCTCTGAACTAGAAGTATACTTTAAAATATAAGTATTTTTCAAAAGTATACAAGAATACCTAACCGCCAGAAACCGTAACCTCGAGTGGAACAAAACATAAGTAATTGGGTGTTGTGTACTGCGGTTAAGCCTGGGCAGTTATGTATTTGTGTCTAGGATCAATATAGCCTAATCAACTATATTCATTCAAGACAGGACCAACATGTATTTGGGAGTGACTGTGGTGTGCAGCATGACTAAAACTTACGTAATATCCAAACAACGAGTCATCGTCGCAACAAACCATAAAATACTATGGGAGTATTTTCTAGAGCCAACTTCGTTGTAGAAATTCATTCCGAGTTTTGCTACTCATTCTTTCCTTAGCAATAGTTTACCTTCTTTGGTAACTCTTTCCTGTTTTATCGCTTAGTAGAACGTTATATCTGCCATAATGACATATCTCTTGTTTCATATATCTTGATTCTATTTAGAGGACTTACCATCCTCTCCTTCCTGATCATTTTAGATCAAGATGCCTCCGAAGAAAAGACCCAGATCAAAGAACAACAATCCTCCTCCACCACCACATCCCTCTCCATTTGATCCCGCCATGTTCCAAGCAGCTGTTACTGCTGCTGTGGCTGCAGCTATTTCAAAAATGAACCCTGGTGGTTCAGGCGGACCAGGAGGTGGTACTCAACCTCAAAATCAGGAAGGTAGTCAGGGACACCGGAAGGAGTGTTCCTACAAAAACTTTATGAACACGAAACCCACACCCTTCAATGGTACTGGAGGTGTGATTTCCCTAACTCGATGGTTCGAGAAAATCGAATCTGTTTTCGAAATCTGTGCCTGTTCAGAATCTGATAAGGTGAAGTTCGCCGCCTGCACTTTCACCAATAAAGCCCTGACTTGGTAGAATGGTCGAGTCAAATCCTTAACCCTGCCTGTAGCCAATGCTATGGGTTAGGAGAGCATGAAGGAGCTTCTTCTTGCAGAGTACTGCCCCCGGGGCGAAATGCAGAAGCTAGAGCACGAACTATGGAACCTAAAGATGAAGGGTTTCGATATCGCCGCTTATACTTCCAGATTTGATGACTTGGTACTTCTCTGTCCGGGAATGGTTACCCCGGAAAGCAAAAAGATTGAAAGATTCATCTGGGTGTTGTCCCAACCAACCAAAGGTAATGTCTTGGTTGCGAAGCTAGAAACCTACGACAACGCCAAATACCTAGCACAAACTCTGATCGACCACGAAGACGATATTGAGGAAGCGGCCACCACTCCTGAACCGAAAAAAAGGAGTGGTGAGAAAAGCAACTTTTGGAAGTAGAAGAAGTGTCAGTCTTTGCAGGAGTCCTCGAAGAAGCAGAAAACTATGGCAGTCCAAGCTGCTACTACCCCTGTTGTTGCTTCTGTCGTCGCTTATACAGCTTAAACACCTACTAGTAGGTATGCTGGTACCCTTCCCCGATACAACAAGTGTAACTTCCACCATAACCCTGGTCCATGTCGTGAATTTTCATGCTCCAACTGTGGTAAAAAGGGGCATACGATTCGATTCTGCAAAGCACCAACCCAATCGACCAATCAAGCTTCCAGAGCGGGTGTTGTTCAGGCCTGCTACGGTTGTGGTGAAGTCGGGCATTTCAAGTGAAACTACCCCAAGGCAGCAACAACTGGCAACACCGGGAGAGTTCTAACTATGGGGTGAGATGAGCAGTCGCCGATCCCACCGTTGTCTCAGGTATGTTCCTTCTCGACAACTCTTATGCTAGTATCCTTTTTGATTCTGGTGCTGAAAGAAGTTTTGGTAGCCATTCATTCAAATATCTTCTTAAACATAATCCCCAACCATTAACCGAAAAATTTACCGTCGAGATGTCTAACGGTGAGAAAAAGAACGCTAACGATATATTTTTGGGCTGTACCTTTACCCCGAATGTTCATTCTTTTCCCATTGACCTAATGCCAGTTTCCATAAAGAGCTTTAATATTATCATTGGCATGGATTGGTTGAGTCCCAATCATGCTGATATCCTTTGTTATGAAAAATCCATCCGTTTCAATCTCCCCTCTGGCCAGACTCTCATGATCTACGACGATAAACTTAGTTCCAATCTTCGTATGATTTCATGCATCAAAGCTAAAAAACTTCTGCGAAAGGAGTGTTACGCATTCCTAGCCCATGTGAACAACGAGAAACAGGAGGTTAAAGACCTCGATAGCATCCCCGAAGTCTGCAACTTTCCTGATGTCTTTCCCAAAGAGCTCCCGGGAATTCCTCCTAAACGTCAAGTCGAGTTTCACATCGACCTAATTCCTGGAGCAAATCCCGTAGCCAAGTCTCCATGTCGCTTAGCTCCAGCAGAAATGCAAGAGTTATCCAACCAACTCAATGAGCTGCTTGACAAAGGGTTCATCAAACCGAGTTCCTCACCCTGGGGACCCCCGATATTATTTGTCAAGAAGAAAGATGGATCCTTTCGTATGTGTATAGACTACCGCGAGTTGAATAAGTTGACCATCAAAAAACGATATCCTCTTCCTCAAATAGACGACCTTTTCGATCAACTTCAGGGAGCCAGTTACTTCTCGAAGATAGGCCTTAGATTAGGGTACCATCAGCTTCGAGTTCACAAGAATGATGTTTCAAAGACAACATTCAGGACTCGATATGGTCACTGCGAGTTCGTAGTGATGCCCTTCGGTCTAACCAATGCACCAGCTGTGTTCATGGACCTGATGAACCGGGTGTGTCAACCCTTTCTGGACAAGTTCGTCATCGTGTTCATTGACGAAATACTTGTCTATTCCCGAAGTGAAGAAAATCACAAACAACACTTGAGGATAGTGTTGGAAACTATTAGATCGGAAAAGTTTTACGCGAAATTCTCCAAGTGCAAATTCTGGATACGGAAGGTAGTTTTCCTTGGTCACGTGGTAAGCAAGGAGGGTATACATGTGGAACCGTCCAAAATCATGGCGATAGAGAATTGGTCGGCACCGAAGACACCCACAGAAATTCGTCAATTCTTGTGTTTTGCCGGTTACTATCGTAGATTCATTCAGAATTTTTCCAGAATCGTCAAACCCCTAACCACTCTAACACAGAAAGGTGTACCCTTTTGTTGGAGTGAAAAGCAAGACACCGCATTCCAAACGTTGAAGCGAGCCCTGTGCAGTGCACCTATTCTGTCCCTACTCGAAGGGACAGAGGATTTTGTTGTCAATTGCGATGCATCAAATCAGGGCTTAGGATGTGTGCTTATCCAGAAAAGAAAAGTTATTGCTTATGCCTCGAGACAGCTGAAGGCACACGAAGTTAATTACACGACTCACGATCTGGAGCTAGGAGCAGTCATCTTCACACTGAAGATTTGGAGACATTATCTCTACGGAACCAAGTGCACGACCTTCACTGACCATAAAAGCCTGCAACATATCTTCGATCAGAAAGAATTAAACATGAGTCAACGGCGATGGGTAGAGCTACTCAGTGACTATGAGTGTGAAATCCGCTACCATCCCGGCAAGGCCAATGTGGTAGCAGATGCCCTTAGCCAAAAAGGAAACTCAAGCAAAAAGGTGAAGGCATTAACGATGACCATCCATTCCCACTTATTCATACAGATCCGAGAAGCCCAGTTGGAAGCCCTAAAACCATAGAACGTGTTGAACGAAGCCTTGAAAGGAATGGATTAGAAACTTGAGATCAGAGGTGACAGGGTCTATTTTTTTATGGATCGAATATGGACCCTAAAGTTCGGACGTTTCAGGGAGGTTGTCATGAACGAAGCTCACAAAACTAGATATTCTGTGCACCCGGGTTCGGACAAGATGTACCTGGATCTCAAGAAGCTATACCAGTGGCCAAAACTAAAAGACGAAATCGTTACCTTCGTGGGAAAGTGTCTGACTTGAACCAAGGTAAAGGTCGAGTATCAAAAGCCCTCGGGTGTGCTCTAGCAGCCCGAGATACCTAAGTGGAAATGGGAGATGATTACCATGGATTTCATCACCAAGTTACCCAAATCTCCGAGTGGGTACGATAACTTTTGGGTAATTGTCGACCGATTGACAAAATCCACTCACTTCCTTTCGATTAAAGAATCATTCAAGATGGAAAGACTTACACAAATCTACAACCAAGAGATCGTCCGACTGCACGGTGTAACTGTCTCCATTATCTGCGATCGAGATAGCAGATTTATCTCAAGGTTTTGGCAGTCCCTTCAGAAAGCTCTTGGAACTAAGCTGGATATGAGTACAACTTATCATCCTCAGACAGACGGACAGAGTGAAAGAACTATCCAGACCCTGGAAGACATGCTGAGAGCATGTGTCATCGATTTCGGAAAGTCGTGGGACACTCATTTACCCTTGACCGAGTTCTCGTATAACAATCGTTACCACACCAGCATCAAGGCTGCCCCGTTCGAAGCCCTTTACGGTCGTAAGTGAAAATCCCCTCTGTGTTGGGCTGAGGTAGGGGACACGTAGCTAGCCAAGAGTCGAGTCCCCGACAGTGCTCTCACTGGTCCTGAAATCATCCGCGAAACCACCGAGAAAATCATCCAGATCCGAGAACGAATGAAAGCTTCACGAGACAGACAGAAGAGTTACGCCGATAAACAATAGAAACCCTTGTAATTCCAGGCTGGAGATCGTGTCTTGTTGAAGGTCTCTCCCTGGAAAGGCATGATACGCTTTGGAAAACGTGGAAAACTTAACCCGAGATACATAGGACCTTTCGAGATCCTCGCTAGGATCGGTCCCGTAGCCTATAAACTCTGACTACCTCAAGAGCTTAGCAACATCCATTCTGTCTTCCACATCTATAATCTTAAAAAGTGTCTATCCGATGAAACCCTCGTGATCCATCTTGATGAGATCGAGATCAACGAAAACCTGAACTTTGTGGAAGAACCAATCGAAATCATGGATCGAGAGATCAAACGTACGAAACAAAGTCGCATCCTGATAGTGAAGGTTCGCTGGAATGCCAAGCGGGGACCCGAATTCAATTGGGAGCGTGAAGACTCGATGAAACAGAAATATCCGCATCTCTTCCCAAATCCATGATTTGTATCTTAATTCTAAATTTCGGGATGAAATTTCCTCTAACGGGGGGGATAATGTGACAATCCGAAAATTATTCCGTCACTGTAACCCGTTTCCGTTAATAAAACCCGTTTGTATTTCAATTTTCCCGTTCACTTTTGGATTACGTTAATTAAATTGAGACTTTTATTATGACCTCATGAGTGTCCAAATGCATTAGAAACACCCTCAATGTTCATTTGGAAGATTTTTAGTTACGACCACATCGGGTTACGACAACTTAATCGGGTACGACCATAAGCCTCGTTTAACGTCGGTATCGGGTAGATTTCCACTGGGCCTCAAACTCTAACCATATATATGAAGGTGAGTGGACTTCATTTGAAGCTTTTGCACTCTCTTTCACTACTCTCTCTGTACAATCCAAATCTTGATCCAAAATCACCCATTTCAAGCTCCAAATTGGTAAGTAATCCATCCTAGCTTATAGTTAAACTTGTTTAGCTTTCAAATCCGTGTTTAAATCATCAAAATGTGCCAAAAACATGTGTTTACGACCTAGGAACAACCCCAAACCCCAAACACCTATAAATGGGGTTTTGGAGCCCCAAAACCCTTACAAATCACTTATGGTGCTTAGCTATGACTTAGGGGTTACATGTACGAACTTAGAACACCAAAAACATGATATTTTGGGAGTAAACATGAGTTTACGGCCCAAGATCATGCTTGGACCGTAAACCCTCCTTCAAGGGTCGTAAACACCATTTAAGGTGTTAAATTGCCCCTTAAACACCTCCTATGGCTTGGAATAATGTCTAGAACCAACCACCATTGCATTAGGGACCTTAAACTTGAAGGAAACTATGTCCTTAAGAGATTATGGCCGTAAACCCCCAAAGGAATGGTTCCTTGGGCGTAAACTCCTCTAAATAGGTCAAATGGTGCCCTAACTTCCTTCCATGGCTTGTACATTGGACTAGAATCACATGTGCTTAACCTAGGACCATCAAAACACAAAGGAAAGGGCAAGTAAGAGTTTATGGCCATAAAATCTATGTTTACAGCCGTAAACTCCCGATAATCGTCCATTTGATGGTTTAATCACTTCCATTGCCTTAGAACTGAACCTAGCCTAATTCCACAAGTGTTGTAAGACCTTTAAGCATCCAAGAACACACAACCCATGAGTTTACAGCCGTAAACTCATGGGGATATGGTCATTGGGCCGAAAACTCCCCTAGGAGTTTACTCTTTTAGAGCAAACTCCATATCTAGGCCTTACACCTCCTTATATGCAACCCGGATCACTCCTAACACTTGAGATAAAGTGTTTTCGCGCCTCGGAGTGTATTGTCTTACTAAATTAGTAGTTCAAAGTCTAATTAGATACAATTATGTATCTCCTTATGTTACATAGGAACCTCGCGCGTGTTCAAGCCTTAAACTGATACTTAGCATCCTAAACGACACATTTCTCATCTGGTGAGTTCATACCCCTACATCTTTTTCCGTGTTTTTCAATGTTTTCAGAGGGGGGGGGGGGGAATATAAGAAAAAGTACAAGGAATTCTTGTAGTCAAACTTTTTATTTTGTATGAAATGTTTCATGTTCAGTATGCTTTTAACACTGAAAAACCGTATTAACCAACCGTTTAACCTGCAGAGTTAGTTTTCAAAGTAATTGCAAAACTCATTATAAAATGTTATATTTTGTATTTCACAAATGATTTTCCACATCATTGCTATTAGAATTAATTAATTTTAGAACTGTTGATACGCCCTCTGTAACACTCCACAGAGATACGCGAGTGGAGGTCCGCCTCTGTAACCAAAATCTAAAACAGGACTTTCCGCATTATTAATTGTAAATTCGTTATTCTTAAGATTGGAGACACATCCTCTGTAACACTCCACAGAGATACGCGAGTGGAGGACCGTCCCTGTAACCAGAATCTCCTATGAGGAGAGCGTGACTTGAGTGTATAGATCTATATGGGGCTGACTACCCCACACTTTGCAGCTAGCTACAGTAGGACCGGTAGGATATTTAGTTATAGAACTCACAACTTAGATAAAGGATATTTAGTTTTTAGTAATAATGAACCTAGTGAACTAATAACCTTAAGAATTAGTTTACTACCTACTTATTAGTTTTGTATATGTGTTAAAACTAATGCACTTTACAAGGATAACCAAGCTTTCAGAATACTTCATTAACACTACAAGTATGGTAGATACTTGTACACTGCATTCCGAATCGATAACCAATCACAAACTTTTGAGGAAAATAAGGGTTTTTCCTGGGATAACTGAAATGTTCTTAACCAGACTGTGTAACAAATGGATAACCAACTTTTCTTATAAGAAAATATGGGATTTTCTTGGATAACAACTTTTTCAGAAAACCAAAGGAAACTTGTTCTTTTACAGAAACAAACCGCTTATGAACTCACCAGCTTTATGCTAATATTTATAAAACTGCTTGTATTCTCAGGTTCACATTAGACAGGTATCCCGCATTCTTTTGGAGAAGACAGAGCATATTAGTAGTATCGTCTTTACTTTTGTTCAAACTAATGTATTTATAAAACATGTATTACCTTATTTTCAAACAAGTGTAAATATTCTTATGTAATGTAATGTTTTGTGTTTACTAAGCTTGCTATGTACATTGGTTGTGATATTTACATGCCGTCCTCCTCTCTGGAACGTTTCCGCCATCGGTTTTGGGGTGTGACAGTACCGGACCAGAGGAGGGCGATGGAAGATAGTGCGGTGGCTGCCTTAAGATCGTAGGAGGTGGCAGCTCTTCGTATTCTTTGAAGTTGAGATCGGAAGAAAAAAATGAGTTGTCTGCTTTATTCAGAGAGAGAGAGAGAGATGTGTGCCCCAAATTAATTAATTATTTTATTTTTCATTTAAATTAAATAGAAAAAACATTAAAATATATCATAAGGGTATAATAGTCTTTCTAGTTTACTAAGGGACCAAAAATACAAAGAAACTAGCTCAAAAAGACCATCAATCCAAAAAAAGTCGTGTTTTGGACTAAAACCCCCAAAAATACATACCACAATGACCATTTTTGCAATTTTGTTTATACGAAATTGAAAGAATTCGAATAATACTTATGGAGATTAACATCAAAAAGTTATAGTTTGTGGTTTTTAGGTACAGTCTGTAGATGATAACGTTTTAATCGTTAAAAATTGCTTTGCTTGTACATGGTTTTTATATAGAGAAAAAAGGTATATAGTATAGTTAATTGTGACATATTTCTATTTTCATTAAGGAAAATTATATATGATCCTACAATGACTAAAGAATTATAAGTACATTGCCCTAAAGTAGAAATGTCAATGAAGCAGATTTTGACCTGATTTGCTTCAAGCAATTTAGAATTTTATGGGTTTGAGTTTTTTTTTCCTGCTTTGTTTATCCTTTTATGACCCATACCCTTTTACCCTCTTATTGAATGGATTGAGAATAGATCATTATTGGTACTCCATTTATAATTCGTCCCTTTTATATATATATATATATATATATATATATATATATATATATATATATATATATATATATATATATATATATATATATATATATATATATATATATATATATATATATATATATATAACACTAAAGTATACAACTTTATGTCTAAGTAAAATGTAATTTTTATTTTATTGGTATTGAGTATTAAGTAATGTATATATTGTTTAAGTAGACATTTTATATTTTTTGATAAATATTAGTTTGTGGCACACATCAAAATTGTGAAATTGTAATATTGAAAGAATGTTGGGTTAATAGGTCGGGTATTCGGTGATTCGGTGGGTATGGGTACATACTCGATTATTCAAAATCCCGAGGGTTATTGAAGCGGGGCGGATCATGTTTTTAAAATTTTTTAAAGGGTTTGAATCATAGGTGATTCGCACCAAACTCACCTCATTGACAGGTCTACCCTAAAGTGTAAATAAGATATAAATATGTTTCTATTATGAGTTCCATATTGGCTATTGCTATATTTACCTTGAAAAACAAATGCAACTACGTTGCAACTATTGGTAAAGAAATGTATATAGGTCAAAAAAAGCACACTGTTTTTATTGGTAAAAAAGTAAAGTTGGTTGCTATTTACAACTTGTCCGTATTTAGTTCATATTTCCCGTAAAGTCCGTTGCTAACATTTTAGTAAAAAACCTATTTCTAAAATCAATAATTTTGAGTACACATTCACGTGGGTCTAGACCTATTTTTATAATAAAAAATCCTTCACATATCAAATTATTTAACACATTGTCATTTTTAGAAAAAAATTCGAGTTGGTCCCCTGATTTTCCAAAACACGCTGATTTAGTACATCTATCAAACAAGCCACGCGTTAGGTCCCTGTGGTTTTATTTATTGGGTGATTGGTCATTAAGGTTTCATTTCGTTCATATTTGATCGGAAATTACTATTTACCTTTGATTAGATTTATTATTAATTTTTAGTTATATCAAAAACATGGTCGGCACGTGTTATACTTCATGTTTCTGTTCTACTTTATTTTTTTCTATTTTTGAATTTAACCTCTAATTCTTATCATCTCGAGAAATCACTAGTTCGAATATTTTAATTTAACATATAGAAATCTGAACATATGCAATTTGTAAGCCCCGTAATAATATGATAATTATTCGTCACAACGATAAACAAATATTTAGATAGAGGATTATTTAGGATAAATAATCTAAGTGAAAGTCGTGGGAATCTTAAAACCGAGAGCGTGTATATAGGGAACTCCCAAATCTGATTCCATATGAGAAAGTTATAATTTTTTGAAGTTTCAGCGTAGTAATATACGGTTCAGAAACCGAAATTTAAATCGGTCGATTTTTAGGAAAAAACAATCCAAACGAGATTCGAAGGTCTTGTTGATATGATTCTGTTGATATAAAGATAGTCAATAATGGATGTCGTAAAAAAGTTATGATTTTTATACGGATTTTAACAGCTTAAGCATGTTGAAAATATAGCTTTAAAAAAAAATTCAAAATTAGCCGACGGAGTCTAATGAAAATTGTAGATCTCATTGACAGCTACACGTGTATATAAAATACATTAAAAATGGAGCTCATATGAAAAAGATATGAATTTTAAAAAATTTAAAAAAAAACTCGCATGCACCCACACACAACAATAGGCGTCGTTCCGCCACGTGTCAAGCAGCAGCTGGAGCCACATCACCCGTCTCAACCGAGTACACAGTGCACAACGACCAAGTGTGCGGCGTACACCAAAACTTCACCTATTTTCCGCCACATGTCAAGCAACTGCTGGAGCCACATCACCCTAGTCGATCGAGTGTGCGATGCGCAACAACCAAGCCAAAAATGCCCTATAAATTGGATTCGAACCTCATTCAAATTTTACACCTTCCAGCTTCTCCTCTCGATTTTGGTCTGAAATCCTCTTTAGAATAAAGTTTTAGCAAAGACCTACGATGTCATATAGCCGGTGAGTAGAAGCTTTCGGGTCAAGATTTTGCATGCATAATTCTCAGTATTCGCTAAGAGATCTATAAGTTAAGCTACACTTAATTTATTTAAGTGTAACTTTTAATTATAGTCGTAGTCATTATTATGAATCTATAATTAATATTTATCAGTAATTCCAAGTTATTATACTAATTGATCTACTTACGGTGATGATGTCTAGGCAATATTTAGTGAGGTGTTTAAAGTGAGATTTTCAAACTGTATACTCTATATATCAAACGGACCCTACCTTTGATATGATCCTACTTGGTTGTCCCTTACTTGATATAAACATTAGGATTAGTGAGGAATCTAGACTATCATTAGTCACCAGGAATATAAGACTAAAACTTAGTAATGTGAACCTAGCTCATGTTAGAAGAAAAGATAAAGTACCAAGGCGAACTTCTGCCTAAATTCTGAGGAATCCACTTTTATCGGGTAGTTATGGTTGATAAGCGATGACAAATTATTAGGAGATGTCATGACCCTTACTTGGGATGTTTGCAATGATTATGATGTAGTAATGTCCTAGAGTATAGATGATGAACACGAACTAATCTAAACAATCTAGTGAAAGATCAATAGGATTGCAACCTTTAGGTGATGGAAGACGAATTCATGTGATGTAAGAACCATGTAATCATGCGATGTACTCTACCGACATGTATTGTGGAGGATTCCCCGAAGGAGTACTGTCAATGCGATGATAGGCGATGAACATTAGGAGAAGCCCTTAGCAATAAAAATATATCATGCGATGGTAGGTGATGAACCTCATGAGAAGTCCTTAGTGACGAAATATGATGTAGGTAATGATCCTTAGGAAAATTTATGAGAAATGAATATAAAAGAAAATGAGGATGGGTAATTGGATTAACTATTTGATAATTAAACATATTAATTATATTACTGCGGGTTAAAAACCCTACGTACTCACCATGTTTCCATCCAAACCCACTGAACTTCTTTGTGTCACAGGTAGTGGTATAAAGGTACATGAATGATAAGAGATTCAAGGAGACATAGACTATTTAGTCTAAAGATACTATAAGGCATGTTTATGCTTATGTATATTATATCAGTTATGACATCCTAAAGTTTTTAATTATAAATGAAAAAAACATTTATTCGGAAATACTTTTACAGGACTAAATTCCGCATTTATAAATAAACTTTGTTTTAAATAAGCATAACTAATTTGTTTGAAAATGGTCTTTAAAATGGGGTCGTCATAGTTGGTATCAGAGCATTAGTTTACGCGAGCTAGGAATTTAGAGGATTTCTATAATTAAACTTAGAATGCTAAGCAATGATCGTGAGATGTGTGTCTATTATGTGACATCCCCATTTTCACGGCCAGAAAAGACCGATTTTGTTTATGCTTTATAAAAATCAGAGTACTTTTTTTCATAAAAATGTTGCGGAATTTGTTCCCAAAAAAATACGATAAATACGTTATCAAAACATTTTCGAAGAAACGTATTTTATTTATGTTAAAACGTTTGGGATGTCATTGTCAATACATAAACATAAGCATAAACGAAACTTACATTTATTTACACTAATGATCTACATCTCTTTAATCTTTCAGTGTAATGTGACTGCATATAAACACATGTGATGTAAGTAAACTGAGTGGGTCAGGTTGGGAAACCTGGTGAGTACATAGGGTTGTCAACCCACAATAATATAATTATTATGTTTAAACAATCAACCCAATTGCCCATCCCCATTATCTTCTTTACTCTTAAGGGTCCACCCTAAGAATCAGCTACTCCTCGTTAATTCATTCCTAAGGATCATCCTAAGGAATCGACACGAAGTCCATCGTTGCCACGGTTTACACAACAAGAACTATGTCCGCATAGTTGCCAGGGGTTAGGCATCAAGTCTGCATGATCGCCAAGGTTTACACAACGAGCACTAAGTCTACATAGTCGCCAGGGTTTAGGCATCAAGTATGCATGATCGCCAAGGTTTAGGCACCAAGTCTGCATGGTCGCCAAGGTTTAGAGTACACCGGGTGAACTCATCGTTCACAACACCTACAAGTTGTGAGCCTGCTAGTGTTCCACTGGAATGTCTAGAATAGTCCGTGGTTGTCATCCATACTCTGCTGAATGACGAGGTCATCATTTGGGAAAGGCTTCTCACATCGTCCACCTCTCACCCTCACCTCGTGGTCTATAACACCTCTCAATTCATCATTAAACTAATATTCCATCTATTACATCTACCCATGTTTTACCCCAACATTATCGTAGATATAAAATACATATACAGTTTAAATCATTTAAAGCATGTATAAAATCGTTCATCCAGCATAGACATCAAGTATTCAGATAATATGCACACATAGCACATAATTTATATAAAATACTTCATATCTATGTGTAAGATGAAAGTAACTATGCACTCACTTGAAAGGTGGTGACTCAGCACTCGGACAATCCTTCGATACTCTCAAAACAATTTTCCTTCGATAAAACCTAGTACCAATACCACTAGGGTTTAGTCTAACGATAACCGCGACAATTTAATTAATCTGACTATTATTATTATTATATAAGCGTTAATAACACTCAATATAACTCATAATAATAGCCCAAATAATTATTTTAAGGACCTAATAACATTCCTATAATTATTTGAAAGCTATATTAAAAGTTGCGTAAGCGTAGCTCACTTACAGCGAATTTTATCGAAAACTGGAACTTAATTGGAGCAGCGTTTTGAAACCGAAAAACCCTTTTTCTCGGGACTCCGGGAGCCTCGGGTCTTCCCTCGGGAGCTAAGTGGTTTTCCTAGGGCTTAGGCGGGGTTTAGAGCACTTAGAGAGAGAAACTAGTGAGAGAAAGAAGGTGGAAAGGTGCAAGAAAAATGGCTGCCCTCGCTGCCTTTTTATAGCCTGTGAGGCCTCGGTACACTGGGCGTACCTTGGACCTACGCTGGGCGTAATGGACCGGATAAGATCAGTAGGTCGCAGTCTCCAAAGGGTGCGACGAGGCTCAAGCTAGACGAAGGAAGCTGAAGTACGCGAGGCATTCCGACCTCGCACGCGGCGCGTAAGGAGAACGTTGGGCGTCCGAGAGGCGACGTGTCCTTCATCCGAAGTGAGCCGTGATCAGCAAGCGACGGCTAGGATCTTGCCACGTCATCGTTCTAGCATCAGATTTTGCAAATTGCACTCTTAACTTCTAAAAATCATAACTTTCACATACGAGCTCCGTTTTCGATGTTCTTTATATCCACGTGAAGGTGGGAATGTACTCTACAACTTTTGTTTAGACTGTATCGGCTAATTTTGACTTGATTTTTAATTTTATATTATTAACAGACCGGGACAGGATTGGTCCGTTAAATCCTCATAACTTCTTCATCCGACGTCCGTTTTTGCCATCTTTTTCTTGTTACACTACTTTTAACAAGATCTTCGATTCTCGTTAAGGTCGTGCCTGCCAAAAACTGCTCTATCTAATATTCGAATTTCGGGCTGTACACTGCTAACTCGAAACTTCGAAAAATCATAACTTCTTCATACGAAGTCAGATTTGGGCGTTCTTTTTATCGATGTTCTTAGTTTAACATATTCTACAGCTTTTGTTTAGATCACTAAGGCTATATCTCGCTCTATCGTAAAATCACTATTTACACTTCCCAGTATCGTACCGGTTCCGTCGCGAACTTCAACGGGTCATAACTTTTTCGTTATAACTCGGATTTCGGCGTTCTTTATATCTACGGAAACCTTGTAACATATACTACAACTTGGTTAAGGCTATTTGTTCTAATTAATATTTTTCCGAAAAGTCATTTTCGACCCTTATTGCCTCTAATTTGACTAGCCCGGATCTGCGGGCGTTATAATTATCTCCCCATTAGGATGATTACGTCTCGGAATCATCAACAAAACAGCACAATATAATGACTCCATACGTTATCTGTTCATCATAGGTAATAACTGTAACTTCTATGTTGCTTCGAACGGGTATCTCACTCTTAGACTCCTTGATTGCAGGCGGTGCTCAGTCTTGCACCTGCTCGTTAGAGTTTCAATCATGACCTTTGTGTTACAAGCTCATTCTTTACCAGAGACTACTTCTTCTTCTTCTTAGGATAAGTTAATTTGATTACTACAATTGTCCGATGTGTCATATTCTAATGACCTATCATCGTATGTAGCAATGCTTAGACTCAAGTCTCTTCGAGTCAACTTTCGGAATGGAATATGCCTTAATTCATGGTCTAATGTGATATAATCACATTTTAGCATGTAGCATTTCTAGCTACCAACTTCTTTAACAACGAGCGCGATATTTCTATTGATTGCTTTGATTTCAATCGTTTGGTTTAAGTCGGACGCTACATCAAACTTGGTTCTCTGAACCACGTAACCTACTCATCGTAGTCGGACTCAATGTGATATTACCACTAGAGTCGGGATAACAACAAACTTCTTAGTCATTACCGAAACAATGGTAACGACATACTTGAATAAAACGAAATCAATTACTAACTTCTTGGTAACCTTGTGACTTTCCCTGATCCAAGCGTGAGTCCTATGCTTCCGGTAGTATAGGCCTCTACTACCTTCCACACCTACTCATACTCGTCCCAAGTATTGTCTCGCAGTTTTCCAAGTTATTATCACAAAAACAATTTTTAACACATAAAAATATGTCCAAACAATCACAAAATTTTCCCTAGACTCTACTAGGATTTCTTCTATGCGTATCTTCAATCATCAATTCTGCTTCAGCTCGGTGGAAATGCCATACGATGGGTCAACTTCATGAATTACGCCAATCATTCCATCATCCTTCCAATCGAAGGTGTACTTCGGACGTACTGTACTCCTGTAAACGTACTGCATGACATGTTCTAAAGGCAAGATACCACTCTTATCATATCTTTCGATAGGTGTCATTCATTATCATAAGCCTTTTCATTTCCTCTATTTACTCAATTCTTTATGAGTCCTTATCATGATGTTCTATTCTCCAAAGCAGGCATTTGGTGTATCGAGACGAGAATATAGATAGAGGAAGAATTAGACGCATATTCCTCCTTATTACTCCAAAAAGTTACATGCCAGTTCTAATATCGTATTTAAACATTTAGAAACCTGAGCACATAAAATTTCCAGATCAGGTCGGAAACATACCATAGATCCGATCATATAATGCATATCATAAATCATTTAGCACATAAAAGCATGTTAGGAATTTTCCCTAAATAAGCTAGTGCTTGTGTCTATTCAGGTGTATAACCTAAATTTTATTAGACACACCCCCCACAATCATCGCTTAGCATTCTAAGTTAAAGTCTAGAAATCCTACAAATTCCTAGTTTGCTTAAACTAATGCTTTCATACCAACTGTGACATCCCCATTTTCACGGCCAGAAAAGACCGATTTTGTTTATGGTTTATAAAAATCAGTGTACTTCTTTTCATAAAAATGTTGCGGAATTTGTTCCCAGTAAAATACGATAAATACATTATCAAAACATTTTCGAAGAAACGTATTTTATTTATGTTAAAACGTTTGGGATGTCATCGTCAATACAGAAACATAAGCATAAACGGAACTTACATTTATTTACACTAGTGATCTACATCTCTTTAATCTCTCAGTGAAATGTTACTTCATATCAACACCTGTGATGTAAGTAAACTGAGTGGGTCAGGTTGGGAAACCTGGTGAGTACATAGTGTTTTCAACCCACAATAATATAATTATTATGTTTAAACAATCAAACAATCAACCCAATTACCGATCCCCATTATCTTCTTTACTCTTAAGGGTCTACCCTAAGAATCAGCTACTCCACGTTAATTCACTCCTTAGGATCATCCTAAAGAATCGACACGAAGTCCATCGTTGCCACGGTTTACAAAACAGAAACTAAGTCTGCATAGTCGCTAGGGGTTAGGCATCAAGTCTGCATGATCGTTAAGGTTTACACAACGGGCACTACGCTAAGGTTTAGGCATCAAGTCTGCATGATCACCAAGGTTTAGGCACCAAGTCTGCTGGTCGCCAATGTTTAGAGTACACCGGGTGAACACATCGTTCACAACACCTACAAGTTGTGAGCCTGCTAGTGTTCCACTGGAATGTCTAGAATAGTCCGTGGTTGTCATCCATACTCTGCTGAATGACGAGGTCATCATTTGGGAAAGGCTTCTCACATCGTCCACCTCTCACCCTCACCTCGTGGTCTATAACACCTCTCAACTCATCATCAAACTAATATTCCATCTATTACATCTACCCATCTTTTACCCCAACATTATCGTAGATATAAAATACATATACAGTTTAAATCATTTAAAACATGTATAAAATCGTTCATCCAGCATAGATACCAAGTATTCAGATAATATGCACACATAGCACGTAATTTATATAAAATACTTCATATCTATGTGTAAGATGAAAGTAACTATGCACTCACTTGAAAGGTGGTGACTCAGCACTCGGAAAACGCTACGATACTCTCAAAACGATTTTCCTTCGATAAAACCTAGTACTAATACCACTAGGGTTTAGTCTAACGATAACCGCGACAATTTAATTAGTCTGACTATTATTATTATTATTATTATTATTATTATTATTATTATATAAGCATTAATAACACTTAATATAACTCATAATAATAGCCCAAATAATTATTTTAAGGATCTAATAACATTCCTATAATTGTTTGAAAGCTATATTAAAAGTTGCGTAAGCGTAACTCACTTACAACGAATTTTATCGAAAACCAGAACTTAATTGGAGCAGCGTTTCGAAACCGAAAAACCCTTTTTCTCGGGACTCCGGGAGCCTCGGGTCTTCCCTCGGGAGCTAAGAGGTTTTCCTAGGGCTTAGCGGGGGTTTAGAGCACTTAGAGAGAGAAACTAGTGAGAGAAAGAAGGTGGAAAGGTTCAAGAAAAATGGCTGCCCTCACTGCCTTTTTATAGCCTGCGAGGCCTCGGTACGCTGGGCGTACCTTGGTCCTACACTGGGCATAATGGCCCAGATAAGATCAGTAGGTGGCAGTCTCCGAAGGGTGCGACGTGGCTCAAGCTGGACCGCAGGAAGCTCAAGTACGCGAGGCGTTCCGACCTCGCACGTGGCGCGTAAGGAGAACGTTGGGCGTCCGATGCGAACACTGGGCGTCCGAGAGGCGACGTGTCCTTCATCCGAAGCGATCCGTGATCAGCAAGCGACGGTTGGGATCTTGCCACGTCATCGTTCTAGCATCAGATTTCGCAAATTGCACTCTTAACTTCTAAAAATCATAACTTTCACATACGAGCTCTGTTTCCGACGTTCTTTATATCCACGCGAAGGAGGGAATGTACTCTACAACTTTCATTTAGACTCCATCGGCTAATTTTGAATGTATTTTATATTTTATATTATTAACAGACCGGGACAGGATTGGTCCGTTAAATCCTCATAACTTTTTCATCCGACGTCCGTTTTCGCCCATCTTTTTCTTGTTACGCTACTTTTACAAGATCTTTGATTCTCATTTAGGTCATGTCGGCTAAAAACCGCTGGATCTAATATTAAAATTTCGGGTTGTACACTGCTAACTCGAAACTTCAAAAAATCATAACTTCTTCATACGAAGTCAGATTTGGGCGTTCTTTTTATCGATGTTCTTAGTTTAACATATTCTACGACTTTCGTTTAGATCACTAAGGCTATATCTCGCTCTATCGTAAAATTACTATTTACGCTTCCCGGTTTCGTGCCGGTTCCTTCGCGAAACTTCAATGGGTCATAACTTTTTCGTTACAACTCGTATTTCGGCATTCTTTATATCTACGGAAACCTTGTAACATATACTACAACTTGGTTAAGGTTATTTGTTCTAATTAATATTTTTCAGAAAAGTCATTTTCGACCCTTATTGCCTCTAATTTGACTTGCCCGGATATGCGGGCGTTACATATTATTAGATTCTTATTGTGTTGTTATGTGATAAATGTTTTGTATTATATCATGCATTAGGTTGCTATATAAAATTGTTGCTGTTAGGTTTAAGGTTTGTTGCCAACCTAGAATTATGAAAGTTTATGTGCATAGGTTTCTAACAGTTTAATTACTATATTAGAACTTGCATATAAATTTTGGAGTGATAAGGAGAACTATTCGTCTAAACCTTCCCTATCTATAATCTCATCTCAGTTCACTAAACGCCTTCTTTTGTGTATATAACATCATGGTAAGTACATGAAGTGGATTAGAAAATGATAACAAAAATTGTTAGCCTAAGCCTCAGGTGACTGAGCGTGCTTTAGAGGCGGTACCCACACCCGTGCCAATCACGATATCAATGATATAGGCAATGTTAGATCATCAAATAGAAGAGACAATGCGTTTACTTCAAGGGAATATGGATGAATGTACTGCAACTGTCATGTACCATGAACTAGAAGCGGAACATTCAGAGGAAGGAAATTATAGTCGAACTGTGTAACACCCGCATATTCGGGCTAGTCAATTTAGAGACAACAAGCGTTAAAAATGAATTTTTGATAGAAGATTATTTAGAATAAAGAATCTTAACCAAAGTTATATTATATGTCACAAGGATTCCGTATACATACAGAACGCAAAAATCTGAATTATAACGGAGAAGCTATGACTCGTTAAAGTTTGGCGCTTAAATCGACACAAATCCGCATAACATAAAAAGTGAATTTTTGACGAAATACATTTTAGCCATAGAAATCTAAACAAAAGTCATAGTAGAAATTAAACCGAGCGCGTGCATATACAGAACGTCCAAATCTAACTTCGTTTGAGAAAGTTATGAATTTTCTAAGATTTAGCATAATAGTACACAGCTCGGAAATTGAATTTTAGGTCGACATGAAATTGTGTTCCTGATATCTATGCTAGATGAACGATTTATACATGTTTTACGTGATTCAAAATTGTATATATACTTTTATACCTATAAATATATTAGGTAAAAGATGGTTAATGAATGATGATAGATGAAAGATGATATAGATGATGAGAGATGAAAGATCATGAGAATCCTTCACTTTAAAGTTGATCTAGTCATCTAGCAGAGTATAGATGATGACTACAAACTATTCTAGATAGTCCAATGGAATGCTAGCAGACTCGCAACCTGTAGATGTTTTTGAACTATGTGTTCAGTAGATGTACTCTAAAAACCATGGCAACTATGGACTTAGTGTCTTATAAATGAACATTGGTATCTATGGACTTGGTGCCTTACAAATGAACATTGGCAGCTATGCCTAATAGATAAAATCGGCTGCTATGGACTTAGTGCTTGTTGGATAAACCCTGGCAGTGATGGACTTCGTGCCTACTCCTTAGGACAATCCTTGGGAATAAGTAAATGAAGAATATATGGTTCTTAGGGTAGATCCTTAATAATAAAGAAGATAATTGGGATTGGAAATTGGGCTAACTGTTTGATAATTAAACATAATAATTATATTATTGTGGGTTGAAAACCCTATCTACTCACCAGGTTTTCCAACCTAACCCACTCAAGTTATTTGTATCACAAGAATCGATGCAAAGATACATTACATTGAGAGATTAAATGAGATGCAAATCATTAGTGTAAATGAATGTAAGGTTTGCTAATGCTTATGTTTCTGTTTTGACGATGACATCCGAATGGTTTAATATAAATAAAATACATTTCTTCGGAAATGCTTTGATAATATATTTATCATATTTTTGGGGAGAAATTCCGCAATAATATTCTTCAAAAAGGATACTCTGATTTTAAAATAAGCATAAATAAATTTTTTTAAATCACCGTGAATTTTTGGATGTCACATTTGGTATCAGAACATTAGCTTAAGTGAACTAGGAAATTTAGGAAATTTCTAGACTAAAACTTAGAACGCTAAGCGATGATTGTGAGATGAGTGTGTGCTATATTTAGGATGTATGCCTGAATTGACACGAGCACTAGCTTTTTTAGGGAAGATACCTAAATTTCTTTTATGTGCTAAATGATTTATGCTATAATATGCATTATATGCTTTATGATGCAATTTGATATATGGTCTATTGCTGACCAGATCTGGAAATTTTATGTGTTTAGATTTCTAAACGTTTAATTACGGTATTAGAACCGACATGTAACGTTTCAGAGTGATAAGGAGATTTATACGTCTGTCATAAATAAAGATTTCCCTATGATAATTCTCGTCGCTACACACTGAACATCTACTAGCGTGTATAGATCGAAATGGTGAGAACTCACAGTGGATTAGGAAATGCTAAAGGAAACTAACAGCCTAAACCACATGTGATTGACCGTACACCAGAAGTAGCAGCTGCACCGAAGCCAACCAGGATGGCAGGAGTCCAAGCAATGATTCGGACTATGATGGACGAACAAAGGGAGGAGATAATGAAAATATTGCTTAATAATAGCGATGAACCTACTTTACCCATTGTACAACCTGAACTGAACATTGAACAGTCA
This sequence comes from Lactuca saligna, assembly GCF_052625555.1. Taxonomy (NCBI): domain Eukaryota; kingdom Viridiplantae; phylum Streptophyta; class Magnoliopsida; order Asterales; family Asteraceae; genus Lactuca; species Lactuca saligna. The sequence goes on from NC_136422.1 coordinate 121,359,933, forward strand.
GATGAAGGAAACTATAGTCAGACTGTTAGTCAAGCTGAGCAACGAGTGGTGAGAAGAAACAAATCCAATTGAGAAAATGATGGACGTGGGTGTAAGTACAAGGATTTCATGGCATCCAAACCACCAAGTCTTTCTAGAAGACCAACACCGGTGGACGTCATGGATTGAATCTTCGAGATGGAGATGATGTTTGAAAGTTGTGACTGCAGAAACAAACAGAAGATGGTGGAAGCTACGAGTTGTTACCATCCCCAAGGGAGAAGCTAGGAAGACGTCTTTGGAAGACTTTTTGGTACAACTGAAAATGCAGTATTGCTCTGAGCAGGATCTTTTGGAGATCAACAACGAGTTCCAAAATCTGAAGAATGGAATGATGAGCGTCAGCAAGTACGCTGCATGTTTTAGGGAGAAAATGAAGCTTGTTCCTTATTTAATTCCAACTGACATCTCCAAGGTCATCAAGTTTTCTAATGGATTACTAGCAGAATTTGGTCCAATGGTCAAACAACCAACCACCTTGAAAGCTGCCATCTGGGACAGCTAAGAATGTAGAAACCAAGATAAGAGAAAAGGCACTATAAAATGATAAGGCATGAGAAAAGAGGAAGTTTGATAAATTCTCAAGATCCGATAAGAAAGGAAGATTCTCAAAGTCCAACATGGATGGCCAAAAGTATGGGGGGTAGTGGTGGTGCCAAGTGGTGTGAGAAGTGCAAAAAGAAGCACTATGGGAGATGACACGGAGAAGTGATTTGTTATAAGTGTGGGAGAATTGGTCACTATTCCAAGGATTGAACGACGAATGATAAAGTATGTTACAAATGTGGAGACAATGAGCATATGTGAAAATATTTACCGAAGAAAAATAAAGCAGCAAGGCAAATGTGCCGCCAAAGCCAAAGACAAGAGCATTCTAGATGATTTTTAATGAAGCAGTCGATGATGCAAGGGATAAAGAGTAAGGATCTATATATATATATATATATATATATATATATATATATATATATATATATATATATATCTGAAGATCGAGATAAAAAGTATCCATATAGATAGTATCATGTGGTGTAGCCTAATATAAGAGGCATAATGTAGGGTGAACTTGAATATCTATGTAATCATTCTAAGAAGTAATGTAAGCCTTAGTTATGTTATCCGGTATGTTAAAATACTATTTGAAATTCTTGTATGGCGACTTGGAGAACTTAGAGGCAATACATGGGATGAGTATGAGTAGGTGTGAAAGGTAATAGAGGCCTATACTGCTGGAAGCACAGGACTCACACTTGGATCATGGAAAGTTACAAGGTTACCAAAGCGCTAGTAATTGATTATGTTTTGTTCATGTCTGTCGTTACCATCATTACGGTAATGACTAAGAAGATGATTATTATTATTCTAACCCTAGTGGTCATATCAAATTGAGTCTGACTAAGATAAGTATGATATGTGGGTCAGAGAACCAAGTTCAATGTAGTATACGAATTTAGCTAAAAGATTAAATTATCATGTTCTAATGTGATTATATCACATTAGAACATGAAGGAAGGTATCTTCCATTCTGGAATCTGACTAAAAAAAGACCTGAGTCTAAGCGATGCATCATACGATGAGAGGTCATTAGAACATGACTCATCAGTCTGTTATGGTAATCGAAGTAAATAACTTATCTTAAGTTATCTCTGTTAAGAAAGACCAAGAGTCTCCAATAAATATTGAGTCTATAACTCAAAGGTTTCGACTGAAAGTCCAACATAAGATAAAGATCGGGTGCAAGATTGAGCACCGCTAGCAATCAAGAGGTCCAAGAGTTAGATACTCATTTGAAAGAACATAAGAGTGACGGTTATTACCTAGGATGAAAAGATAACTTGTGGAGTCATTATACAAGACATGTTTTGTTGATGATTCCGGGACGTAATCATCCTAATGGGAGATAATTGTAACGCTCGCAGATTCGGGCTAGTCAATTTAGAGACAACAAACGTTAAATATGACTTTTCGATAGAATTTTATTTAGAGTAAATAATCTTAACCAAAGGTATAATATATGTCACAAAGATTTTATATATATATATATATATATATATATATATATATATATATATATATATATATATATATATAGAACGTTGAAATCTGACTTATAACGAAGAATTTATAAGTCGTCGAAGTTTTGCGATTAAACCGGCACAACTCCGCGTAACGTAAAAAGTGAATTTTTGAAGAAATACTTTTTAGCCTTAGAAATCTAAACGAAACTCGCAGTAGTCATTAAACCGAGAGTATGCATATAGAGAACGTCCAAATATGACTTCGTTTAAGGATGTTATGAATTTTCTAAGATTTAGTGTGGCTGTACACAGCTTGGAAATCGAATTTTAGATCGATCAGTTTTAGCCGACACAGTCTAAACGAGAATTGAAGATCTCATTAATAGGAGCTCAACGATATAAAGACAGTCAAAAACAGACGTCGTATGACAAAGTTATCAATTTTTTACAGACTTTAACTCTCTAAGCCTATTAAAAAATATCTTTAAAAATAAACTCAAAATTAGTCGAAGGAGTCTAAATGAAAATTGTAGATCCCGTCGATACCTACGTGTGGATATAACAAACATCAAAAATAGAGCTTGTATGCAAAAATTACAAATTTTAGAAGATAGTTAGTTTTGGAGTAACCAGTGAGTGACACGTGGCACGATCTGGGCCGCACCTTGTTCCCCATGGCTTGCCACCAGATGGTGACATGTGGCCACGTTACACCCAATGTAATGTTGGAGTATGCTGAGGGTACAACCTCTTCACAACATGTAGATAGAAGGTGCAAATCACTCATTTCTTCATACCTATTCAACCCATTCTCTCTCAAACACCTGCAAACCCACTAGGCCTTTTCATAGCACCTCCTAGGTGTTAGTAGTGATTCTCGGAGTGAAACAAGGCCCCGAGAAGAAGAGCTTTCGGCTCAAAAGTTCTGCAAGTACAGAGCCCGGTTCCTCGCTAAACCCCCTTGTAAGTGAGTAATGCTTACCATACTTTAAGTATAATTTATGTTTAAGTTCATTATCATTATTATGAACCTATAAACAAGATTTATCAATGATTCCAAGTCATTATATCGATTGATTTACTTATAGGGATGATTTCTAGGATGTGATTTAGTGAGGTGTTTAAAGTGGGATTTCCAAACAATATTCTTTTCATACCAAACGAAACCTAGACTAATAATTAGTTTGAGTTATACTTTGAGTTATTCGATAAATCATTCATCTACCTGGTTGTTCCTTATTTGATAGATCTTGAAGTATACTTTGAGTTAATGATGAATCTAGACTAATAATTACTTGCAATAAATAATAGACTAAGGCTTGGTGATAATGATACTAGGTTTCATCAACGGAAAATACAATTGTTAGAAGCGAAGCGCTGCCTGAATTATGAGTCGCCACTTTAACAACTGACTGCATAGTTACTTTCATCTTACACATAGATATGAAATATTTAATATTAATACATACTATATGTGATTATTATCTGTTTTCCTGATATCTATGCTAGGTGAACGATTTATACATGTGTTATGTGATTTAAACTTTATATATATGTACTTTTATACCTATAAATATATTGGGTAAAATATGGATAATGAATGATGATAGATGAAAGATAATATAGATGATGAGAGGTGAAGGATGATGATAATTCTTGATTTTAAAGCTGATCCAGTCATTTAGCAGAGTATAGATGACGACTACAAACTATTCTAGATAGTCCAATGGAATGCTAGTAGGCTCGCAACCTGTAGGTATTTTTGAACTACGTATTCACCAGATGTACTCTAAAAACCTTAGCAGTTATAAACTTAGTGCCTTATGAATGAACATTAGCAGCTATGAACTTAGTGCCTTACAAATGAACATTGGCAGTCGTGCCTAATAGATAACATCGAAAATTATGGACTTAGTGCCCATTAGATAAACCCAGACAACGATGGACTTCGTGCCTATTCCATAGGACAATCCCTAGGAATAAATAAATGATGAATATATGGTTTTTAGGGTAGATCCTTAAGAATAAAGAAGATAATGGGGATGTGAAATTGGGTTAATTATTTGATGATTAAACATAATAATTATATTATTATGGGTTGAAAACGCTATGTATTCACCAGGTTTCCCAACCTAATTCACTCAACTTATTTTTATCACAAGTATCGATGTTAAGATACATTACACTGAGAGATTAAAGGAGATGTACATCATTAGTGTAAATGAATGCAAGGTTTGTTAATGCTTATGTTTCTGTTTTGACAATGACATCCGAATGTTTTAATATAAATAAAACACATTTCTTTAGAAATGATTTGAATATATTTATCATATTTTTGGGGAGAAATTCCACAATAATATTCTTCAAGAAGGATACCTTAATTTTAAAATAAGCATAAATAATTTTTTAAAAATGACCGTGAATTTGGGGATGTCACAAATTGTTAGCGATTATGAACCCTAAAGGGTTAGGAGGAACACCCGTGATATGGGAATTGAGAAAGTTAGATGCAAGTACAAGGACTTCATGACATCCAATCTGCCAAGTCTTTCTAAAAGCCCAATCTCAGTGGAATTTATGGATTTTTTCTCCAAGATGGAAATGGTGCTCGAAAGTTGTGACTGCAACGATAGGAAAAAGACAATTTGTGCTACTAGACAGCTTAAGCCTAGCATATTGATCTCCATGTGATACCCACCGAACTCTCTAAGGTTGAAAATTTTGCTAATGGGCTGCTAGTGGACTTTGGGCCAATGGTGAAAATATCAAAATCTTTGAAGGAGGCTATCTAGTCAGCTAAGAATATGGAGACCCAGATACAAGAGAAAAGGAATCTTGAAGGATCTTTAAGATCAGAAAAGAAAAATAAGTTCTCAAAGTCTAACCCCAAAGACAAGAAGTCTGGGATAACAATGAAGTCAAATGGTGCAATAAGTTCAAGAAGAAGCACGTTGGAGATGTGATGGAAAGATGACCTGCTACAAATGTGGAAAAGCGGGTCACTATTCTAGAGATTGTATGTTCAACGAAAAGAAATGTTACAAATGTGGAGATAGTTGGCATATTTCGAGGGATTTCCTAAGGAAAAACAAAACAACAAGGTCGAATGTGCCACCAAAGGCAAAGGCTAGAGCATACTATATGATACTTTATTAAGAAACAAGAGGGCGAGAATTCAGAACTTCTTTTCGAGAATACTTAAAGGAAGGAACCATATAAGTAGTATTATCCTATTTATTTTACGTAAAAGGCGTGATGTATGATAAGTTGGAATAGTAATGTAATCACCTAAGAAGCAATATAATTACCTAAATTACATTAGTCCATGTGTTAGGTTCGGTGTGACTTTCTTTTATGGAAACTTAGTGATCTGTGATACAATTCTTGGGTTAAGTATGAGGAGGTGTGAAAGGTAGTAGAGGCCTATAGTACCAGAAGCACATGACTCACATTTGGATCATGAAGTGTCACAAGGTTACTATGTCTCTAAATAGTTGAACTAATTTATTCATTTCCATCATTACTTTTGTTTCAATAATGATTACGGAGATACATATTAGTTCGACCCTTATGGTCATATCAAATCGAGTCCGACTAATCTACATAGTAAGTTCGACGTAGCGTCTGACTTTAGATTGAAGGAAAAGATAATCGAAAGCGACCGATAGAAGTATCGCAATCGCCGTTAAAATTAAGCACTATGTAGCTAGAAGTGCTAAATAGCTAGAATGTGATTATATCATATTAGAACATGAAGGAAGTTATCTATCGTGCTAGAGTCCGACTCAGAGATATCTGAGTCTATCCATTGCATTATACGATGAAAGGTTATTAGATGCATGACTCATCGGTCCGTTACGGTGGTCAAAGTAAAGACCTTATCATTCAAGAAGAAACAAGAGTCACCAATAAATATCAAGATTAGAAGGAAGATCAAGTGCAAGATTGAGCACCGCCAACAGTCAAGAAGTCCAAGAGTTAGAAACTCATTTGGAAAAACATAGGAGTTATGATTAATAACTAGGATGGAAAGGTAATGTGCGGAGTCATTATACAAGCTCTGTTTTGTTGATGATTCCAGGATGCAATCATCCTAAATGAGAGATAATTGTAACGTCCGCATGATAGGGCTAGACGATTAATGAATAACAACATAATATACGTCATGATGAAAAATAGATATATTGATAGAATATTATTTAGGATAAATAATCTAAGAGAAAGTCATGGGAATCATAAAATCGAGGGAATCAATGTAGGGAACTCCCAAATCTGAATGCATATGAGGAAGTTATGTTTTTTCGAAGTTTTAGCGTAGTAGTATACGACTCATAAACCAAAATTTAAAATGGTCGATTGTTAGGAAAAAAATTATATAAACAAGGGTCGAAGATCTCGTTGATATGATTCCTTCGATATAAAGACATTCAAGAACAGATTTCGTACGAAAAAGTTATGATTTTATATGGAATTTAATAGTCTCAGTCTGTTAAAAATATAGCTTTAAAAATAAATCAAAACTAGCTGAGGGAGTGTATATGAAATTTGTTGATCTCAACGATAGCTATGCATGGATATAAAATATGTGGAAAATGGAGCACGTACGAATAAAATATGAATTTTTAAAGATTTATAAAAACTCATGTGCACTCTGACAATCCACCCGTTATCTGTCACATGTCGACTAGCTGCATGATCCACATCACACGTTGTAACACCGTGAAAATTTACAACCAATTTAAACTTTTCAAAAACAACCTATATTCATTAAGTTATAACAAAAAAGTATTCAATTCTTTTATTATTAGATTATCCCAGAACACCAAAATAAATCTGAGGAGCGGTAAGATCACACCTTCGCCTTGCCACGGTCTCCTGAGGTACCTGAAACAATACATTGAAACTGTAATCCCGAAAGCTTAGTGAGTTACCCCTAAAATACCAACCACAATACCATACACATAACATATCATATCATAAATAGAATAGCCATGCATATCAAGTCTACAGTGTGACTGGTCCCCCTGCACCAGGCCTTCAGTCCACCCAGTCCACTCTCTCTCTCTCTCTCTCTCTCTCTCTCTCCGAGTCTACATTATGACTGGTTCGCCAGCACCGGGACTTCAGTCCAGCTGGTCCACTCTCTGAGTCTAAAGTATGACTGGTCCGCCCACACTGAGCCTTCAGTCTTTCTGATCCACTCTCTGAGCCTCGGCACATCTGGTCCGCCCTCTTGGGGCCTTCAGCCCATTCGGACCGCTCGTCGGGCCTTCAATCTAACCGGTCCACCCTGGGTATGTTGGCCTACATCACAAAGTAGGACCCGCCTCAACCTAACCCTAGTCTAGCAACCATGTGCACATAAACATATAATCATATATCAATTCACAACTAATCAACTGATCTAGCATATCACATAACATAGCAACATCCTAACCAGGATACCGACCTAACTGGTCACTAACATAGCATCATCCTATATACCAGTATACCAACCTTAACCACGTCTCTAACATATACCATACTAACTACCAAGATGCAGACATAGCAAAGCAATAAGATAACAAATAACTACCTAGATTCCCATCCGATAAAGGGCCGACCTCGGTGCCTTAGACCGCATCGATATAGTGAGGACAACTCACCTGCAATTGCCGACTTGAAGAAATAAGACCACACTGATTTGACCACCTGTATGAACTCCAACACTGATCATTACCAAATAACCAAAACCAATAAACACGAATAATTACCAAAATACCCTTGGAAATCAAACTGGTCAACCATTGGTCCAAGTCAAAGTCCTTAGTCAAAGTCAACCTTCCTGGTTGACCCTACTCGCCAAGTCAACCCGTTGACTCATCGAGTTCCTATGCTCAGAAACTCCCATGCCACGACTCAACTCGCCGAATCGCCCCAAGACTCATCGAGTCTAACAAGCTCAGAGTCCCTTCCTGCTTAACTCACCGAGTCATCCCTCAACTCACCGATTCACAACTCAACCAGAAAAGGTTAGGACTTCACGAACAGACTCGCCGAGTCCATGCACATAATCATATAACTCGTCGAGCACACCCATGTGACTCACCGAGTCTCTTCAGTTCTCATTCCATACAGAGGCTATTCAAGCCATGCGGGGACTCCAATCCATAGATCCACTCTTCTAAAGCTTAACCCTCACATAAAGTTTCAAACTTTATGTGAAAGAAAGGAGGTATAAGCCCAAAACACTTCTAGGGCTAGGGTTAAAGACAAAGGGCTTCACGAATAACTCTTAGACATGAAATTTATGACTTTTTGGGCCATCACAAATCTAGATCTAAAGTAGCAACTTCAGATCTAAGCCTCAAACTCGAGATAGCTCCCAAACAAGCTAATGAATCCCACATCAACCACCATTCATGAATCAATAAGAAATAGCTTAAGGAGGAGGTTCCTTACCCCTAAAATGTGCCCAAATAGAAGTAGATTCTAGATCTACCCAAGCCCTTTGATGATGGCCTCCAAATCTCCATGCTTCTTACACCAAATTTCTCTTCCAAGATCTAATTCTTCATCAATGGAGTCACACACACGAGATGTGGGTTTCTGGATCTCAAATGGGTAGCAAAGAGGCTGAACGTGGGTTATAATGTGCTTTATATAGGGCACAACCCCCGGATTAGGGTTTTCTCCCTTCAGCACCAACTCGCAAAGTCCATCCGCCGACTCGCCGAGTTGGTCACTTAACACGTGACCAGAACTGCGACTCGACTCGCTGAATCGACCTTCCTTATTTACACTAAGAATCCTGAAGTTGCACTTCTGAACTCGGGGTGTTATAATTCTCCCCTCACTTAAATTAGTCTTCATCCTCGAAGCCTGCAGCAACACATTTCTAGATAGTACTCCCACATTACAACTCCTGGTCTCAATCGACTCAGGTTCCTTCAAATACTATTAACAAATGTCAATAAAACCCAACTCTTCCCTTACAGAGTCATGAAACTTGCTTCAAACCAACAACCGGCTTCTTCCTGATAAACACGTCAACTAAGTAGCACCCGATGATACTTCCATCATTCCAACTCACCTAATCACTTGCCTCTTACAAAAGTTGGGCATTACTATAGACCACCGGGTCCTGACTCAGTACCAAACTGCTATCCCTCTACTCGACTGACATAACTTTTATCGAATTTCACTGCTAGGACTCATTCCGCTTCCTTTCTGAATCCTACACTATCCTTCCTGTGCTGACAGGATGATACATCCTACCACCCCTGAGCAGCTCCCATGAGCTCCTATCTACACTCTCATGCCCATATTGTACTTGATCTGACATCCTCGGGTTGGAACACCCGACACACTAACGATACCTCCAGACATCCCCATGATGAATTACCACTACATACATAACCTCCTGATCACAACCATACAGAAAATCTAAGGCTCCATCCTTGCATTCCTTTCAAACTGCTCCGGTTCTACACTACCGGAAATTCTTCCGCAACCTCAACAATCACCCAATCCGGATGTGCTTCCACACCACTAGCACAATCACTGTGCTCGACAACCATAATTGAAATACTCTCAATCATCCATTCTCACTTCTGCTTGCACTTCCGTGAACCACCACTCCCTCCCAAAGTTACATACCTTTCCGTCTCTTTATCCAAGGAAGTCTACTAAAACACCTTGTTACTTCAACCAGTGTCACAGTGCTCACACCCCACTCTACACTATTCCCTCGCAGAGTAACCTCTATTCCATGCATCACACACACTCTGAATCTGCTCGCAAGGACTCTTGGGTCCATGCACTGCCGTCCACTAACATGATCAATACCCGGGGCCAGACCTACTGTTTGCTATTGCATCACAACATTCTCAATCCATCTACTCATATAGATCTATCAACACATAAAAAGTTTTTAGCATGACTGGACCGCCTTACCAGGCCTTCAGCCAATATGGACCACTCTCAGAACCTTCAGCATGTCTGGATCGCCCTCCAGGGACTTCAGCCTATCTAGACCGTTCCCCGAGCCTTCGGCCTGATTGGTATGCCCACCAGCCTTCACTCTCCCCGGACCGCTCAGACTATCATACATCATCTCGAACTATCCTTCCTGGGAATCTCTCCCGTACGTACTGTTCTAGCCCTCTACGGGTTCCGAACTCTAACTCCATCCCATCTGCTCAGATCCCAGCCTAATCCTAGGCCTCACAACAACCAATCACCTTTTCCGAAAACCTTGGTATGCATCCCATCCCATTTGTCTGTTACTTACTCATACCAACCCACACTCTTGGCTGACTGTAACACTGTTGAATCCCAAACAGCTAATCAACCTCTAATGCTTGTCGATCCTCCTGAGAATTTTCCAATTCTTCCCACTTAGAGCACTGACTACCAACCACTAGTGACTCAACCGAAATAAATCAATTATCCCTACTCAACATACTCCTCTTATCCATGAATTAATTTCCTCTAAAAATGAGCAACCTCCACAAAATCACCTCCCGACATCGCACATCACGAACTCTAAGGGAGTTCGACTCTCCGCTGAACACTTCTCAAATCACAATTGCTATACCCGACAACAAGACCATACAACCAAATTATGACCATCAATCCCTTGGATGCCAACCGCCTACAACTCCCAGTTACTAACACTCCCAATCAAACCATGAAACACGCAGAACAGCAAATAAAATACAACACTACATAAATAACCAGATAAGCATACAACAATGAAATGAAAACATACCCGCAACTGCATCCGGCTCTGCCCTGACCTCCTCTGCTATGATCTGAAAAGTGCACCTCTAAGCCCTCGGAGGCTCCTCTCCACCCTGACCCCCGCCATCAATCCTCGCAATAGACGGTGCTGGAACTTGCACCGATATGGAAACAAGTTGTGGACAGTTGGCCCTTAAGTGACCAACCTGATGGCAATGATAACAAATCCTCAAATCCTAAACCGGGGCTGACTGAAGGCAATCCCTCGCATAATGTCCCTCTTTCACACACTTGTGGTACTCACCGCCAGAACTAGAAACTCCGGTATGACCCTTCTAGCACTTCTTGCAAGTGCGGCTGCTCTGACTTCCCAAACTGGAATCAACGGTCTTGGACCGTTTCGACGCCAGCTGCGACTGCACCGGGGCTTGCCTATTCTCTCTCAACTGCAACTCAATCTCCATCTCACGCCATCGAGCGGCCTCCTACAAATCTAGTAAGGTCTCTCACCTCTGCGTAGACACAAACCGCCTGATATCCCTCTTGAGCATACTCAGATATCGGGACATCTAAGCTTGCTTCGAAGCAAACTCAAGGCAAAAGATCGCCCTCTTAGTGAACATCCTGGTAATCTCCATCACTGACTCTGAATCTTGCTTCAGTTCCAAGAACTCTTAAGCCAACCTCTCCCTCTCAACCCGTGGAACATAACGGGTACTAAACATCTCCCGGAACTGATCCCATGTAACCACAGCCCGCTATGCATCCGAATAAGATCCCATTTTCAACCTCCACAAATCCATCACCCCAAACCTCAAATAGTTCAGAGCACACCTCACTCTCTGATCTGCCGGGCATGAACACGTGAAGAAACACCCTTCCACGTCCGAAAACCACCTCATAGTAATGATCGGATCTTGAAACCAATCAAAAGTAGGGGGCTTCGTATTATCTATGTCCCGATACTGAAACCTCGACCGGTTCTTCCACCTGTCGCTGTTATAGTTGCCGCGACAACCGTCTCTGCAAGAGCCGCATAGCGCTCATCAAAGTAATCAACCATGGCGGTCTTGATCGACCCAAACATCTTCGGCATCTCCGCCCTGAACATAGCAGAAATCTCATCATGCAGGATCTCATGAATCCTAGAATCCAACTCATCCGTACTCATCTGACCAATGACCTCGGGTGGTGCTGATCTACCCTGACCGTCCTCTCCTGATCTTGATCCTGAACCAGATCCACCCCCAGCATGCCTCGTAACCACCATACTGAAAATACACCGCAAGAAAATCAGATGCTTCCACAGTAACCCGGGAGCCAACTCCCAACCCGACCCTAGGGGTTGTGAATTCCTTGATACGCGTATGGGTCCTATGCTTTCAGTAGTACGGGCTCATACTACCTTCCACACCTACCCATATTTATATTAAGTATCACCACAACACCCTAGCGATAAACATATACATGGAAACACTCAATCCTCACCTCTAGAGGAAATGCTAACTACCTCACATAACAGGGAACCCTAGGCTAGCAGGCATCATATAATCATGCAATTCTATCATGCAATTCCTGAAGATCCCTAGCCTAGTACTAGCATGCTGCTCTAACCTGTCACATAATCAAATAACTTGTATGGTATTTTAGGGTTTACTTACTGGCTCTGGCTTATCGTACCTCCGCATCCTCCTATACTTATTTTTGAAAACCATTTCAATTTCACTTTGAAAACTCTCCTTGATTTGAGACTGGATTCACACGAATGTTCCTCCAATTCACTCAAACCAAGAGTCTGATACCAACTTGTATCACCGTGAAAATTTACAACCAATTTAAACTTTTCAAAAACAACCTATATTCATTAAGTTATTACAAAAACGTTTTCAATTCTTTGATTATCAGAGTATCCCAGAACACCAACATAAAACTGAGGAGCGGTACGATTGCCTTCGCCTTGCCACAGTCTCCTGAAGTACTTGAAACAATGCACTGAAACTGTAAGCCCGAAAGGTTAGTGAATTACCCCCAAAATACCAACCACCATACCATACACATAACATATCGTATCATAAATAGAACATCCATGCATATCGAGTCTATAGTGTGACTGGTCCGCCTGCACCAGGCCTTCATTCCACCCGGTCCACTCTTTCTTTGAGTTTACAGTATGACTGGTCCGCCCATACCGGGCCATCAGTCTACCTGGTCCACTCTCTAAGTCTACAGTATGACTGGTCCTCCCGCACAGGGCCTTCAGTCTGTCTGGTCCACTCTCCGAGCCTCAGCACGTATGGTTCGCCCTCTTGGGGCTTTCAGCCCATCCAGACCACTTGTCAGGCCTTCGATCTAACTGGTCCGTCCTGGGTATGTTGGCCTACAACACAAAGCAGGACCCACCTCAACCCAACCCCAGTCCAACAACCATGTGCACATAAACATATAATCATATAGCAATTCACAACTAATCAACCAATCTAGCATATCACATAACATAGCAACATCCTAACCAGGATACCGACCTAACTGGTCACTAACATAAGATCATTCTATATACCAGGATACCAACCTTAACCAGGTCTCTAACATATACCATCCTAACTACTAGGATGCAGACATAGTAAAGCAATAAGATAACAAACAACTACCCGGATTGCCATCCGATAAAGGGCCGGCCTTGGTGCCTTAGACCATGTCGATATAGTGAGGACAACTCACTTGCAACTGCCGACTTGAAGAAATAAGACCACGCTGCTTCGACCACCTATATGAACTCCACCACTGATCATTACCAAATAACAAAAACCAATAAACACCAATAATTACCAAAATATCCTTAGAAGTCAAACTGGTCAACCCTTGGTCCAAGTCAAAGTCCTCAGTCAAAGTCAACCTTCCGGGTTGACCCTACTCGCCAAGTCAACCGATTGACTCGTCGAGTTCCTATGCTCAGAAACTCCCATGCCACGACCTATGCAGTTATAGCGGTCAAAAATCAAATATCGGTCAAGGACCGATATTTGATATATAGGTTATCGCGGTGGGATATCGGTGGGATATTGGTGGGATATCGGTATTGTAATATTATGAAAATTATATATATTATAACCATTTAACGTAAAACATATATAAATATAATAGCAACTGGCATGTTTAAAAAGTGCTAATGTTTAAAACATACATAAATATAATAGCAACTAGCATGTTCAAAAAGTGTTAATGTTTAAAACATACATAAATATAATAGCAACTAGCATGTTCAAAAAGTGTTAATGTTTAAAACATATATAAATATAATAGCAACTAGCATGCTCAAAAAGTGTCATTATTTGAAACATAATCTAATCGTAACACATGAAATCTTCCTCCGAGCCCACATCACCTAAGGCATCCAATTGTTCATCAAGATCTTCCACTTCAACTCGAATATCATCATCATCATCGGCATCATCTCTACAGCAATCTCTTTTGCTCCTAGTAGTTACCCCAACTTCTTCGGTTCCTCCTATTGGCTCTCGCACAGCTGACCAAAGAAGACCATCTCTACCATCAACAAACTCTTGAAGCTCAACTTCTGTTGGTATAACCCAATCATCATTTTTATCTACGTCTCTTAACAAAATAAGATCCAAATATCTATTGGCTTTTAACGAGTTGAAGCGTCTTTGTAACCTTGTGTTGTATTGGATGAATACAAGATCATTGAGCTTTTGTTGTAAAAGACAATTTCTTTTCTTTGAATGTAGTTGCATATAAAAAATAATAGAATTATATAATGAAGTAAATAGGTTAAATGTAATATTATTTAAAAAACACTTGTTAGAAATAACGTACATTGTCAAATGCACTCCAATTGCGTTCACAAGGTGAAGCAATACATGTTTGACTAAGGACTGTGATAGCAAATGTTTGGAGCAAAGGCGTGTCGATCCCATAAGTACGCCACCATATATCTACATTTTACAAATATTAAATAAATAAAGTGACTTAATAAAAAAAGGCTATAAAAACATGTGAATGTGTTTAAAATATTTTACTTACATGGTGCAACTTTCGTTCTAGCCCTTATAGCAGCTGAAGATCCAAATTGCCAAATTGATTCAATGTATAGGTTCAAGTCCTGCCTTAATTTATCATTGTCATCATTATCAGGCACTAGACGATCAATTGCAACATAAAGTCCTGTTGCAATGTCTCTGTTCTTTCGTATCTCCCTTGAATTTTCCCCATGAAAAATGGCAGGGTTCAGGTAACATCCATCTGTACATTCATTAAAGATTTATAAACAAAACTAAGGAATTCTATTAAATTAATAAATATAAAGTTTAATACCTGCATGTAATGGATGATGGAGTTGGTCAGTCCATCTTGTTTGAATCATAGCCCAAACTCTAGTGATCATTCTTTCATTAGGCGTCCAGTGAGATTTTTCTTGATTTGCTCCTTTGCTCTATCCATTGCATCATAGATGTAACCTATACATGGCTTCTCTTTTGTATCAACCAATCTGACAACATCTACCAAAGGAGCTAGCACTTGACAAGCTAAGTGTATGTTATCCCAAAATTCCTTTCTTGCCACTATTCGCTCGACTTTCTTTCCAACTGCCTTCTTTGCAAAGTCACTTTTCCTCCATTCTTCAGAAACAAACAATACTTGAATATGATGGTGATTCTCGTGGATACTCTAAATAATATAAAACTATGTTGCAAACCTAGTTACACAAGACCTGTGCAACTCCTTGTTCTTTGTAAACTTCCTCATCAGCTTAAGAATCCTCCCGTGGTTGTAAATGTAAACCACTATTGCTCTCGCATCAGTCAGAACAGTCTTTATCTTTGTTATTTTCTCACCAATATCTCCTATCATGAGATTCACACAATGTGCTTCACACAGAGTCCAAAACAACTTTGGATGTTGTTCTTCTAAAATCTTTCTGGCAGCTTTAAAGTTTGACCCGTTGTCTGTAATGAACTAATAAAAAAAGAATTTAATTAGTAAAATCAACAAAAAGTTAAAATAACAATTAATAGTTAGAAAACTAGAAAAATAAAACTACCTGTACAATTGTAACAACCCGTTATTTCAAGTCAGTAAAAATCGAGTCCTGCAACCTCTTTGAGAAAGGAATTAGAATATCATCGAAAAATTAAGTATTCAAAAACTCTATTTGGAGTACACTACGTGGTAGGTATCGTCTTAAGGTTTCCAAACATATAAATAACACAAAAATCCGAGTTATAACGAAGAAGTTATGATCATTCTAAGTTTTCCGACAAAAACCGGCAATACGAAGTTGCGTAAAAACGCAAAGTTTCAATAAAATACTTTCCGACCTTAGGTGTCTAAATGAAAGTCGTAGATATCGTTAAACTACAAACATGCATAAAAGGAACGCTCAAATCGGACATCGTATGAATAAGTTATGAATTTTTAAAGAAATTCCTTAATCACGTCATTTTAATAAATAAATAATAAAAATAATTCCGGAATTTGCCTACGGAATCTAAATGAAAGTTGTAGATCATAGTCTCACCTTCGCGGGGATATAAAGAACGTCAAAAACGGAGTTCGTATGAAGGAGATATGAATTTTCAAAGTTTGATAAATAATTTATACATAATTTTTATTAAAACTTCGGTATTATCCGAAGAGGAGTCAGCGTCCTCATCCGAGGTACGCGCTGCGTACCCCTGTACGCCCCGCGTACCCGAGGAACTTGGCCTCAAACCGTCCACGTCGCCCTATGCGAGGCATCCGACCTGCCCGTCCGACCCGCCGTCCCATCCGCCCCGACAGCCTGAGCCGTCCCATCCGAGGCTGAGGCAGTCGAGGCTTCGGTCACGCATGACGTACGCGTACGCGCTGCGTACGAGCGTATGCCCCGCGTACGAGGCCTCTCAGGCCCCCCTATAAATAGCATGCGAGGGTTCCCGAGAAAATGGCCCATTCTCTCTCCTTTTTCTTGCGTTTTACCTCGTTTTCCGTGCTCGCACTACCCCGAAGCCTTGGTCATTTTGTGCAAGTCCGGAAGGTCGATTTTTCCAAGGAAAATCCATTTCCCGAGACGAAACTCTGCCCGGTTTTCCATCTTGCTATCTTCAAACTTTCAAGTGAGTTCATACCCCTTTCAAACACACTTTAAATACATTTTAAATGCTTTTATACTCTTTTAGGGGGGGGGGGGGAATACAAGTAAACATACGATTATTATCGTGTATTTTATAAAGTTTCACTTCACTTGTTTTATCGAATAAATCACATGGAACTCATTTGTATTATGGAAAACTCTTGTCATGCTTTGCGTGCATTAGACATTATACAAAGTATATAATGTTTTCAAAGTACCTTTCATTGTTAAGTCGTTTTATACATTCTAAAAACTTATGATTTTGCTTTGTCAAACATTGTGAAAAAGGATAAACTTTGCATACAAAACTATCACTTTAATACCGACTTAGTTTAGAATCCATGAGACGTGTATATCTTCAAACGTTACTTTTCTTTATTAGAAAGTAATGCTGCAAGTCCTGTCTATAATCAGAGTCTCCCGTTCGGAGAACATGTCAAATGTGTATAGATCTATACAGGAAGTCATGATCCCGCGCCCTGACTGTTAGCTACAGTCCGTCTTTTGGGGTGACAGTTGTCATAACGCTACGACGCCTGAAGAACGTCGTTACAGGCATGGTATGTTTAGTATGGTTATAAAACTCATCGGATATACAATTATTATGGTATTATGCTTTTATGAACGAGTAGCTATTAAAACTATTCTTCATCTAACAAATGCGATCTTCGTATAGCTTTATTATATAAAACTATGACATAACTTTTGAGAACGTCGGTTTCTTGCGATTTTCGGTCTTAGAGACTGCCGTTTATGTTAGGAAAATAAGGGTTTTTCCTGCATACAAACCAAACAACTAATAGGAAAATAAGGGATTTTCCTGGTGCAATTATTTACAACTTATAACACGAACATTCATATGCATTTCATACTTTTATAAGAAAATAAGGGTTTTCTTGGGAAACACAACAACTCGTATCTCAACCATTAGGGAAAATATGGGATTTTCTGGATTTAATACATTCACTTTCAACAAAACAAATCACAACTCTTTACATTTGAAATGCTGCGTTTTCTGGAAAATATACACCCATATTGGAATGGCATCCAATTTTTCTAAACTACTTATGAACTCACCAACTTAATTGTTGACACTTTTTCTTTGAAATAACTTGTATTCTCAGGGAACCGCTAAGCAGGTTTGGGAATCAACTTTTGGGATTAACGCGCTGGCGTTAATTACTTCTTTTGAATGATGGTTATGTATTTATCTTTTGAACATGTAATGAATACAATTATGTAAACATCTTGGAAACTTTAATATATATGGTGGTGTGTACTTTCCTTTCTATGAACTGTTATGATACTGCATATGACGTCCTCCGCCCCCGAACGTTTCCGCCGTTCTGGTTTGGGGGTGTGACAGATTGGTATCAGAGCTTTGTTTATAGGGAATTAAGTATATCAAAACCATTCCTTTTTGATATACAACTATAAACTCAACTGGGCAAAAACACTCTGAGAAAAATTCATACTTTTGAAAGTAAATCTAATTAGTTTTAAGGTAAGCATGCACTCATTTTATACTAATAACAGTTTCATAGTAAACAACTTTAGAAGTATTATAAATAAGTTGTGCAGTACAGGTACGCCTTGGGACATGTAATCGGAACTGGGAAGAATATAGCCTGATCAACTATATTTGTCCTAGAGCCGACTAACGTATGCCAAGGAGTGCCTGCAATGGACAACAAATTTAAAACTTACCAAAAGCATATCGCTAAAGAATACTGAGGGAGTATTCGAGTGCCATCAACCATTAAACTTAAGGGTAAGTTTCATGTGCTCTAGCTTATAGTAAACTTTTAACTCTATTCTCGTACAGTCTAAATGGCGGGATTCCATCACCCCAATGACCCCTACTACCCCAACCAAGGTAATGGAGGGTGGATCGAAGAAGATCCTGAAGAAGACGAAGAGCCTATTGAGTTGGAGGGAGGGGATGACTCTGGCACGGATTCGGAGCCAGAAATTATAAATCCACCAATCCCACAATCTACCGTCCACGTAAGGAATTTCCAAGGACCCACTCCAGTGTGGGGAAGTCACCTCCATCATTGGAGCCAACAACAAAGCTTAGGCCCTCCCTACGGCATGTGCCGAGACTTCTATGATGTGAGAGGCGGGGGATCAGCCGACCGAGCACTTCCGGTCATGGTTGGCAAACTCGCCAACCAGTGCTATCAATCCAGAGTGCAAGCCAACCGAATCCGAGAGGTCAATGTGGAAGTACAAATCCACACGGCCGATATCAACCGCCTAGAGTTGTTGCAGAACGACATCCATATTCGCACCGAAGCATTTCAAGCACAAGCAAATGCGGCCTTCGCAGAATTAAGAGAACAACAAGCTGCGTTTGATAGACGCCTCATGGAGTTGAAGCAGTCTGACACGGAGTCGAGCTCCAAACGCAAAGCGCGCCGCAAGTAGTACTTGCCCGACTCTCAAATTTTGTTATAAATTAGGACTTCGGATAAAAGTATTATTTTCTTTAAATTGTTCTGTAATCGGAAGCCTTTAGAAAGGCCAAGAACTTTTGTCTAGA
Source organism: Lactuca saligna (assembly GCF_052625555.1). Classification (NCBI taxonomy): domain Eukaryota; kingdom Viridiplantae; phylum Streptophyta; class Magnoliopsida; order Asterales; family Asteraceae; genus Lactuca; species Lactuca saligna. The sequence continues at coordinate 121,379,389 of NC_136422.1, forward strand.
CCCCGCTGTAACACAACTGTATGTTTAATATATATAAGGGTATACCCCTTTACTTGTTGTTGTTAATCATGCGCAATTCGTTCAATTCATTGGTACATCTATTCAAACTTTACTTTCAAGCTCAAAACATTGTGTCGGTCGAACCCAACTTCTTAGAACTATTAGAAGTTAACTCAATATCATTCAACTCTGAACTGCCAAAACTTATAAATTTTTCCATTTTTTTTCTTTTGGCAGCACGATGCCTCCTCATCCAAACCTAAGGCCCAGGCCGGGCACAGCACCACCACCACCTCCACCACCAGCTTATGATCCAGCCATGGTCCAGGCTGCTATCATAGCAGCAGTAACTGCAGCCCTCTCGCAAATAAACTCCCATGGAAATGGAGGGGCGGGAAGCAGCACGAATCATCCAAATCATGGCACTGGTCATGTCCAAGGAAGAGAATGTACTTACAAGGAGTTCTCTAACGCTAAGCCAAAAACTTTTAATGGAACTGGGGGAGTCATTGCACTAATGCAATGGTTCGAGAAGACCGAAACGGTCTTCGAGATCTGCTCATGCCTAGAAGCAAGCAAATTCAAGTTCGCTGCTTGCACTTTCGTAGATCGAGCCCTCACTTGGTGGAAAAGCCATGTGAATTCAGTGACGCTCACTGTCGCCAATGCCATGAGTTGGGACGATCTAAAGGTTCTACTACTAGAAGAATACTGCCCAAGGGGCGAAGTGCAAAAGCTTGAGCAGGAGCTCTGGAATCTGAAAATGATTGGGTCTGACCTAGTCACCTACACAGCTAGGTTCAACGACCTCGCTGCACTGTGCCCTACCATGGTCAACCCAGAATCAAAGAAGGTTGAAAGGTATATTTGGGGGTTGTCACCCCAGATTCAAGGGCATGTCCTAGCTTCCGGCCCTGTTACCTACAACAGCGCTAAACGCCTGGCTCAGCGACTCATCGACCACGGAGTAAAACCCAGTATCATTTCAACAACCGCAAATCCACCTAGGGAGGCTCAAGGCCAGAGTAGGCCTTGGAACAAAAGGAGGGGACAAACTCTCTAGGAAAACCCCAAGAAACAACAAGTAATAGCGACCCACGCTATGACTGTACCTGTGAACCCTGCCCCCACAAGCTCATATAATGGGAAACTTCCTAAGTGCATCCGATGCAGCTTCCACCACCACGGTCCTTGCCATGATCTTCAACGCACCAAGTGTAATAAGAAGGGACATACAGCCCGCTATTGCAAAGAGCCAACCCAACCATCGGTCCCCACTACTAATACCGGGGTAAGCCGCGCCTGCTTTGAGTGCGGAGACACGGGGTACTACCGCAGGGACTGCCCAAAGGCAAACAACCGGAATACCGGTGGAAGGGGCCGAGTTTTCGCAATGGGACAAGATGAAGCCATTGCGGACCCTACTGTTGTTACGGGTACGTTTCTTCTCGATAACTCGCATGCATGCATTTTGTTTGATAGTGGAGCGGAAAGGAGTTTTGTGAGTCACGACTTTAAAGGCCTGCTAAAATCAATACCACAATCATTAAGTGAACCATTCATAGTAGAAATGGCCAACGGGAAAACCGAAGGCACTAAGGAGATATACTTAAACTGCACCCTAACTTTAAACGATAATCCCTTTTCAATCAATCTCATGCCAGTCTCGATTAAGAGTTTCGATGTCATCGTTGGCATGGATTGGCTGAGTTCTCATCATGCGGACATTCTATGTTACGATAAGGCCGTTCGCCTTAATCTGCCAACCGGCGAAACTTTCATGGTCTTGGGCGACAAACCCAGTACCACTCTTCGTATCATCTCAAGTATCCAAGCTCGGAAATGCCTACGTAAGGAGTGTCATGCGTTCTTGGCACATGTTGTAGATGTGAAACGCAAAGTCCAAGACATCAAGAGTGTGCCTGACGTACGCGATTTTCCCGACATTTTTCCCGAGGACCTTCCGGGAATACCACCTGCGAGACAAGTTGAGTTCAGAATCGATCTGGTTCACGGAGCTACCCCAGTAGCCAAAGCACCCTATCGATTAGCCCCGACAGAGATGCAAGAGCTATCCAGCCAACTGAATGAACTACTTGGAAAAGGATTCATCAGGCCGATCTTCTCGCCATGGGGAGCACCCGTACTGTTCGTGAAAAAGGAGGATGGATCATTCAGAATGTGCATCGACTACCGAGAACTCAACAAACTTACCATCAAGAACCGATACCCCCTACCCCGAATCGATGACTTATTCGACCAACTCCAAGGAGCCAACTACTTCTCCAAGATCGATCTGAGGTCGGGATATCACCAGCTCCGAGTCCTGGAGAGTGATATTCCCAAGATGGCCTTCCGAACATGATACGGACATTACGAGTTCGTAGTGATGCCGTTCGGACTAACCAATGCCCCGACCGTATTCATGGATCTAATGAATCGGGTATGTCGTCCATTCTTGGATAAATTCGTGATAGTATTCATAGACGACATACTCATTTATTCAAAGAATAAAGAAGAGCATGGTCAACATCTGAGGCAAGTTTTAGAGACGTTACGGACTGAGAGACTGTATGCAAAATTCTCAAAATGTGAATTTTGGATTAGAAAGGTGGACTTCCTCGGTCACGTGGTCAGCAAGGAAGGAATCCACGTGGATCCATCAAAAATCAAGGCTATCAAAAACTGGTCTGCGCCAACTACACCAACAGAAATTCGCCAATTTCTAGGTCTTGCTGGTTATTACTGAAGGTTCATCCAGAATTTCTCAAGCATCGCAAAGCCTCTTACCGCCTTAACCCAGAAAGGTGTGACCTACAATTGGGGAGAAAAGCAAGATGCTGCATTTCAGACTTTGAAACAGGCCCTTTACAGTGCGCCCATCCTTTCTCTCCCAGAAGGGACCGAAGATTTTGTGGTGTATTGCGAGCTTCGAAGCAAGGGTTGGGATGTGTACTAATGCAGAGAGGAAAGGTTATTGCATATGCCTCACGACAACTGAAAACACATGAGGTCAATTACACCACTCATGATTTAGAACTTGGGGCGGTGGTCTTCGCTCTTAAAATCTGGAGACACTACCTATATGGTACCAAATGCACTATCTTTACAGACCACAAGAGCCTACAACACATCTTCGACCAGAAGGACTTGAACATGAGACAGCAACGTTGGGTCGAATTGCTCAACGACTACGAATGTGAGATTCGCTATCATCCAGGAAAGGCTAACGTCGTGGCCGATTCCCTTAGTCGTATGGAGTACTCTGGCCGAAGAGTGAAGTCATTAGCCATGTCAATCCATTCTGTCGACACAAGTCAAGGAAGCTCAAATAGAGGCCCTGAAACCCGAAAACGTGACAGGTGAGACCCTTAGGGGAATGGACAAGAATTTAGAAATCAAGAGTGACGGAGCACGCTACCTCATGAAACGAATATGGACGCCCAAGTTTGGTGGACTTAGAGAGGTAGTTATGAGCGAGGCACACAAGACTCCATACTCCGTACACCCCGAGTCAGACAAGATGTATCAAGATCTCAAACAACTCTATTGGTGGCCAAACATGAAATCAGAGATCGCTACATATGTGAGCAAGTGTTTGACTTGCGCCAAGATCAAAATAGAACACCAGAAACCCTCAGGACTACTCCAACAACCTAAAATTCCTGAGTGGAAATGGGAGCAGATTTCCATGGACTTCATAACGAAACTGCCCAAAACTCAGGGTGGCCAAGATACTATTTGGGTAATCATCGATAGATTAACCAAGTCCGCTCATTTCCTACCGATCAAGGAAACTTATAAAATGGAAAAGCTATCGAGAATCTACATCCGAGAGATCGTACGACTCCATGGAGTGCCAATGTCTATCATCTCGGATAGAGACAGCAGATTCACGTCTAGATTCTGGCAATCATTGCAAAAATCCATGGGAACAAGATTGAACATGAGTACAGCCTATCACCCCCAAACTGACGGACAGAGCGAAAGAACGATCCAAACCTTGGAAGACATGTTACGAGCATGCATGATCGACTTTGGTAAAGCATGGGATGTTCACTTACCTTTGGTTGAGTTCTCTTATAACAATAGTTATCATACTAGTATCAATACTGCTCCATTTGAAGCCCTTTACGACCGTAAGTGCAGATCACCTCTGTGCTGGACGGAAGTGGGCGACACACAACTAGCAAAAGGTCTAGTCCCTGATAGCACCCTCACTGGTCTAGAGATCATCAGAGAAACTACTGAAAAGATCGTGCAAATACGAGAACGACTGAAATCCTCGAGGGATAGGCAAAAGAGCTATGCCGACAAAAGACGTAAACCCTTGGAATTTCAGATTGGCGATCGGGTACTACTGAAGGTAGGCATGATACGCTTTGGAAAGCGTGGGAAGCTAAATCCTAGGTACATTGGACCCTTCAAAATCATTTCAAGGGTTGGTCCAGTAGCCTACAAACTCCGACTTCCAATAGAGCTTAACAAAGTACATCCAGTATTCCACGTATCAAACCTGAAGAAGTGTTTGTCCGACGAAACACTTGTAATTCCACTCGACGAGATCGAACTAAATGAAAATCTTAACTTTGTGGAAGAACCCATCGAGATCATGGATAGGGAAGTTAAACGACCTAAACAGAGTCGCATTCTAATAGTAAAGGTCCGATGGAATGCTAAGAGGGGACCTGAGTTCACGTGGGAACGAGAAGATCAAATGCAACACAAGTATCCACATCTCTTCCCCAGCCCCTAAGACTCTTCTTTTGTATTAAAATTTCGGGACGAAATTCCCTCTAACGGGGGGATGATGTAACAACCCGTTATTTCAAGTCAGTAAAAATCGAGTCCTGTAACCTCTTTGAGAAAGGAATTAGAATATCATCGAAAAATGAAGTATTCAAAAACTCTATTTGGAGTACACTACGTGGTAGGTATCGTCTTAAGGTTTCCAAACATATAAATAACACAAAAATCCGAGTTATAACGAAGAAGTTATGATCATTCTAAGTTTTCCGACAAAAACCGGCAATACGAAGTTGCGTAAAAACGCAAAGTTTCAATAAAACTCTTTCCAACCTTAGTTGTCTAAATGAAAGTCGTAGATATCGTTAAACTACAAACATGCATAAAAAGAACGCTCAAATCGGACATCGTATGAATAAGTTATGAATTTTTAAAGAAATTCCTTAATCACGTCATTTTAATAAATAAATAATAAAAATAATTCCGGAATTTGCGAACGGAATCTAAATGAAAGTTGTAGATCGTAGTCTCACCTTCGCGGGGATATAAAGAACGCCAAAAACGGAGTTCGTATGAAAGAGATATGAATTTTCGAAGTTTGATAAATAATTTATATATAATTTTTATTAAAACTTCGGTATTATCCGAAGAGGAGTCAGCGTCCTCATCCGAGGTATGCGCTGCATACCCCTGTACGCCCCGCGTACCCGAGGAACTTGGCCTCAAACCATCCACATCGCCCTATGCGAGGCATCCGACCCGCCCGTCCGACCCGCCGTCCCATCCGACCCGACAGCCTGAGCCGTCCCATCCGAGGCCGAGGTAGTCGAGGCTTCGGTCACGCATGACGTACGCGTACGCGCTGCGTACGAGTGTACGCCCCGCGTACGAGTGTACGCCCCACGTACGAGGCCTCTCAGGCCCCCCTATAAATAGCATGTGAGGGTTCCCGGGAAAATGGCCCATTCTCTCTCCTTTTTCTTGCGTTTTACCTAGTTTTCCGTGCTCGCACTACCCCGAAGCCCTGGTCATTTTGTGCAAGTCCCGAAGGTCGATTTTACTCCCGAGGAATCCCAAGATTTCCGAGGAAAATCCATTTCCCGAGACGAAACTCTGCCCGGTTTTCCATCTTGCTATCTTCAAACTTTCAAGTGAGTTCATACCCCTTTCAAACACACTTTAAATACATTTTAAATGCTTTTATACTCTTTTAGGGGGGGGGGGGGGGAATACAAGTAAACATAAGATTATTATCGTGTATTTTATAAAGTTTCACTTCACTTGTTTTATCGAATAAATCACTTGGAACTCATTTCTATTATGGAAAACTCTTGTCATACTTTGCGTGCATTAGACATTATACAAAGTATATAATGTTTTCAAAGTACCTTTCATTGTTAAGTCGTTTTATCCATTCTAAGAACTTATGATTTTGCTTTGTCAAACATTATGAAAAAGGATAAACTTTGCATACAAAACTATCACTTTAATACCGACTTAGTTGAGAATCCATGAGACGTGTATATCTTCAAACGTTACTTTTCTTTATTAGAAAGTAATGCTGCAAGTCCTGTCTATAACCATAGTCTCCCGTTAGGAGAACATGTCAAATGTGTATAGATCTATACGGGAAGTCATGATCCCGCGCCCTGACTGTTAGCTACAGTCCGTCTTTTGGGGTGACAGTTGCCATAACGCTACGACGCCTGAAGAACGTCGTTACAGGCATAGTATGTTTAGTATGGTTATAAAACTCATCGGATATACAATTATTATGGTATTATGCTTTTATGAACGAGTAGCTATTAAAACTATTCTTCATCTAACAAATGCGATCTTCGTATAGCTTTATTATATAAAACTATGACACAACTTTTGAGAACGTCGGTTTCTTGCGATTTTCGGTCTTAGAGACTGCCGTTTATGTTAGGAAAATAAGGGTTTTTCCTGCATACAAACCAAACAACTAATAGGAAAATAAGGGATTTTCCTGGTGCAATTATTTACAACTTATAACACGAACATTCATATGCATTTCATACTTTTATAAGAAAATAAGGGTTTTCTTGGGAAACACAACAACTCGTATCTCAACCATTAGGGAAAATATGGGATTTTCTGGATTTAATACATTCACTTTCAACAAAACAAATCACAACTCTTTAAATTTGAAATGCTGCGTTTTCTGGAAAATATACACCCATATTGGAATGGCATCATATTTTTCTAAACTACTTATGAACTCACCAACTTAATTGTTGACACTTTTTCTTTGAAATAACTTGTATTCTCAGGGAACCGCTAAGCAGGTTTGGGAATCAACTTTTGGGATTAACGCGCTGGCGTTAATTACTTCTTTTGAATGATGTTTATGTATTTATCTTTTGAACATGTAATGAATACAATTATGTAAACATCTTGGAAACTTTAATATATATGGTGGTGTGTACTTTCCTTTCTAGCAACTGTTATGATACTGAATATGACGTCCTCCGCCCCCGAACGTTTCCGCCGTTTTGGTTTGGGGGTGTGACAACAATGTTCTCCTCTCCAACATCTTTTATCACCTCATTTATCATCTCCACAATCAATTGAGCATTCTTCACATGCTCTGATGCATCAATTGATTTCAAAAATACTATTCCAAGAGGACAATTAACCAAGAAGTTTATCAAACATCTTCCTTTCCCATCTGTCCAAAAATCAGACATAATGCTACACCAATATTCCTCCTAATGTGGTCGGAACGAATCCACAAACTTTTGAGTATCTTCTAAACGTTTTTTCATCAGTGTGATGTGAATATTATGATAAGATGGAGCTGGCATACCTAATATAAATTCATAAACTTAAGTATGTAAGTAATAATCAAATAATGAATAAATATTTAATCACATTTAAATACCTCTTCCGTATTCTCCAATTGAATAGATCATATCTTGGAAACTTTCATCACACACGGCATTGAAGGGTAAACCAACCGAATAAGCCCAAGTTGCAATTTTATCCCAAGCATTCATCTTTAACTTCTCTTTTATTGGATTATTTTTATCCAACGTAATTTGCTTTCTTTTTTCTTGATTAATTGGAAACATTGTATCGATAGGCCCTCTTACATTGCTACAACCCACAAATTTTTTCCTTTTTGAAACATTTCTTTTTACACTAACTTATTGAACATCAACTTCTTCATCCTCAACTTCATCAGAAAGATCAACCATGCTTGATATAAGCATTTGTATATTTCTTTTCTTTTCTATATTTATCCTATCTTTTTCTTTCATTGATGCCGTGACTCTCTTCTGGATATCCACAGTCACATTTGGACAACCGGTAACTTGTCCTCCGGTATGAGTAAGATGTGGCTTAACTCGTGTGATTCCTCCACTTATTTTCTTACCACATAATGTGCACCAAATGCTTTGTTTTTTCAAGGGATATCTCCACTCTCCCCATTCCCATGCGATAGCTCCATTTAAACATTTTGTGCCAGTTCCAACATCAGATGATATTGTATTAGTGTTTGTGTTTGTTGGGTTTACAGATGCATGTGGGGATGGATCATTCATTGTCAAATCTGTTTCAAAAACAGAATCAATAACAAAAAAATATTATCAAACTCGTAAATACTAACTAGTATCTACTTTGAAACTAAGTATTTAACAAATTATGCCAAATTGAAACAACATTAATGCATTATCATTTAACACTACCAAATACCATTTTCAATAGAGGCATCGACTTAACAGTTAACACTAGCTATTAATCGATTGCAAAAACTTAAATAGTTAATGTAACAACTAACAACACCTTTGAGTAAAACAATGAAAGAAAGGTGCGAGGGTAGCTTCCTTGTCGGTAACACAATGAATGAAGAAGAAAGGTGTGAGGGTAGAATTATAACAGTATGAGGGTAGCCTCATAGCTTCAGTAGTTAAGTTAATTTACTTATTTAACTTAGAAAATAGGAGGGAGTAAAGAAGAAAGGTACCTAGGTTGCTTCCTTGCAGGAGGTTGAAAGCGAGCCGGAGGATGAAAGGGAACAGCAGGACCGTAGCTCATTAATGGGGGAAGGGTAGCATTCAACGAAAAAGAAGAAAGTAACAAGAGTCGTCGCAGGTTCCAAAGTCCAAACAAATCGAAATTGTTGTTGTTGATTTGCCAGAGGTTGAAAGCGAAGTAGCGAACTGAGAAAGACGATCAGGTTGAAATTCTAGGTTTAAGTTTAAGTATGGGTTTACAACTTAGGGAATGAGGTGTATCCGTGTATGTGTAATTGTGAATCCGGAAGGGCTAATCTGCTAAGGATCCACATAAATTAACTCCAAAAAAGTTACTGTTTTTGGGCTTAGCTACTATTTCACCCGAAAATAAAATTTCTGGAAAATCGGTGATATAACCGATATTTGTGAACCAAATTATCGGTAACTATCGATGATATTCGTGGTTCCAATATTTTGGGCCGATATTTGATATCGATATTTTAAGAAGTGCCGATAACCGATATCCCACCTGGATATCACCTGGAAATCGGCGATGTTAACTGCTTAGGCCACGACTAAACTCACCGAATTGCCCCAAGACTCATCGAGTCCAACAACCTCTGAGTCCCTTCCTGCTTAACTTACCGAGTCATCCCTCGACTCACCGATTCACAGCTCAACCAGAAAAGGTTAGGACTTCACGACCAGACTCGTCGAGTCCAAGCATAGACTCGCCGAGTCCAACGCAATCTTCTACATACTTGCCGTGTTGTTCTTCACATAATCATATAACTCGTCGAGCACAACCATGTGACTCGTTGAGTCTCTTTAGTTCTCATTCCATACAGAGGCTTTTCAAGCCATGCGGGGACTCCAATCCATAGATCCATTCTTCTACAGCCTAACCGTCACATAAAGTTGCAAACTTTATGTGAAAGAAAGGAGGTATAAGCCCAAAACACTTCTAGGGCTAGGGTTAAAGACAAAGGGCTTCACCAATAACTCTTAGACATGAACTTTATTACCTTTTAGGCCATCACAAGCCTAGATCTAAAGTAGCAACTTCAGATCTAAGCCTCAAACTCGAGATAGCTCCCAAACAAGCTAATGAATCCCCAATCAACCACCATTCATGAATCAATAATGAAATAGCTTAAGGAGGAGGTTCCTTACCCCTGAAATGTGCCCAAATAGAAGTAGATTCTAGATCTACCCAAGCCCTTTGATGATGGCCTCCAAATCCCCAAGCTTCTTACACCAAATTTCTCTTCCAAGATCTAATTCTCCATCAATGGAGTCACACACACGAGATGAGGGTTTGTAGATTTCAAATGGGTAGCAAAGAGGCTGAACGTGGGTTATAATATGCTTTCTATAGGGCACAACCCCCGGATCAGGGTTTTCTCCCTTCAGCACCAACTCGCAAAGTCCAGCTGCTGACTCGTCGAGTTGGTCACTTAACACGTGACCAGAACTATGACTCGACTCGCCGAGTCGACCTTCCTTATTTACACTAAGACTCCTGAACTTGCACTTCTAAACTCGGCGTGTTATAATTCTCCCCCACTTAAATTAGGCTTCTTCCTCGAAGCCTGCAGCAACACATTTCTAGATAATACTCCCACATTACAACTCCTGGTCTCAATCGACTCAGGTTCCTTCAAATATTATTAACAAATCTCAATAAAACCCAACTCTTCCCTTACAGAGTCATGAAACTTGCTTCAAACCAACAATCGGCTTCTTCCTGATAAACACATCAACTAAGTATCACCTGATGATACTTCCATCATTCCAACTCACCTAATCACTTGCCTCTTACAAAAGTTGGGCATTACTACAGACCACCGGGTCCTGACTCAGTACCAAACTGCTATCCATTTCCTCTACTGACAAAACTTTTATTGAATTTCACTGTTGGGACTCATTCCGCTTCCTTTTCGAATCCTACTCTTTCCTTCCTGCACTGACATGATGATACATCCTACCGCCCCTGAGCAGATCCCATGAGCTCCCATCTACATTCTCATGCCCATATCGTACTTGATTCGACATCCTCAAGCTGGAAAACCCGACACAATGATGATACCTCCAGACATCCCCATGATGAATTACTACTACATACATAACCTCCTGATCACAAACATACAGAAAATCCAAGGCTCCATCCTTGCATTCCTTCCGAACTCCTCTGGTTCTACACTACCGGAAATTCATCCGCAACCTCAAAAATCACCCAATCCGGATGTGCTTCCACACCACTGGCACAATCACAGTGCTCGACAACCATAATTGAAATACTCTCAATCATGCATTCGCACTTCTGCTTGCACTTCCATGTACCAACACTGCCTCCCGGAGTTACATACCTTTCCATCTCTTTATCCAAGGAAGTCTACTTAAACACCTCGTTACTTCAACAAGTGTCACGGTGCTCACACCCCACTCTACACTATTCCCTCGTAGAGTAACCGCTATTCCATGCATCACACACACTCTGAATCTGCTCGCAAGGACTCTCGGGTCCATGCACTGCCTTCCACTAACATGATCAATACCCGGGGCCAAACCTACTGTTTCCTATTGCATCACAATATGCTCAATCCATGTCCTCATATAGATCTATCAACACATAAAAAGTTTTTAGCACGACTGGACCACCTTACTAGGCCTTCAGCCAATATGGACCATTCTCAGAACCTTCAGCGTGTCTGGACCGCCCTCCAGGGCCTTCAGCCTGTCTAGACCGTTCCTCGATCCTTCGGCCTGACTGGTACGCCCACCGGCCTTCAGTCTCCCCGGACTTCTCAGACTATCATACATCATCCCGAACTATCCTTCCTGGGCATCTCTCCCGTACGTACTGTTCTAGCCCTCTACGGGTTCCGAACTCTAACTCCATCCCATCTACTCAGATCCCAGCCTAATTCTAGGCCTAACAACAACCAATCAACTTTTCCGAAAACCTTGGTCTGCATCCCGCCCCATTTTTCTGTTACTTACTCATACCAACCCACACTCTTGGCTGACGGAAACACTGCTGAATCCCAAACAGCTAATCAACCTCTAATGCTTGTCGATCCTCCTGAGAGTTTTCCAATTCTCCCCACTTAGAGCACTGATTACCAACCACCAGTGACTCAACCGACATAAATCAACCATCCCTACTAAACATACTCCTCTTATCCATGAACTGATTTCCTCTGAAAACGAGCAACCTCCACAAAATCACCTCCCGACATCGCACATCACGAACTCTAAGGGAGTTCGACTCTCCGCTGAACACTTCTCAAATCACAATTGCTATACATGAAAACAAGACCATACAACCAAATTATGACCATCAATCCCTTGGATGCCAACCGCCTACAACTCCTAGTTACTAACACTCCCAACCAAACCATGAAACACACAGAACGGCGAATAAAATACAACACTACATAATAACTAGATAACCAGACAACAATGAAACGAAAACATACCCGCAACTGCATCCGACTCTGCCTTGACCTCCTCTGCTATGAGCTGAAAAGCGCGCCTCTGAGCCCTCGGAGGCTCCTCTCAACCCTGACCCCCGCCAGCAATCCTCACAATAGAGGGTGCTGGAACCTGCACCGATATGGAAACAAGCTGTGGACAGTTGGCTCTCAAGTGACCAACCTGATGGAAATGATAACAAATCCTCAAATCCTAAATCGGGGCTGACTAACGACAATCCCTCGCATAATGTCCCTCTTTCCCACACTTGTGGCACTCACCACCAGACCTACAAACTCCGGTATGACCCTTCTACCACTTCTCGCAAGTGCGGCTGCTCTGACTTCCCAAACTGGAATCAACGGTCTTGGACCGTTTCGACGCCGGCTGCGACTGCGTCGGGGCCTTCATCTTCTCTCTCAACTGCAACTCAATCTCCATCTCACGCTGTCGAGCGGCCTCCTGCAAATCTACTAAGGTCTCGCACTTCTGCGTAGACACAAACTGCCTGATATCCCTCTTGAGCATACTCAGATATAGGGACATCTAAGCTTGCTTCGAAGAAAACTCAGGGAAAAACATCGCCCTCTTAGTGAACATCCTTGTGATCTCCGTCACCGACTCTGAATCCTGCTTCAGTTCCAAGAACTCTTAAGCCAACCTCTCCCTCTCAACCCGTGGAACATAACGGGTACTGAACATCTCCCGGAACTGATCCCACGTAACCACAGCCCGCTATGCATCTGAATAAGATCCCATTGTCAACCTCCACCAATCCTTCACCCCGAACCTCAAAAGGTTCAGAGCACACCTCACTCTCTGATCTGCAGGGCATGAACACGTGAAGAAACACCCCTCCACGTCCGAAAACCACCTCATAGCAATGATCGGATCTTGAAACCCATAAAAAGTAGGGGGCTTCGTATTATCGATGTCCCGATACTGAAAACCTAGACCGGCTCCACCACTCGTTGCTGTTACAGCTACCGTGACAGTCGTCTCTGCAAGAGCCGCATAGCGCTCATCAAAGTACTCAACCATGGCGATCTTGATCGACCCAAACATCTTCGGCATCTCCGCCCTTAACATAGCAGAAATCTCATCATGCACGATCTCACGAATCCTGGCATCCAACTCATCCGTACTCATCTTACCAATGACCTCGGGTGGTGCTGATCTACCCTGACCATCCTCTCCTGATCCTGATCCTGAACCGGATCCACCCCCGACATGCCTCGTAACCACCATACTGAAAATACACCGCAAGAAAATCAGATGCTTCCATAGTAACCCGGGAGCCAACTCCCAACCCGACCCTAGGGGTTGTGACTTCCTTGATATGCGTATGGGTCTTGTGCTTTCAGTAGTACGGGCTCATACTACCTTTCACACCTACCCATATTTATATCAAGTATCACCACAACACCCTAGCGATAAACATATACATGGAAACACTCAATCCTCACCTCTAGAGGAACTGCTAACTACCTCACATAACAGGGAACCCTAGGCTAGCAGGCATCATATAATCATGCAATTCTATCATGCAATTCCTGAAGATTCCTAGCCTAGTACTAGCATGCTGCTCTAACCTATCACATAATCAAATAACTTGTATGATATTTTAGGGTTTACTTACTGGCTCTGGCTGATCGTAACTCCGCATCCTCCTTTACTTATTTTTGAAAACCATTTCAATTTCACTTCTAAAACTCTCCTGGATTTGAGACTGGATTCACACGAATGTTCCTCCAATTCACTCAAACCAAGAGTCTGATACCAACTTGTATCACCGTGAAAATTTACAACCAATTTAAACTTTTCAAAAACAACCTATATTCATTAAGTTATTACAAAAACATTTTCAATTTTTTGATTATCAGAGTATCCCAGAACACCATCATAAAACTGAGGAGCGGTACGATTGCCTTCGCCTTGCCACAGTCTCCTGAAGTACTTGAAACAATGCACTGAAACTGTAAGCCCGAAAGGTTAGTGATTTACCCCCAAAATACCAACCACGATACCATACACATAACATATCGTATCATAAACAAAACATCCATGCATATCCAGTCTATAGTGTGACTGGTCCGCCTGCACCAGGCCTTCATTCCACCCGGTCCACTCTCTCTTTGAGTCTACGTACATTATGACTGGTCCGCCCATACTGGGCCTTTAGTCCACCTGGTCCACTCTCTAAGTCTACAATATGACTGGTCCTCCCACACAGGGCCTTAAGTCTGTTTGGTCCACTCTCCGAGCGTCAGCACGTATGGTTCGCCCACTTGGGGCTTTCAGCCCATCTTGACCACTTGTCGGGCCTTCGATCTAACCGGTCTGCCCTGGTATGTTGGCATACAACACAAAGTAGGACCCGCCTCAACCCAACCCCAGTCCAACAACCATGTGCACATAAACATATAATCATATAGCAATTCACAACTAATCAACCAATCTAGCATATCACATAACATAGCAACATCCTAACCAGGATACCGACCTAACTGGTCACTAACATAGGATCATTCTATATACCAGGATACTAACCTTAACTAGGTCTCTAATATATACCATCCTAACTACCAGGATGCAGGCATAACAAAGCAATAAGATAACAAACAACTACCCGGGATTCCCATCCGATAAAGGGCTGACCTTGGTGCCTTAGACCCTGTCGATATAGTGAGGATAACTCACTTGCAACTGCCGACTTGAAGAAATAAGACCACGCTGCTTCGACCACCTGTATGAACTCCACCACTGATCATTACCAAATAACCAAAACCAATAAACACCAATAATTACCAAAATACCCTTAGAAGTCAAACTGGTCAACCCTTGGTCCAAGTCAAAGTCAACCTTCCTGGTTGACCCTACTCGCCAAGTCAGCCCGTTGACTCGAGTTCCTATGCTCAGAAACCCCCATGCCACAACTTAACTCGCCAAATTTCCCCAAGACTCATTGAGTCCAACAAGCTCTAAGTCCCTTCCTGCTTAACTTACTGAGTCATCCCTCGACTCACCGATTCACAGCTCAACTAGAAAAGGTTAGGACTTCATGACCAGACTCGTCGAGTCCAAGCATAGATTCGCCGAGTCCAAGGCAATCTTCTACAGACTCGTCATGTCGTTCTTCCAACTCGCCGAGTCCATGCACATAATCGTATAACTCGTCAAGCACACCCATGTGACTCACCGAGTTTCTTCAGTTCTCATTCCATACAGAGGCTTTTCAAGCCATGCGGGGACTCCAATCCATAGATCCACTCTTCTACAGCCTAACCCTCACATAAACTTGCAAACTTTATGTGAAAGAAAGGAGGTATAAGCCCAAAACACTTTTAGGGCTAGGGTTAAAGACAAAGGGCTTCATCAATAGCTCTTAGACATGAACTTTATGACCTTTTGGGCCATCACAAGACTAGATCTATAGTAGCAACTTCAGATCTAAGCCTCAAACTCGAGATAGCTCCCAAACAAGATAATGAATCCCAAATCAACCACCATTCATGAATCAATAATGAAATAGCTGAAGGAGAAGGTTCCTTACCCCTGAAATGTGCCCAAATAGAAGTAGATTCCAGATCTACCCAAGCCCTTTGATGATCGCCTCCAAATCCCCAAGCTTCTTTCACCAAATTTCTCTTCCAAGATCTAATTCTTTGTCAATGGAATCACACACACAAGATGAGGGTTTTTGGATCTCAAATGGGTAGCAAAGAGCCTGAACATGGGTTATAATGTGCTTTATATAGGGCACAACCCCCGGATTAGGGTTTTCTCCCTTCAGAACCAACTCGCAGAGTCCAGCCGCCGACTCGCCGAGTTGGTCACTTAACACGTGACCAGAACCGCGACTCAACTCGCTGAGTCTACCCATCGACTCACCGAGTCGACCTTCCTTATTTACGCTAAGAAGCCTGAACTTGCACTTCTGAACTCGGGGTGTTACACACGCCTCGACCAAGTGCACAACATGCATCGACCAAGCGTGCGACACGCAATAGAAAAATGTCCTATCAATTGGATTCAAGCCTCACTTGAATTTCACACCTTACGACTTTTTCTCTCGATTTTTGTCTCCATTTTGGTCTGAAATCATCTTTAGAATTAAGTTTCAGTGAAGCACTACGATGTAAGATAGTCGATGAATAGAAGCTTTCGAATCAAGATCCTTCCTACATAATTTCTAGTTTTCACTAAATGCTCTGTAAGTTAAGCAACACTTATTTTATTTAGAGGTAACTTATAATTATAGTCATAGTCGTTATTATGAACCTATAATTAAGATTGACTAATAATTCCAATTTATTATACTAATTGATCCACTTACAAGGATGATGTCTAGGCTAGATTTAGTGAGGTGTTTAAAATGGGATTTCCAAACAGTATAATATGTATACCGAACGAACCTTACCTCCAATATGATACCACTTGGTTTTTTCTTATTTGATAGATCTTGATATACACATTTTGATTAGTGACTAATCTAGACTATCATTAGTCTCCAAGAATATAAGACTATGACTTACTGATGTGAACATAGGTAACGTCAGAAGAAACAATAAAGTATCAAGGCGCAGTTCTGCCCAAACTCTGAGGCATCCAATTTTATCAGGTGAACGCATAGTTACATTCATCTTACACATAGATATGAAATATTAAGGTAATTGAATGCTATGTGTGCCTATTATCTACAATATGTGTAGGAAGAACTTATATGATATGATTTTACTCAATTTTATTATATAAGTATTTTCTGTATGCATATATATATATATATATATATATATATATATATATATATATATATATATATATATATATATATATCAGGTAGTGATGGGTGGTGAGAGATACGGTATGAGAGATGAAAAATGATTAGGGGATCCCTTGACCCTTACATGCGATATTTTCAATGATTGCGATGTAGTTATATAATGGAATATAGATGACCACCATAGATTAATCTTAATAGTCTAATGGAACACCACTAGGATTGCAACCTATGGGTGATAAATCACGAGTTCAGGCGATGTAAGAATCGTGTATTCACGCGATGTACTCTACCGACATGTATTGCAGAGGAATCCTTGAAGTAGTACTGTCAATGCGATGATAGGCGACGAACATTAGGAGAGGCCGTTAGCAATGAAAATATAAAATGTGATGTTAGACAATGAACCTTAGGAGAATGCCTTAGCGATGTAATGCGATGTAGGTGATAATCCTTCGGAGAAACTCTTAGAAATGAATATAAAAGAAAATGGGTATGGGTAATTAGGTTAACTGTCTGATAATTAAACATATTAATTATAATGCTTTTTGTTGAATACCATATGTAGTCACTAGGTTTCCCAACCTGACCCACTCAGATTCTTTGTATCACAGGTAGTGGTACAAAGGTACATAAATGATGAGAGATTCAGGGAGATGTATACTATTTAGTGTAAAGATACTGTAAGGCTTGTTTATGCTTATGTTTCTTATATTATTTATGATACTGTTGTGACATGTCTCAGGGGGTTAGGATGCTGGATGATGAATCTGTATTGAGAGTTTTCCTGAGAACACAATACAAAGATGAATCGTTAAAGGACATCCGGGTCTTCTCCCGAGATGTCGCTCCGACGATCAACTTAGATTCCTGAGATAGGTAATTTTAGGGTGATATTTTTGAGAGAGAATATGAGATCACTTCCTTAAGGTGGAAGAGATCCTTTTATACCTGCCTCTAACAGATCACGTGGACCTCGTTCGATGAGCGTGAAATGTGGCCTCCTCTGACTTGGAGAATCATGCCCATGTTAGCTAACTGCCTGGTGACGTCATCTCTGAGCGTTACCTGTGCTTTCTGTCACGTCATGACTGGTCGTGAATGATGAAGTAGATTGCGGGGGATATCCGTCCCTTGCAGAGGGAAACGATGTGACATCCCCAATTTCACGGCCAGAAAAGACCGATTTGTTTGTGCTTTTTTTTTTTATAAATCAAAGTGATCGTTTAAAGAA
Source organism: Lactuca saligna (assembly GCF_052625555.1). Taxonomy (NCBI): domain Eukaryota; kingdom Viridiplantae; phylum Streptophyta; class Magnoliopsida; order Asterales; family Asteraceae; genus Lactuca; species Lactuca saligna. Next base: position 121,397,609 of record NC_136422.1, read on the forward strand.
AACGGTTGTGGAATTTGTTCCCAAAATAAAATATGATAACCATTTATCAAAACATTTCTCGATAAGAATGTATTTTCATTAAATAATAAAAACTCGGGATGTCATGTTCGTTACAGACCAAAAGCATAAACAATATAAAATAGACCTTACAATAGTTATTCAACTACTGATCTATAATCCAAAATCTCTCGTCAAGTCCACCAACTTATACCCTTGTGCCATTACCTGTAATGAAAAAAAAAACTGAGTGGGTCAGGCTTGGGAGCCTGGTGAGCATATAGGGTTTTCAACCCACAATAATATAATTATTATATGTAATTAGCAAACAATCAACCCAATTACCCATCCCCATTATCTTCTTAAGGTTTTACCCTAAGAACCAACTATCCTTCATTCATTTATTCGTAAGGAATTTTGCACGAATTCCATTGCTGCCAAAGCTTATTTATCAAGTACTAAATCCATAGTTATCTGGCGCTAACTCCATAGTCACCAAAGTTCACTTAACAAGCGCTAACTCCATAGTCGCCAAGGATTACTCAACAAGCGCTAACTCCATAGTCGCCAAAGTTTACTCAACGTGCGCTAACTCCATAGTCGCCAAGGTTCATCAAATAGGCATGAAGTCACATCGTCGCCAAGGTTTATACAATAGGCACTAACTCCATAGTCACCAACTATTCCATCTACCTATGTTCTACCCAACAATTTTGTAGATATAAATACTTACACAGTTTAAATCATTTAACACCTGTATAAAACTCCAATTTCCATGCCCATCTCAAATAGACAAATAACATATAAACACATAGCACGTATTTCATAGCAAATACGTCATATTTATGTTTTAGAAGAAAGTAACTACACACTCACACATATAAACAACAATAAACTTAATACACTCAAACCATACTTGTATTATTATCGTGTTTATGAAAGGTAGTATACACTCAATTGATCAGAAGATGATCGGACAGCACTACAACTTGCAGAAGTAGTATTCTTCGGTAGATCTGGAAGATCTCCACAAAAATCGAACTTCTCGCGGGAAGAGCTGCGGCTCGGGAACCGCACTTCTCGGGATCTTCGGGATCTCGGGACTTGCTTCGGGGCTCGAGAATAATACCGGGGCTTCGGGGTATTTCTGGCACACAAATCGATGAAAAACGGGAGAGAGAAAAGAGAAAATGAACAAAAGAACCGGCTGCCCTCGCATCCTATTTATAGGAGGCTGGAGCCTCGGAGTACGCGGGGCGTACGCATCCGAATTCGTCACTGCATGCGTCATCCGAAGAACTCGAGTGTGAAGGTCGTCATGCTTCACTGTACGCGGGGCGTACTTCGGATGAGTCCGATGACTCGCCTTCGCATAATACCGGGATTTAATAATTAAATTTAATTATTAATTAATTAACAAACTTTGAAAATTCATATCTTCTTCATACGAACTCCGTTTTCGATGTTCTTTATATCCACGCGTAGGTGAGACTACGCTCTTCGACTTTTGTTTAGACTCCGTCGGCTAATTTTGACTGTTATTTTTATTATTTATTTTTAATAGGTCGGGAAAGAAAATTTCGTTATAAATTCATAACTTCTTCGTCCGACGTCCGTTCTTGCCTAACTTTTCGTCGTTTCGCTACTAACAACGAGATCTTCGATTCTCATTTAGATCGCTAAGGCTAAATATCACTCTAACGTAAATTCACTTTTTACGTCATTCAGCGTTGTGTCGGTTCTGTCGCGAAACTTTAACAAGTCATAACTTCTTCGTTATAACTCGGATTTTGGCGTTTTTTATATGCACGGAAACCTTGTAACATATACTAAAACTTAGTTAGGATTATTCATCCTAAATAATCTTCTATCAAAAAGTCATTTTTGACGCTTATTGTCTATAAATTGACTAGCCCTGATCTACGGGTGTTACAAATGAATTGCCACCCCGGTGTTAGATTGTCTTGGCCATGGTCGGGCCTTGGCCAAAGTCGTGACAAGATAACTTCTAGTTTATGATGTTCGTTACATTTAATGTGACCATTTATGGTAACATTAACAAGTCCTTTAGGCTAGTAGGATTCTGTATTCGTGACATAGCAGAGTTGTCCGGGACTATTCACAGGCATGTGGAGGGCTGCTATTGGCAGGATGAAATCGCCGTTTGTTCGGCGTTTTAATCTTGAAACACTTCACTGCCCCTTTTGTGGCATTTAAGGCTCTGTTCTTCCAGGCGTTTCCTCTCTACCTCCTATTCGTTTCCCTTTGACTTTTTTTTTTCTTGAGAAAAAACCCTTTCAACCCCTTTTTCATATTTTTCCATGGATGCCACTCGCTCTTTAGGGAGAGATCTGACCTTCGAAGAATGGGAATATTTTGAATTTCGGTTCGGGTTCATTCCCGAACACAATGTGCAAATCCCTCTGCCCGATGCTTCACTCTACAGTCCGCCTAAGGGGAAAAATGGCATCCCAATTGCCTTGTTCGATGTAGGTCTGCGCTTGACCACCATTGATTTCTTCAACCAGATCATCCGGGAATACAGGTTTTCGGTGAGAGATTTGACCCATATTGCTATAAACAAGATAGTGGGTTTTGATCTACTCTGTCGTGCCCTAGGGCGCCTGCCGACTGTTCCGAATTTCAAGCACTTCTTTAATGCCTCTACCTAGTTGGGGAGTCAAACTCTCTATCGATGGTGGGGATTCCCTACTCTCATCCATGATAAGAAACCGAAGAAGAATTGACAGCATAAGTTCTTGTAGGTGAACAACAATCTCGTGGTGCTCGGTTATCCGAGGGCTAAAGTGTACGTCGACCGTGCTCCAACACTTTTTGGTGCTGACAAGGAACTAGCCGATGTTCTTGAGAATATCAGCATCAACGGTGAATATTGGATTGATTGCTTCTTTGCAGTCAGTGGAATGAGCGCCGCTTAGAGGGCTCGTAGAAAGATGATTGGGTGTTTCGTTGAGAAAGAGGGTATTTCTCTTGCTCGTCTTCGCCCCCCCCCCCCCCCTTTTTTTTTGAAAATTTTGCAAAGCTTGTTTAAATCGACATTCTGTTTTTACCATCGTTGTATTTTTCTTTGTTGCCAAGTGTGAAGGAAGTTGTTTCTTTAGAGAGAGCTCTTCAGATCAGTTTGGCGATGAGCTTCAGTGTCGTGATGTTGATCTTGTGGAAGCTCTTCCACCCCCTGTTTCTCAACGAGGAATCGAGGCAACTGTTGGTTCTGACAGTGTCACTGGCGCTAACGATAACCTAGGTTTCTAGGACATTGTTGTCACCGGTGCTTCTCAGAATGATCCTACACCTTTTGGGTCTTCGAGGAGTCTTTGTTGTTTGAAGAGGCGTTTTGCTTTCCTGAAAGCCTCTTCTGGTGGTTGAGCCGAGTCAGCCAACACCGATCCTCCTCTTCTTAAGAAATGAAATTTGAGTTTCTTACTAGAGGGTCCCATGGATTCCACCTGTGCCCCCGATGAAGGTGCTCTGAAACTGTCGGCGAGGGCACAAATTGGGGAAACTGATCTACCCTGTCGTACGGAAGAAAAAGGTAGTGAGAAAACCAGCCTTTCTCCCATAACCTGGGGGTGGGGGGAGGAGGCGGGAGGTGGAGACTAGGTCTTCGCCACCCTATGTTCTTACTTCTACTTCCTGTAGAAAAAACTGCAACCACATCCCTTCTGGTGAGTTCTCGTTCGGACGCCTATAAGCCAACCTAGAGATAAACTAATCAAGATCTTGTCTCCGACCACGACACCGCTCTGAAGTGGTGTCAACATGCATTTCCTCCTGCCACGACTGAGGCCCTGACTGTCCTATCCGACGAGCATATGGTCGTCATCTTGCGCTACGCTACCGCCCAGGTTTCATCTTGTTTGGCCACAACCACTGAACGTATCTCCAAAATAGAGACCCCCCCAGTCTGATTCTGGTAGGAGGGGCTTTGAGTGCGAAGAGATGAAGGCCCAGGTGGCGAAGTTAGAAGCTAACAATAGCAGATTGGAAGCTAGGAAGGAGGTGGTACTACTCGAGATGGCAAGCTTGGCGGATCAAATGGTGAAGCTGAAGGAAGAGGTGGGGTGCCTGAACGATCGTGTGGGGGTTCTGACTTTGGAGAACATCGATCTAGGCGGTCAGACGATGGAACTGGAGGTTAATTTTATTGGTGATAACACCGCAAGGGGAGCGTTGGACAAGGCTTGGATCCTTAAGCACAGGCTCGGACGGGTGGTGGACCGGGTAATCGAGAGCCCCCAGTTTATCCAGGGTTTGGTGCAGGTGCGGATGGCTTGTGTAGTGGCGGGGGTGGTGCAAGGAGAGGTGGAGGTGAACATGGTCACCAAGGTTCACAAGATGGAAGATGCCCTAGCAAATTTTATTGAGACAGACTATGTTGGCTATCTTTTCCTGGGTGATATGGATATGGCTGCGCTTCACGACCTTTTCCAAGACACTCAGGGTGATGGATCGGGCCCTGGCCCCAGATCCTCCCCTGATGATGGTAACACCCTCGCCCATAAATAACGTTGTTTCTTTGGTTTGTTGCGATGTAAACTCAATGAAAATTTCTTTTATTCCGAGTTTTGTCATTTTTTTTTGTTTTTGCTGCCCTCATGGGTGTCCTGAAAGTCCGGGAGTCCGGCATCCTAAAAATTGCTACTTTATATTTATGGGTATGAATGTTTGTTGCTTCCACATATATTCTTTTGTTTGGTTTCTTTGTCTATAGTTTATGCTGGCCGTGATATGGTATCTACGCATGGTTTTCTTGCACCCTTGGTTTGAGTTCTATTATTGGAGAACTCTTTATGTTTTAGCAAATATGGTATTTGAGAAATTTGTTCTAATTTGCTGCTTAAAGACCCTAGTTGTAGCCAAGATCATCATCTTGAGGCTCACCCTATTATGCTTTTTTGTTTTATTGGTTGAAGGTTATGATCCTTCTACACTCATGTTACATGTTCTTTTGTGTGTTTGTTATGATGTGAATGATGAACATGTTTTGGGATGAAGGTTACGAGCCTTCTATGTGAAAACTACCTGGCTACCTCCTTGTATTGATTTCGCTCATGTGATGTTGGATGATCAGTCCTCGTTGTCACACGGTAAATGTACACAACCTTTTTGTTTTGTTTTTCTAGCTGGAAAATAAGGTGCATCTGAATTGCCCTTTTTGTTTACTCTAGTTTTGGTTAGAGTATAATAAAGTTGAAAGTAGTAAAGTAATACTTGCTTATTAAATTCACATGTTGAAATTAATACACAATGCCTTTGATAGCATTAATGCTACCTTTCACACTCGATTTAAGAGTAAAAGTGTCATAGGCTCTACACGTTCAACGTTCTTGGAATGGAACTCTCGTCCTGAGCTTCTAGGGCATAGGCACCATTCTTATGGGCTTCCACAATTTTATATGGTCCTTCCCACGTGACACTGAGTTTCCCCAATGGTTCGGCATGGCTAGACTCGTTCTTTCTTAGCACCCATTCTCTGACTTTGAAGTTCTTGACTCGGACTTGGAGATTTTAATAGTTCTCAGTATGTGATTTGTATAGTGCCTGGCACACTTGTGCCGCCTCACGTTTTTTTGTCGAGCATATCTAGGTCCTAGCTTCACCCTTCTTCATTGGTCGCTTCCTTAAAACTATCCGTTCGCAAAGAGCCTGCCACTATCTCCAGGGGAGTACTGCTTCTATCCCATAAGTTAGGCTAAATGGGGATTTCCCATATACTTGACCTTTCTATGGTACGATATGACCACAACACGTTCGGGAGTTCATCCACCAAGGCGGACTTTAACCTGAGTAACCTTTTTTCAAACCATTGATGATGGGTTTGTTTGATATCTTGGTTTGTCCGTTGGCTGAGGATGCGCTACTGATGTGAACCGGTGATGTATTCTCTTGTCTTCACACCACTCCTTGAAGGGACTGCCCTGAAATCGAGTGATGTTATTACTTATGAGTATCTTATCAGTGCCAAAATGGGCAAGGATGTTCTTGGTCATAAATTTTATCATCTGCTTGCCAGTGACGGTGACCAGTGGTTTCGACTCTATCCATTTGGTGAAATAATCCATGGCCACCAATAAAAACTTGACGCCCCCAGGTGCCGGTGGAAAATGTCTCACTATATTAATCCCTCATTGATGGAAAGTCTAGGGGCTGGTGATGCTGGTTAATGGCATGGTCGGTTAGTTTTGGAAGGGAGTAAAGGCTTGTCACTCTTTGCATTTCTTTGTTAGCGTTGCGGCATTGTTGTACACGTTCGACCAATAAACTCCTAGGCAGAGTATATTGCACGTGAGTGCATGAGCGCCTTCGTGTGTCGTTGCGTCCCCGGAATGGCTTTCTTTAAGGAACACCCGCTCCTATTTTTTATAGATGCACTTGAGCCATGGGCTTAAGTATCCTCTTCAGTAAAGTTGATTGTGATGGGTTTTATACAAAACGACATCCTATGTGCTAATGCAAACCCTAAAGCTTAGATCTAGATTTCTCTATTGTACATGCAATTAATCCAAGACTCAAGAACCCTAATCTAGCATATGCATCTCGAAATTATCACATAAAAGCATATCTACATGATTACCTCTTCTTCGACAGCTTGAATCTTCTTGTCTTTGGAGCTTAAGTCACAAGTGTCACTCCTCTAATGGATTACAAATACCACAATCAAGAGAATGACTTATGAGAAGGAGGTGGAGCACAAAAACATCCAGGGTTCTTCCAAAAGAGTTCACCACGTTTTTGAGGCAATAGAGGTCTTTATATAGTGAGGCTATTAGCGTTTTCAACTAGGAAACCCTAATTTGATTGCTTAGGCCCTAAGCAGCCCATTGACTCCCTTTAGAACACCCCTTGGACGATTTCTTTATGGGTTTCCCATAGAATTCGTCCAACCTATGTTCCAAGGTGATCCATAGCCCAATTGCAATTATCTTATAATTACAATTTCAGTCCCTTATGTTTAATTAATGTCTTTTAGTCATAAATTAACTATAAATTAATTCTTGACTAATATTAATTAAACATTATGATTTCTACTTTAATATATTATCCATATAATATTAATCATAATTAATCCTCTTTCTCCATAAATCATCCTATCTAGTTGCTTTGGTGAAGGCAACCCAAAAGGACCATGCATAACCGGGTCAAGTACATACCAAATATAGTTATGGGCTTATACACTAATCCAACAGTCTCCCACTTGGATAACTCTAGTAACTATAATTTAAGTACAATATGATTAGCAATCGTAGCTTTCAAAGATGTTTTCGAACTCTAATCTTATCAGCAACCTGTCCTTTAGATAAGGGATCATATATTCTTCCATACTAGATATCGTATGAACTGAGACATGGATTTTAATAATACTCTATGTTCATGTGTTGTTTCTCGATTTCTGATTTATGACAACTTACAACAGACTACAATTGAACACATCAAATTAGTCTTGGCTTGCCCAAGTGCTTAGGGTGTCATCACTAAATCATCGAGGGGCCCATATATACCGCTTTTATCCCACTTTGGGTAAAAGTAACAGATAAACTTCGACTCAATGCTCGCTTGTACTCAGTTACCGAATCACACACAACAATATGTTTTATAACACCAAGTTACTGGTGCGTTTACATATTATCAATGTGTAACCGACTCGTAAGATACAACTCACACATCCCGGTGTCAAGAATATAAGATATTATCGTCTCACCAATCACTCGTGATAATATCCATGAAGCGATCAAGTGAGCGTGGGTTTAATACAATACTCTAATCTTATAGCAGCACTCATGAACTCTGTAGCAAACTTGTGCTATGACTAAATGCTTTTAGTCAGTCTACAGATGGATTCATGATAGTCTTCATTCATTCCTACTTCCAAAGAATGAGTGACTGTGGAGGGTTTGAATAATCTTATTATTCGGGAAGTCAAAACATGCAAAGTGAAACACATGAATAAAACTAATCCTATATGGCCCCAAACTTTTGAGTATAAATGAAACACCTTTTATTTAATCACCATATTGATTAGTCATTATTTGTTGTTTCGGGTAATCAACTTCTTACTTGAATTATAAAAACAATTGTCACATGCTCTTAGCATGCACATTATGTTTACCTATGGCCGTTACTTTGTGAAATAGTATAGTTCAATAACATTTTCAATCACACCCGTTTCACAATTCCCAATCCTTACCACAAGTGTAAGAATACCAAATTCTTGCCACTTATAGAATATGTTAGATTCTAGCATTTTATGCAACGGTCCTTTCGTAATATCATAGCGCCAAAGTCACCAAGACTTTGCCAATGAAATTACAAAGTGCTTTATTTGAGATTGTTACAAGATAATTCCATAGTCATGATGTCTTACATTCAAAATACATTCCTTTGAACATCCTTCTTGCATATAAGTTTCTAATCTAGATATAGATTCTTAACATCCAACTCCCAATAAGGAAACATTTCCATATTTTCCATATGACAACTCATTCTAAATAGAGTCTTATCTATCCATAATAATGTCAATATGGTCCATCCATGACTATACATCCAACTGTTCACAAGCAACCAATCCTTGGCGAACCTTAGATTGTCCTTGACAGTTGTTTAATTATTTTAGTCAAATCCAGTTTTATTCCCTTTTTCCCTCTAAATGCCGTAGGCATTTGGAAAATTTTAGAGCGTCTAATATTACATCATATGCAATCGATCCTATACCCGAAGTGAGTGGGATACAATTCATAATGAAAAACATGATACTTTACTAGTTTATTGCTATAATATTTCCATAATATTTCTATTTGTCGTGTTCTCAAAATTTGAACTATGAAGAGGGATGCTGTAATCATAACCGAACTTTGAGAATGTAAATAATAAATATATCCTTGACTAAATTCAATTAAAAATTTCTTGAGCTAAGCTTATAGATTGGAAACGAAGTACAACATTCTCTCCCTTAATTATAGAAAAAACAACTTTTCAACCCCTACAACTTTGCAAAGTGAAACTGTTGTTTTTCTATAATTAATATTGCCAACTTGCAATACTTAAATAATAATCATGCTCCCATTAACATGATGACTATATCCATTCCAGCATAACATTTATACTCCCACTAGCACTGACACGTATTCTAAAAAATAATTGGACTTCTAAAAGACAATACTTATTGAGTTCCAAGGTTCATATTTCCAATACGATGTGCTTCGATAAGCCTTTTATCTAAGCTTCTCAAACTCACCCACCTTTCCTTAGACAGCTCACATGTGTGTCTAAACTAATTCAGAACTTATATTACTAAGTCCCAAATGTTCTGACTAATATCTGAATCTTACAATTCGAACTATGAAGAAGGATGTCGTAATCATAATCAAATTTGAGAATGCAATTTACATAATCACTATCTCCTTAAAGTCTATCTTAGAGAAAGCGTTTCCTTACAATCATTTTCATGAAGGAGAGAAACCTTATGACACTTAGATTTTATGGTGCATGTGTTCCTATCCATATAAATTTGTCATAAGCATAATCATAAGATAATGTTCGTGATAGATCCAAACTCTTATGGATAGAACTTGTTCATTCTTAATTTCTTGCCATCAAGGGTCCCACCATTGCTTCCAAGTTATTTAGCAGCTCACCTATGCCACTCAATGTACTTTTATTGAACAAGGTGCTTGCCTTATGCAGTCTATTGAGAACTCGTAGACTCATATGCATAATCACTCAACTGGATTGGCACAGAAATAAAATTTGTCAACACGATAGGTTAAAAACCTCAAGTCGTGTGCTAGTGTTTAATAGGTTTACTTCTTTATTTGTTCTTGAAACTTTTCAAGATCTTTAGACTCCCACTGAACTCTTGACATATTAGATTCTCTTATCAAGAAACATTTATTGACAAAAACAAATATCCAAGAGTTAGTGTGTGTCTATATCAAGACAAAACTATGGATAATTTGGCACTAGTTTGTGTTTGTCTTATTCAAGACATCATAACATACCAAAATGTGAAAGTGTAAGAACATTCTTACTTAAGATTATCTCACTCAAGTCACAGTCTTGGAGCATGACTCTTAAGACTTGATTTTGGAACGAAGTACGATACATCTTATTGACTTAACCACTACAACAATTCTCGATTCCTCTTCTTAGCCAAACTAGTGCACTAAGGTGTCCTTAGAGGATGAACTGAAATATGGTTCCTACAATTACCAAGACGATCATAAAACACGATACAAAAGTACTCTCCCTTTTCTTAGATTGGAGAAACTTTTTATCTTTCTGCCTTCATTGATTCTACTTATTCATTCTGCTATTCATTGAAACTTTTCGATGCTTTAGAATTACACTCAATCTTGTAAGTATAACCACATTTACTAGACCTTTAGTAAACCATGATGGATAATGTTATTATTATTTATGGTGGACTTGACTAGTGCACAACATTGTGTACTAGTTCATTTAGTCCTTCACTTGACTTACATACTTATGTGAACAAGGAATTAGTCTTAATTACTTAAGTACCAAGATTTCCATACATCACACAACACAAGTTGTATGATTCCAAGTTTCTGTCTAGTTGAAACTTAGGTGATGGGAATCTTTCCTTACGTAGAAAAATTATGACACTACCATAAATAGTATGACTAAGAATCACATCCATTTCAACATTGCTAATAATGGAAATACACAAACATCAATTTTTAATACATGTTATTGCAAGGATAAATAAATAAGACAACATCAAATTTTATTTTATTGCGGAAAAATTTATCCGTACAACGCAACTCAAATGTAAAACTATGCTATCACATTTCTTAGCAATCTATCGTAACTCTAAAACTAGCTACTCCAAAAATCCAATAATCGAATCATGCGATAAAAATCCATTTCTTCACGATCAGACTCAGTTTACTTCTTCCTTTAAGCTTCCTTTCTTTTCTTCGATTCTACAAAACATCAAAAGTGTAATCTTATCACATAATGTATCAAGAATCAAAAATAGGAACTCATAGAGTTAGTTAATGGATTTTACTTGAAGAAGAGCCATACATCTTGACTCTCCCATCTTTTAGATCTCTCAGGTAGACAGCACAACTTCGTCTCCAATGCCCATTCTCTTGGAAATAAAAGCAAATAAACTCTTTGGAACAACACACAAAACTACTTCAGACTTTTCCTTTCTCTTATGATCAAACTTTTCGACCATGTCATGGCTTTCGTTGCCATTGCCTATATCTATAGAGGTTTGGAAGGCAGATCCACCAAACAACTTTGCTTCTCCAGTGCGCCAAATCATTGTTGATTCAGCAGCAATAAGTAAATAGGTGAAATCGATGAGGGTCACGTCGTGGTCTATCATATAATACTCTCTTACGAACTCACTATATGAGTCAGGAAGCAACTAAAGAACCCAGTTAACATTCAGCTTCTCAGACAACGACTCCCAACATTCTTAACCTATCAATGTGTGACTTCATCTAGATGATGTGTGCACACACTCACTTACCTTCTTCATGTTTACTTGCCAAAAGGGTTTGAGAGAGCTTGAACTTTTCAAGCATTTGAGCTTGTGGGTTAGGGAGAACAATAGGAGGAGGTGGAGGAAGTGAATCATGATCTCTTGTTCCTCGTTTGAATCGTGGAATATCATCTTCATATGGAAAGCTTGTTCCATAGGATTTGGGAAGACCATAGTTGTCATACTTGGACATCTAAAAAAAGGGGAGAATTTTCAAGTTAGTCGATTGATTGAGTCCTTAATAAAACACCCAAATGAGATATTAAGGCTAGGACCCAACACAATAATCTTCCACTTGGGAGACGGATGTCGTAACCCAAATTGCAGAACATTTGAAGGTAAGTGAATGACGATTCACTAATTTTCCACCATGAAAAACAAAAAAGAGATTAAGTTTTAAATTTATTGAAAACTCCTAGATCCTTTGAGATTCATTGACTTTTCAATGCCATGTTTAAATCTCGATATGCCCCTCAATTTGTGACTAGGATGCTGAGGATCACAAAAAAGGGTGTGAATAACCATGCAAACTTACATGGTGCTCCCAATGTTATAGTCACCTATTTGATGTGCCGGTTAACCAGACACGCTCCACCGAACTATGATAAACATCGAGTTACCCTTTGCTACCTTTTCTTAGAACTCATTTAGTGTGCCGGTTAGCCACACATGCTCGACTAACGTCTTAGAAAGGGTATAAAGTGTAATTTCATGGAATTGCATCAATTTCACTTTTGCCTAAAGTAATTAAGATTGGGAATTTTTGTAAAACATTTAGTTACTTTAACATTCATTATACTTTTAATGAGGAGAGGGTTTGCCCTATCCTACCCGTTCGGCTAATGACCTTCCACCAATAAATGAAGCGGTGGGTGAGAGTGAACACCCATTAAACGACCATTTGGCAGTAACCTTATAACCCCCCCCCCCCCACTTTATAGATCGGCTTCGTGAATGAGGCCTACTAATGGTAAGACTACCAGTTTAAGTTATACATATATAATATTAGACTTTTAATGTTATATATAGTATAAGGGTGTATTTTACACTTTTAAATTAATATGTGGTCTAATTTAACAAATTACACTTTTAATTTAATTAAATGTATACCATATCATTATGGATTTATTAACTCTCTTTTAATTATACACTTAATTAATTTAATAAAACCATAAGGGTGCAATTTGAACTTTTTCAAAAATTAGGCGTTTAGAATTTAACATTTTAAAATTAAAATTTAAATTCCAAAACTGAAGGGAAAGTTTTTGAAACATTTCAAATCATTAGGGTTTAGAATTTAAATATTTCAAAATTAAACATTTTAATCAAAAATTTAAATTTCAAAACTTAAGGGCAGGTTTTGAAGCTTATCAAAACTATCTAGATAAAAAAAAAAAAATAAGGCAATTAAAAAATTAATTGGTGATTATCTAGTTTTGACCTAATCCAATTTAATACAAGATAATTGACCAAATAATTCAAATAATTTAACATTTATCGAATAAGGTAACAATTATCTAGTTAGATGACAAAAATATTTTATTTTTGACAAGGATAATCATAAGGAATCAACAAAATTCGTATTTTATTAATTTTGAAATAATTATGACAATTATCCTAAGTTAAAATAGGCAGAAATCCCGAAAATCCATCTATCTGACAGCCAGACTTGCTGAATCACCATATGGACTCACCGAGTTCATTCTACTCGACGAGTCCACATTGGGACTCGACGAGTTTGTCAGGCAGATGGCCAAAAACACGACTTTGCAATCAAGAATGAAACACTAAGCATCAATGCTATAGAAACCAATCAAGGCTCCGATACCACTTATGGGTTTTATACAAAAGAACATCCTATGTGCTCATGCAAACCAGAAAGCTCGGATCTAGGTTTCTCTATTGTAAATGCGATTCATCCAAGACTCAAGAACCCTAAACTAGCATATTCATCTTGAAATTATCACATAAAATTAGATCTAAAATTAGATTGTCTTTGGAGCTTAGAGTCACAAGTGTCAATCCTCTAATGTCTTACAAACACCACAAGCAAGAGGATGACTTATGAGAAGGAGGAGGAGCACCAAAAATGTCCTAGGGTTCTTCCAAAAGAGTTCATCACGTTTTTGGGGCCACAGGGATGTTTATATAGTGAGGCTATTAGGGTTTTTAACTAGGAAACCCTAATTTGACTGCTTAGGCCCTAAGCAGCCCATGGACTCCCTTTAGAACACCCCTTGGACGATATCTTTATGGGCTTCCCATAGAATTCGTCCAAACTATGTTCCAAGGTGATCTATAGCCCAATTGCAATTATCTTATAATTACAATTTCAGTCCCCTAAGTTTAATTAATGTCTTTTAGTCACAAAATTAACTATCAATTAATTCTTGACTAATATTAATTAAACAATATGATTTCTCCTTTAATATATTATTCATATAATATATTAATAAATCATAATTAATCATTTTTCTCCATAAATCATCCTATCTAGTTGCTTTGGTGAAGGCAACCCAAAAGGACCATGCGCAACCGGGTCTAGTACATACCAAATATAGTTACGGGCTTAGACACTAATCAAACAGATTGTCCTTGATTGCAAAATGTGGTGCTTTGATTTTTACTTTTCTCGCCTCCTCTGGGTCGTCTGGAAGCACTCTATGGCGCAAGTAGTCGACAAAATGTTTGGTCCATTCTGGAGGGGCTAATATTGTATTAACCTGTTGGTTGTCGATACATCTTTCCGCGGGTAATTCAACCAACACTTTTTTTATGAGATGGTCATATGAAGTAGAGGTCAGCTTGCTGAGAGCATCCACGCCTGTGTTTTTTCCCCAAGAGACTGGTTTTATTTAAAAACTTTTAAATGTGATAGCTAAGTTTTGCATTGCGTCTAGGTATTTCTGCATCTTGGGGTCCTTTGCTTCATACGTCCCACTTATTTGGTTTGCGACAAGTAGCGAGTCGCTGAGATCTGCTAGTTGTTTCGCACCAACATCCTTTGCTAGCCGCAAACATGCTAAGAGTGCTTCGTACACCGCCTCGTTGTTTGATACCTAGAAATCCTACTGCAACGTGTAAGTGATTTCTTCACCCTTAGGGCTTTGTAGGATCAGGCCTGCGCCTGAAGCTTCCTTTTTTGTCGTGCCATCGGTGTACAACTTCTAGAGTTCCTTGCTAGCTTCAGGCTCGAGAGGATTGACGAAGATCATTGTTGGCACTTCCTTAATGGTATCTGGAATTTCGACCAAGAAGTCTGTGAGGGCCTTGGCCTTCCTAGATTTAGCTTCTAGATTTCCTTGCTATCTTTAGTCCATTTAAACTTCTTTTCGTCTAAACATCCTTTAAGTGTCTAGTACAAAGGAAGTGTATTATATGTGGATTTAGCAGTGAACCTTCCCAATGTTGAAAACCTACCACGGATCTCATGTATCCCTTTGAGATTGTGGGGGGCTTTCGATTCAAGCAACTCCTGTATTTTAGTGGGATTAGGGAGAATCCCTTCCTTAGATGCCTGATACCCAAGGAATTTCCCTTCATCAACTCTGAAGGTGCACTTAACTGGGTTTAATTTCACCTTCTCTTTGGCTATCACCGAGAAAGTTTCTTCCACATCACGTATTAGTTCTTCTTCATTGCGGCCCTTAATTACCATGTCATCAACATAGACTTTAATGTTCCTACCGATTTGATCGACACATACTTTGTCCATGAGCCTTTGGCAAGTAGCACCCGCGTTTTTGAGTCAGAATGGCATTTTTTTTGGTAGCAGAAGGTCCTATTTTCGGTATAGAAGGTAGTTTTAGCTTCGTCCTCTCACATCATCTATACTTGATGGTAACCCTATTGGATTAGGTGTCTTTTCCCATAACTATAATTAGTATGTAATTGACCCGGGAGTAACATGGTCCATTTTGGTTGCCTTCACCAGAGCAATTTGATAGGATAGACTTTTGAGAAGAGGTTATTTATGATTTATTAATATATTACAAGTATAATATGTTAATATGAAATCATGTTATTTAATTAGTATTGATCAAGAATTAATTTTGAATTAATTTAGTGATCAAAAGAGACTAATTAAATTAGTGGGGACTAATTGTGTAAATTAGTTATATATATGGTTTGTGCTTATGGACTAAGTTTATGTAAGGATCCATAAAGAGTTAGTCCACATGGATCATGGATAATGGATAATAAGCCCAAGTGTATGGATTAGGGTTTACACCCTTGGATTCCTACACTATATATATAACACCCCTTTGGCCTAAAATTGGTTGAACAAGTATTCTTGGAGAAGCATAGCCGAATTTTAGTGCTCCATATTCTCTCTCAAAATTACTCCATTTTTTCATGGTGTTTGTGAACCATTTGATGCATCACATTTGAGGTGCTAAGTTCTTAAAGGCCAAAACTACAAGCTACAACAAAGAGGTAATTCTATAGCTCACTTTTATGTTGTTTATGTCAATTGTATGCTAGTTGTAGGCTTTATTCTTTGGAAACAATATTGCATGTATAATTAGAGAAAACATAGATCCAAAGCATTTAGGGTTGTATGTGCACCATAGGATGTTGTAGTATACAAAACTCAACAGTGGTATCAGAGCCTAGGATAATTTTCTGTTATATTTGATGCATGGCTTATTTTTCAAAGTTGAAAAACTGTTCTGCCAGCATGTACCCAACGAGTCCATACTTGGACTCGATGAGTAATTTGCATTTTGTCTTGAACTCGACGAGTCCATAATTGGGCTCAACGAGTTGGATCATCAGATGGCAGTTTTTCAGGGTTTTTGGCCAGAATTGGATTAGGATCATTACCACAAACTGTTTTATATCATAATTTTTTTTCTGATATGGTAGCGATTATCCTTATCCAATTAAAAGAGTCAATTTCTTCTACATTGTTGATGTGAATTATCTTGACTTATGAGTTTAATTAGATCATAGGAAAATTATAAGATAACTTTGTTTGTTTTAAATAGTGATTTGAATGTCTTTAATGAATTCCATAACTTGAGGAAAATGAAAATTCTCATTTTTTTAATAGTCATGAAACTCATAAGTTATGGAAATGAAAAGTTTTCAAGAGTTAGAAAACTTGCCCACACATTTTGGTATTCGAAAAGTCTCATATTATGAAAACATTAACTATTGTAATTTAAGGGTTTCAAAAGATGCAACTATAGGGTTTATAACTTTAAAATTAATTAAATAGTTTTAACTTTGAATTTTTAATAACCTAGTAGCTTTGAATAGTTCAATTACACATTATGGAATTTATTAAATTAATTAAAGTGTTTAATTAAAAGAGAAGTTTAATAAATCCATAATAACATGATTTAAGTTAATTAAATTAAAAGTGTTGTTTAATTAAGAGATTAAACCACCTTGTATTTAAAAAGTTTAAAGTACACCCTTATACTATATAAAATTAAAAGTCTAATATATTATATATGTATAAGTTAAAAGTTAGTCTTACCGTTTGTAAACCTCATTCACGCAGCCGATCTATAAAGTTACTGCCTATAAAATGGTGGTTTAATGAGTGTCAATTCTCACCCACCACTTCCTTGACTGGTGGAGGGTTATTAGCCAAGCGGGTATGATAGGACATTTATTCTCATTAAAAGTATAATGAAAATATCAAGTAACTAAACCTTTATAAATTCTCAATCTTAGTTACTTCGGAAAAATGTGAATTTGGTGCTAACCCATGAAATTGCACTTTACACCTTGCTAAGTCGTTAGTGGAGTGTGTGTGGTAAATCGACATGTTAACTTGGACTAACAAGGGTGGCAAAGGGTAGCTCGATGTATGTCATAGATCAATGGAGCGTGTGTGGTTAACCGGCACATTGATTAGTTGATAAATGACATCGAGAGTACCAAGCTAATTTTCATGGTTATCCACACCGTGTTTTTGATCCTAGACATCCCAGTTACAAACTTGAAGGGCACAATCGAGATTAAACATGCCATTAAAAAGTTCAATGAATCTCAAAAGATCTAGGAATTTCAATCCATTTAAAACCTTAAGTTCGTTTTCGTTTTTCATGGTGGAAATTGGTAAATCATCATTTACCTACCTTCAAATAATTTTCAATTGGATTACGACATCCCTTTTCCTAATCGTAAACTATTGTCTTGGGTCCTAGCCTTAATATTTCATTTGGGAGTTATATTAAGGACTTAAATCAACAAAACTTGAATTTCTACCATATAGGTGTCTAGTTCTAAAAACGATGGTCTACCTTATCCTTTTGGAAAAAGATTTCTTCATAAAGATGATATTCCACAAGACGATCAAGGTGAAAGATGAATCCCTTCTTCGTGCTACAGTGGAACTGCACTTCCTCCACATCCTCCAATAATTCTCCCTAGCTTACATGTTGGAAAATTTAAAAAGTTCAAGGTCACTCAAGACTTATTGGCAAGCAAAAAAAAGATGGAAAGTCTGTATGTGCTCATGTCTTGGAGATGAATTTACATATTGACAGGCTGGGAGAGTTGGGTGTCGAAGTCTCGAGGAAGCTAGCTGTTGACTTGGTTCTTCAGTTACTCACTAAGTCGTATAGTGAGTTCATTACGGGCTACTATATGACAGACCATGACATGACCCTTATCGATCTTACCTATTTGCTTGTTTCTACTGAATCAGAAATGATTTGGCGCACTGGTAAAGCAAATTTTGATTGGAAGATATAGTTCCTACACTCCCATGGACATTAACAATGGTAACATTGGAAGTCCAGAAAAGCTTTCTCTTCCCAATGGAAAGGGATTGGCCATGGTTAATTCAATTGACCAAATGGTAAAGAGAAAGGCTAAGTCTGAGATACTCGCATGTACCATTCCCAAAGAGTCCATATGTTTCTATTGCCAAGAGAATGGGCATTGGTTGTGAAGCTTCCATATTTACCTGAAAATTCGCAAGGATGGTAAAGTCAAAATTTTTGACTCTACTTCAGGTAAGTCAACTATCTAACTCTATTAAGTTCGTATTGGTATATTCTTAATACATGATGTGATAATATTACATTTTCATGTTTTGTAAGATGAAAGGAAGCTTAAAGGAAAATCATGTTGAGTCTGATCGCGAAGATATAGATTTCAATCGCATGGTTCGATGATCGGATTTTTGAGTTGATGCTAGGAGTTGTGATATATTTCTTAGGATTGGTGGTCCTTTTGAGGTAGTTTATCTGTGAGTTTGGTCCTTCGATAAATTGAAATGTCTAAATTTCCCTTATTATATTTATTTTCCATTTTTTTCCTATAGGTATTTATATATAAAAATAAAATAGGGGCCTACATACCTCCCCCCTCTCTCCCTCTCTTTCTCTCACACACACATACACACACACACCAAACCAACATTCCCCTTCCTTCTTCTTCTTCACTTACAACCAAGAACCACCCCTACTTACCATCGGAGCAAGTCCCTCGGCCACTCTCCGCTGCCATGGTAAAAACCCACCACAACCATGTTTATTTTTGTCGAGTACAGGAGACCTAACCCTTACTCCTTCCTCCCCTCGTATCAATTTCTTATAGGTTAGTTTCTAAATGTTTCAATTTCTTGATTTTCATATAATAAAATAAATCTCATATCTTGGTGTATGAATCTTGCATAATTGGTAACTGGAAAAGAACCACATGAAGGAGATGGGGATATGAATCTAGCGGAATGGGCATGGAGGTATTTCAGCGAAGTGAACTCCATGGTTGAAGCTTTGGACCCAGAAATCAAGCTGGCTAGTAGTTTCATGGAAGAAATCAACTTAGTGTTCAAACAGGCTCATTTGCACAAGCTAATTCGGAAATTGATGCTACCCCCCATAGCTAATTTGGGTTCAATACACACACACTGAAAAATTAAAAGACACACACTCACATTCGATTTTGTTTTTTGGGTTTTGAAAGAATCGGATCAGTCTTTTATTTGGGAACATGGTTTATAATTTGCGCACCACATCGGTCCTCCTCTCATTTCTTTGGAAGAAACTGATGCCTCATCATCCTCTTCTGGCTTTAGTGATTAAAAAGGAGAGGAGGGTGGAGTAATGGGTTGGTGGCAGAACAGTGGTAGTACGGAGGTGGTGGATGCCTTGCCTCATCGGTCCTGCTCTCATTTCTTTGTCATCGACGACATTCGTGGGTGAGACGTGGAAGGAGTGGTGGAGCAATTGTGGTGGGGTGTAATACCGGACCAGAAGAGGGCGATGGCAGGTGGTGCAGTTGCTGCCTCAAGATCGTTGGAGGTGGCAGCCCTTCGTATTTGTTGAAGTAGAGATTGAAAGAAAAAAATGAGATGTGTGCTTTATTCTGTGTGTGTGTGAGAGAGAGAGAGAGAGAGATGTTGGCCCCAAATTAGTTAATTATTTTATTTTTCATTTAAATTAAATAGAAAAAGCATAAAAAATATATCAGAAGGGCATAATAGTCTTGTTAGTTTACCGAGGGACCAAAAACACCAAGAAACTAGCTCAAAAGGACCTCCAATCAAAAAAAGTCGTGGGTTTTACTAAATACCCCAAAAAATACATACCACAAGGACTATTTTTGCAGTTTTGTCTTTTATAAATAAAGAAAAGCTTTTTTATTTTTATCTTATTTCAAATTTCCTTACAATGGCATTTGTGAAAATTGTTGCTTACATGTTTCCATTGATAACAATATTGGAAAATGGATTTGATTCTTTCGTTTGTGGTAGTGTCATAATTTACCAAATACGGAAAGATTGTCATCACCCAAGTTTCAGTTGGATAGAAATTTGGAATCATGCAACTTGTATTGTGTGATGAATGAAAACTTCATCTCTGGGAAATTAAGACTAATTCCTTGTTCACATGTATATGTGAGTCAAGTGAAGGACTAGGGGATCGGGTACACTTAGTTGTGCGCTGGTCAGGTCCACCACGAAGAATGGTAAGACTATTCGTTATGATTTACTAAATTTTAGTAAATATGGTTATACTTACAAGATAAAGTATAATTATGAACCATTGGAAAAGTTTCAATGTATGGCAGAACGAATAAGAATAATCAAATTAGGCAGAAAGATAAAGTTTCTCCAATCTGAAAAGAAGGGAGAGTACTTGAGTATCGTGTTTTATGATTATCTTAGTGATTATGAAACCATATCACAATTGATTCTCTAAGGACATCTTAGTGCATTTGTATGGCTAACAAGAGGAATCCTAAATTATTGAAATAGTTAAATAAAAAATGGGTGAATCCTACTTCTTTCCAAAATCGAGTCTTAGAGTAACACTCCAAGATCGAGCCTCGAGTGACATAATCTTAAGAAAGGTTTATAACACTTATCAAATGTAGAGTAAAATGTTTTCTACTCTTGTACATTTGAAATTGGTAAGTTGTGATTTTTTGGATAAAACAAAGACCAACTAAGACCAATTGTCAAAATTATTTGTCTTGATAAGAAACCGCACTAACTCTTGAATATTTATTTCTCAAGTAATGTATCTTGACAAAGAGAATCTTATATGTCAAGAGGTCAGTGGGAGTCTTAAAGATTTTGAAGAGTTTCAAGAATTAATCAAGAGTAAACCAATTGTTTATCACTAGCGCACGACTTGAGGTTTATAACCTATCGTGTTGACATATTTTTGTTTATGTGCCCATTTCGGTTAAATTTGACTATGCGTGTGAGTTCTATCGGTTCTAAGTTGGTTGCATAACAACTTGGAAGCAATGGTAGGCCCTTATGCTACCACATGACAAGAAATTAAGATCGAACAAGTTCAGTCCATATGAGTTTTGATTTGTCACTAACCATGTCTTGTGATTATGGTTTTGACAAATATACATGGATAGGAACACATACACCATAAAAATCTAAGTGTCATAAGGTTTCTCTCCAATTTATGAAAATGATTGTGAGGAAACGCTTTCACTAAGTAGATTTTAAAGAGTTAGCAATTGTGATATTTGCATTCTCAAATTCAATTATGATTACGACATCCCTCTTCATAGTTCGAATTATGAGAAATGGAAAAAGGTTTAAACATTTAAGACTTATTGTTGTAAGTTCTAAAATTGTTTAGACACACATGTGAGCTATCTAAGGAAAGGTGTATAAGTTTGAGAAGCCTAGATAAAGTCTTATCAAAGCATCTTTTATCAGAAATCTGAACTTTGGTAAGAAAGTCAACAAGTATTGATTTGCTAGAAGTCTAGCTGATTTTTGGGTACATGTCAAAGCTAGTGGGAGCATAAGTGTATGCCAATAAGAATCTAATCATTATGCTAGTGGGAGCACAATTATTACGTTAAGTGTTGCAAGTTAACAATGTTAAATATAGAAAACAGGCTTCAATTTGCAAAAGTTGTAGGGTTTGAAAAGTTGTTTTGCTATGATTAAGGGAGAGGAATTCGTACTTCATTTCAAATCTAAAAGCTTAGATTGAGATTTTAGTTAAGAATATATGCAAAAGTTATAGCAAGAGACTAGTATAGTATCACATCTTTATGTAAAACATTATGTATCGTATCCCATATGTTTCGAATATAGGATTGATTACATAAGCTATAATATTAATTTGTTCTAATTTTCCAAATGCATCATTAATAGGGAAAAATGGACTAGAACGAGATATGACTAAAATGGTTAAGCAATTGTCGAGGACAATCTGAGGTTTACCAAAGATTGGTTGGTTATGGATAGTTGGAAGTATATTGTGAATTTTGGAAGGACCATATTGACATATTCTGAAAAGAGGCAACTCTTGTTCAGAAGTGATAGTCAAAATGCGAATATGGAAATATTACCATAAGTGAAAGTTATTCTTTAAATTTGTGTAAGATTAGAAAACTTAATGCAAGAAGGATGTTCAAAGGAATGTACTTCAATTTCTCTCTATTGGATACTTTATGATATTTGTTGCCAAGTTTTTGTGACTTTTGTGCATAGACATTACAAGAGGATCATTGCATTTAAGTTTAGAATCTAACATATTACAGTAAACGACAATAATTTGATATTCTTACATTTACAATAAGGATTTGGAATTGTGAAATGAGTGTCATTGAAATGCTTTCAATTGATCTATTTCACAAAGAAAGGACCATAGGTAAACATAGTGTGCATGCTTGGAGCATGGGATGACTATTGTTTTCATTCAAGTATTAAGTTGATTAATCAAAACATTATACAATGAATAATGTGTAATCAATATGGTGATTTGATAAAAGATGTTTTACTTATATTCATAAGTTCTAAGACCATATTGGATTCGATTATTCTTGTGTTTCACTTTGCATGTTTTGACTTCCTGAATAACTAGGTTATTCAAACTATCCACATTCGATCATACTTTGGAAGTAGGTGTTGAGGGAAGATTGTCATGATTTTGGCTTGTAGATTGTCTGAAGTATTTAGACATAGAAAAAGTTTGCTACGATATTCATGAGTTCTCATAAGGTCTGAGTATTAGACTAAGCCCACACTCATCTAATCACTTCATGGATTTTATCACGAGTGAGACGATAATATCTTATATTCATGAAACCAAGACATGTGAGTTGTAATTTACAAGTCTGTTGCACATTGACATATCTAAATGAACCATTAACTTGGTGTTATAAAACATATTGTTGTGTGTGATTTGATGAGTAAGTACAACAAAGCATTTGAGTTGAAGTTTATCCATTCCTTTTTCCCTTAGAGGGATAAAAGCGATATTTGTGGGCCCCTCGATGATTTAGTAATGGCACCCTAAGCGCTTGGTCAAGCCTGGACTGATTTGATTTGTTCAATTAGTCGGTCGTCATAAATCGGAAATCGGGAAACAACAGATGATCAGAGAGAATGATTACAATCCATGTCTCAGTACATATGATATCTTGTAGAATGGAGGAATATATGATCCCTTTTCTAATGGACGCGTCATTAACTAGGTGAGAGTTCGACAACGACTTTTAAGAGCTACAATTTCTATTTGGTGTCTAAGTCGTACTTGCCATTATATTTATTACACTTATCCAAGTGCGAGACTGTTGGATTAGGTGTCTAAGTCCATAACTACAATTGGTATGTACTTGACCCGAGAGTAGCATGGTCCATTTTGGTTGCCTTCACCACAGCAATTTGATAGGATGGACTTTTAAGAAGAGGTTATTTATGATTTATTAATATATTACAAGTATAATATATTAATATGAAATCATGTTATTTAATTAGTATTGATCAATAATTACTTTGGAATTAATTTAGTGATCAAAAGAGACTAATTAAACTAATGGGGACTAATTGTGTACATTAGTAATATATATGGTTTGGGCTTTTGGACTAAGTTTATGTAATGATCCATAATTAGTTAGTCCACAAGGATCATGGATCATGGATAATAAGCCGAAGTGTATAGATTAGGGTTTACACCATTGGATTCCTACACATATATATATATATATATATATATATATATATATATATATATATATATATATATATATATATATCACCCCTTTGGCCTAAAATGGGTTGAACATGTATTCTTGGAGAAGCATAGCCGAATTTTAGTCCTCTATATTCCCTCAAAAGTAATCCATTTTTTTCATGGTGTTTGTGAACCATTTGAGGCATCATACTTGAGGTGCTAAGTTCTTAAAGGCCAAAACTATAAGCTACAAAAAAGAAGTAATTCTATAACTCACTTTTATGTTGTTTATATCAATTGTATGCTAGTTGTAGGCTTTATGCTTTGGAAACAACATTGCATGTATAATTAGAGAAAACATAGATCCAAAGCATTTAGGGTTGTATGTGCACCATAGGATGTTGTAGTATAAAAAACCCAACAAACCCTTGTATGAGTCAAGGAAACATTTGAGCTAAAAGCCTTTGAGGGATTGGACCTTCTGATCAATCTCTAGGAGAGGATAACAATACTTTGGGCAAGCGTTATTAAGGTCCGACTAATCGATGCACATTCGCCATAACCCATTGGCTTTCTTTACCATGACGGCATTTGCTATCCACGCCGAGAACATTACCTCCCTGAGTATGCCGACATTCACGAGATCACTACTTCTGCATTCATTGCCTTCTTCCGTTCCGCTACATAGCCTTTTTTTGTTTAACCGGATTGCTTTCGGGAGTAACATTGAGATTGTGTTCTATAATATGTCGATTGACGCCTGTCTGATCTATTGCTTTCCAGGCGAAAATGGTGGAGTATTGCTTTAAGAGTGCCACTAGCTGTGCCATGGTCTTGTCTGATAGGTGAGCGCCAATCCGCACGAGCTATTTTGGATGTTCCATGTTTATCTGGTATTGTTCGGTGGAACATCCATCCTTGGACTTTTTTGGTGCGCATATGAGCTCTATGGCGGCTCTGATCTAGTGGAAACGTTGTGCGTTGGTGTTTGTGGTGAGGACCGTCGCTGATCCCTGGCACGTGCTAAATTTAACGATGTCATGGATCGTCGATGGTACGAGGTGCAGTAAAGAGATTGTTGATCATCCAAGTAGAAGATTATGTTCCGTTGGGTACCGGATCACATAGAATTCGATCGTTCTTGTGATTCGGTCTTTCTCGTCGTGACAGACCAATGTTAAGGGCAACTGAATAGTGCCCAATAGCCACAAGTTGTGTCCAGTGAATCCAACCAATGGTCCACCGGTTAAGGGTTGTAGCCCTCCTTCAACGCATCTGGTAGTTGTCGAAAACAATGTTCATAGAGTATATCAGAGCACCTACCATTGTCGATGTATATTCGATGAAATTTCGTGTGGCGGATGAATCCAGATATAAGAAGTGGATCTCGCTAATCCCAGTTCTATGGTCTGGGATCACTACTCGAGAAGCTAATATTGAATAGGTTTCTCGAGAGCGCCTCAATCTCGTCTTCTATGTAATCGGCGGGACCTGTATCATTAGCACCTGTATTGGAGTGTTTTATACTTACGATGATGGTCGTTGTTAAGCGTCACCGGTATTTTGAACAGGGCTTCTACTGTTGTCCCCAATGTGGTTGGGTGCATATCCCTTTTTCGTAGAGAACCAACGTCGTTTATTAGCTGTATCACTCTGAGGATACGTTCGAATGGCGCCAAATGTTGTGACATATCTCAGGGGGTTAGGATGTTGGATGATGAATTTGCCATGAGAGTTTTCCTAAGAACACAACACAGAGAAGAATTGTTAGAGGACGTCTGAGTGTTCTCCCGGGACGTCGCTCCAACAATCAAGTTAGATTACTGAGATAGGTAATTTTAGGGTAATCTTTTTGAGAGAGAAGATGGTATCCCTTCCTTGAGGCGGGAGAGAGATCATTTTATACCTGCCTCTAATGGATCGCGAGGACCTTATCCGATGAGCGTGAAACGTGGCCTCCTCTGACTGGGAGAATCATACCCACGTTAACTAATTATCTGGTGACGTCTACTGTGATCATCACCTAAGCTTTCTGTCACATCTTGGTCTGTTGTGAGTGAATGAGTAGATTGCGAGGGATATCCATCCCTCACAAAGAAAAACGAACTGCCACCCCGGTATTAGATTGCCTTGGCCAACGCTGGACCTTGGCCAAAGTCCTGAGGAGATAACATCTCGTTTATGATGTCCGTTACATTTAACGGGACCATTTATGGCAACGTTAACAGATACCGTAGATGTTTTAATAATCAATGAAAAACATTTTTTCGGAAATACGTTTATGAGACTAAATTCCACATATATAAATAAACTCTATTTTAAATAAGTATAAATAAAAAATTTTAAAATCACCGTAAAAATGGGGACGTTACAAAATCTCTCTTTCGAAATTAAGGTCAACTACCATAATGTTTTCAGTTACAATTAGTTAGAATTTCACTTGATATAATGTCCAATGAAGAAAATTGTATGTGTGCATCTTCTGTGGGTGTGAAGAGCAATAAATACCATCGCTTTGTATCTTTACATTCTTTTGTGCTACAAAATAAAAGGGAAGTAAATGAAAGTGTGTGGTTGTCTTGGTGTTCAGAAATCAAAGCGAGAAAAGAGGAAATATGAGATTATGAATAAGTGATCGAGAGAGGAAGAAAAGTCGATGAAACAACAATTATAATTACTTGGCAGTTTTGTTTTGAAGAAAAGAACCATCGCTTCCGATGGTGGTGATCGTTGGTCATGGTATTGGCGGTGTCTAAATATGATTGTGGTGCTAAATGTTGAATTTATTCGAGCAAACAATCCATGAAACTTCTTCATTTTATTTTTGAAGCCAAGTATTGAAGATATTCTTTCAACACTAATTTTATATCAAGTAATTTCATGATTAAAAGGATGCAAGGTTTATGAAACCAGAAGTGGAGTCAAGATTTCAAAATAAGGGGCTTACCATATACCCTAATAACATATTAAATTATAATATATACCCACATAAAGTAAAATTGTCTAAATTTGACAAACAACATTTTGTGGATAGAAGCTCCATTGGTCGTTATAATAATCAATCTTCAAAATTTTCAAAAGACCATAATCATTGCTTATATTCATCTTCTATTCGATTGTAAAAAGAATGGTTTTTTTTTTTTTTTTTTTATTTTTTTTTATTTTATTATTATCTTAATTTGCCCTATAATTATAGTAAACCAAATTATCAAATATTATTAAATTACTAGTTATAAGTTACAGAAAATTAAATATGCAATAAGAATAAATATATATAAAATCTTAATTAGAGAATTAAATATACTAGCCATTACCCGCGCTAGACGACTTGAGGATGGGTGCAATTTTTATTTATTTATTTTTTTTTTTAAATAAGCTTCTATAAGTGATTGTTTTTTCTTGCATAAATAGTCACTACATCTAAAAAAAACTATTAATAAGACACACTGTATTAATGAATATCACTAAACATTACTTTCAGTTCAATAATTTGTTTTTTTCTTTTCGACAAATGCTTTTAACTTAATCTAATTAGTTATAAATTTTTTTTTGGTAGTGTCGTTATAATTGTATTATTTATTTATTATTTTATTATAAAATATAAAATATAATAATGACACTTCTTGGTTTGACATA
The DNA here is from genome assembly GCF_052625555.1 of Lactuca saligna. Taxonomy (NCBI): domain Eukaryota; kingdom Viridiplantae; phylum Streptophyta; class Magnoliopsida; order Asterales; family Asteraceae; genus Lactuca; species Lactuca saligna. The sequence goes on from NC_136422.1 coordinate 121,425,185, forward strand.
TTGTTTAAGCTAAATATACAATTAGAAAGGAGAGGAGGCGTCTTTATATATATAAAGAGAAAAAGAGGTAGATTCAAATGTTTTCTACAACTATTGTATGTATGTGTGGACCAATGAGAATTTAACAATAATTTAAATATTAATTAAATAATAAGGGTAAATTAGTAAAATTACATATATCTATTAATCAATATCCAAATTTAACCATTCATATCCTTTTTTGGGGGGATCGGTTTTTTTAAGTACCCTAGACATCGACTCACGTCTCAAAGGAAAGCGACCTTTCTTCCTCACACAACAATCGATTCTTGACGCATTAAAGGAAATCGACCTATCTTCCTGACACAATAACCGATTATTATTTATCTATCTCCACCATTGGTCGCCTTCTAAATCATCTCTGCTACTGCTGATTCAAAGACCTTCAATTTGTTGCTCGATCCAAAGACCATCAATTTGTTGGTTATACGTTAGAAACAGAAGAACATCTTGTTGTCACAGGTAATTTTTCAAAAATTCATGTTTTATCAAATTCTTTAAATGTCACTCCAGAAACAATTACTGGTCTAATTTAAAAGAAAGAACAAAGACAAAAGCGCAAAAAGTATACAACCTTTTTTTACATCTTTACTTGAATTTTTGAATTTTCATCACCTCGTGCTTTTGATTTTAGTACAAGTTAATTATTTGTATTTATTAAACATAAAAATTTAAAATGTGTTTAATTTACGATGAAATATCTCTATCTGTAAATTTTAATTTTTTTACATCATTCTTCTTACTATAATTTCTAAAATTCAGAAGGCATTTGATTATTGTAGATCAACTGTTTGTTAAAATGCTTGAATCAAATATTTCATCCATTCATTTGCACATGATGTTTTAATTTGCTTATGATTAGTTATTTCATACTCTTGATAATACAAATTCGTTAAGTATATTCAAAACCATTCTTGGAGAAAAGTTTAAGAACATTCCGTGTTGCAGGAAATCGAACCTCAAATGTCATTTTTTGCGATGGAGACGTCCAATGGCACTGATGACCAGAAAAGTTTATCATCTCATCTCTCAATTGCAATAGTTAGAAGTTTGATTCAGGCTCCAAATATGACATCGTTAGGTAACTCTTATCATCTGTTTTCTTAAATTGTTATTCATGTCTTCGAGAGTCATTATGGTTTGAAATGGATGGAAGTTGCTAAAACACCCATGTATTATGCCATATATTATGTATTTTACCAGAATATATATCAAGATTTTAAATAATCTATGCATTATTAAACTTTTAATTCTCATTAGGATACCATTAGTGTTTGTTCGTTACTTTTTCTCTTGGAATGTATAAGAAAAACCCAATTGGTGTTGTTTGTTAGAAGAAATTAGTGTATTATGATGTGGAAGTTAAGTATGAGTTGTGAATGTATTTGTGTGCATTCTATCAAAATTTATTTATATAAATTCATTCTTTCAGAATGTTTGTATTCTAGCAGAATGTATTTTATGTATTCTGCCAAAATTTATAAATCAAATATTATCAACAATATTATTTTAGAATGGGTTAGTGTTTTTGTTAGATTTTAATGGGTTTTTTTTCTTTTAGGTTTTGAAGAGTTTATCATTCATGTGGAAAAGAAAGAAAATATCGAAAACAATAGTGTCTTATACTAGAACGTATTTCGCCAGAATGTATAAAATGAATCTTAGCAACATTATTCTTTCAGAATGAATTAATGTTTTTTTGTTGGATTTTGATGTTTTTGTTGCATTTGTGATAGGAATGGCTTGAAGACCTTATATAAATGATGTGAAGAATGAATCAAACGTTGATCATACTCACAGTTTAAGAATGTTGTTTTTTAAGAATTACACTTGCTATTCTTTCAGCTATTCGTTCAGAAAGTTGTTATTATTCAAGAATGTTCCTTTTGTATCACAATCATAGAATATAATTATTTGATATATTATTCAAGAATCGATTTTGTATATTGTTTCATAATGTACTTATTCATGTTTTCTTCTTATTTATGCATTCTTCAAGGATGATATATACTGTTATTCTAACAGAATGCCATTCTAACAAAATTTCATTATAATAGAATCGCATTCTGACAGAATAAAATAAGATATAATTGGTTATAGTTATAGATTCAATTAGAATTGAAATTGAATTAATTTAAAGAAACCATAATGGACCCTTCAAATTCGAAAATTTCTTTTTTTAAATATAGTTAATTGTCTAAAATACTCTTTTAATTAAATTTGAATGATATTATGGTACATGATATTCCATTGTAATATCATAGACCCTCAAAATCTTAGCCATTTATTATTTTCATCTGTTGGTCCAAAATTCTCCTTACATGCACACAATAGTTACCTAAAACAAAATAACCTAACCATATGAATGAAAATCATCTTCACCGTATATGTAATCACTACAAAAAATGTCAATTATCGATGAAAACAAAATGGTCACTAACAATAGAAGGAGTCATCACTAAATGATTTAGTGGCCAAACATTTGGTCGTCACTTTTTGTCCCTATAGGTCCGTCACAAAAACTGATTAGTGACGAAAATATAAAAGTGGTCCCTAAATAGTGACTAATATATACTAATCACTAAATCTTTGACGACCCGTTTCATCACTAAATGTTATCACTAATGAATGAAAGTCGTCACTGTTTTTTCTTAGTTAATGACCATAAAAAGTTGTCACCGTCTCATCCGACTACCGACCATAGAAATTCGTCACTAGTGTATCCAATTAGTGACCATAGAAAGTCGTCACTGATTTATCCAACTAGTTACCAAAAAAACCCGTCAAAAGATAAGCATAAATTGTTCTCGAATTTGAACAAACCCACAATATATAGTATTGAAATGACTAAAAAGTAACATCATATATTCACATTTAGACAAAGTAAGCATTATACAAAATATTCAAAGATGATAGATTCAACCTCTTCTTTACCATGAAAATAAAAAAAAAAAAAAATGAATCTCATTGCAAACAAAGAGTCAAAGACAAATAAGAGTAAGATAAGTAGATGTCAAGTTTCATTGCAATCCACGACCTTGTTTTGATGCTTTCAAGCATGATATGCCGTCCTTGACCTCTACAATTAAGAGTTGATGCAAGTTGCATCCAGATGGTTATATCTCATAAAGCCTACAATTTTCATTATGATTTTATAAACTAAAAGCTTAAAGATTTTGTAATTATTCATACAAAAAAAGTGAGATCCCCTATTGATGGCATCATAAGGTATGCTTTATGCAATTTTGTGTGTGTCATTTTATCTTCATCAACATATAACAAAACCATAAGAGTGCAAAAGAAGTAATGAAAAAAGACATTAAAATGTAAAAGCATTATAAAAATTACTTCCTTGTGATTTGGCATTTCCATGACTCTTGCTAACTTTGAAAGATTTTGTGCAATAATTTATGAGGTTGTCATGCCCCATCATTTGAATGAAAAATTTCAAGAATTTATGAATTAATGGGAATTCGAAAAAAAAAAAAAAAGTCTACCTCCTCTGATATCACAAAAGGCCTTGTGTTCCTCTCTTCAAGATATGCTCAAAATCAGCAAATTAATATCTATATATGTATATGTCAAAAAGACATTATCAAGAAACAGATTAATGTTTACAACTAGTGTTAGAATAGCAAAAAGAAGAGCCCCAAAGAAGTAGGTTGAGGTTGGTGAGTCAAAGATGATGTGATGACTATTCCTTGTCCAAGTGATCGAGTAAAAAATGTTGTTGCTTCTGGTGGTTTAAATGGCTGAAAAAATAAAATAATACTTCATATAATGATAGTAATTAACTTTTAATAGTTAAAACTAGTACCTATCGTTTGAAAACACCTATTCTAAGCATGGAAATCACTAGCTGATTAACTAGAAAACTCAAAATTATCGAAAAATAATGTAACATTTGTATGATTTGACTGGAGTTTGGTCGAGAATCTGGATCTTCCATCCAACTTGGCCTCACATTCTGAATGATAAAAAGCAACTAAGTATTATAATTACACCCCTCTTGTTTTACTATTTTACCCTTTAGGATATAATATAAAATTACTTTTTTACCTTGAAAGATGCAGAATAAGTAGCTTGGAGGTTGTATATACCCTCAAAGGGTAGTTTGTTGTGTAAAAGTTCCCATAATACAATTACAAAGCTATAAGCATCTACTTTCTAGTTGTAATGCTTCTTTTCTCCTTGTCTTAGTGTCCTAGTAGTAGACAACTGTTAGAAAAATAAAAAAGACATTTAAAATCTTTATATTTGACAAAAAAAAAAAGTTTAAAACATACAGTATAAAATTACTCTGGATTCTGGAGCCATCCAATGATATGCCCCTATTTTGGTAATCATTATCTCGGTAACTAATTGTCTCTTCTCTTGCTAATCCAAAGTCTACAAGTTTAACTGTTCTTTGATCTTTTGTCAACATCAATTTTTCTATAGAAAATTAGAAATTAGATTAATTGTAGGATTTAATAGATATCATTAGCCATGGGTATGCTTAGTTAGATGGAATGGAATGACTTATTACATTCCATGATAACTTTGGTTGAAATTGAATTCCATGAGTTTGTGTAATGAAAGTTGAATTTCAGTTTACAAGTGCTAGAGATTGGAATTGAATTCCATGAGTTTATGTAATGAAAGTTGAATTTTGTTGCTTGTAGGATTTAATGGAATTCAACTCAACAATCATTTGCAACCAAATGTCAGAATGGAATGGAGCTGAATTCAAATTCAAGTATACTACTAATGCATAAAAAACAAAATAATAGAAAATCTTACCTCTTGAAGCTTTGGATTTATATCAAGCATCTTCTTATCTAATTCTTTCGATCTACTTTCCATAGCCTCCCTAAACCTGAGTTTGTGATCCAATTCCAAACGTAGTTTCTCCACCTATAATAAGGAATAAAAACCTATAAAGTACAACAGAATGCAAATCATGACATAATTTGATAAAAATTAATTCATTGCATACATACCAGCTTCTCCAACTACTGGGAATGTGTGTGGGCTTTTTGATTATGCTCCTTAACATCTGAAGATCCTTTAACGTAATTAAACACAAGAACATAAAATATTTTAACATTTTGAAAGCATGTATTCATGGATGAAACAAAATATGTATTATAACCATAAGTACTATATCTCATACAAGAAGAAAAGAGCAACTTTAATTTTTCATCTAATCTCAAGACAAGATAAAAGCTATAAGATGGAGATTAATGAGAAAAGAAAGAAATTTGAAAAATGATTGTATTCCTTTTCACGTAATTGACAACTATACTCGAATCAAAACATACAATATGGAGAAATCAGCACACAATTTCATCAGAACACCATGATTTTAAGAAATCAACATGCAATTTCATATCAACGATTTCATTACCGAGAAGTCACCAATTTAATCAGATTTGGAGTAGAGCATTGATTTCAACAAAAATAAACAGAAACTAGGAAAAAAAAATGAAGAACGGACTAGATACTTGAAGATGAGTTGGAGTTATGTTGTGCGATGGTGATGTCGAAGGTGTGGAGGGGTGAGACGATCGAAGATGCAAGAGACGACGGATGGAGCTGCGAATTTGGAAAGGAACGATGTGGAGGAGCGTCAGCTGTTAGGCGAGAGAGAAGACAAACACGTTTAGGTTAATGATAGAAAATAAAACTTATAGCTACTATTTAGTAGAATGGAATCAGGGAGCCGATTGATTATCTACTATGCAACATGAGAGCAATAGATGTAGCTACATCAATGGTCAGAACGGAGAAAAAAAGTACATGTTTGACTTCGAGTGGGGATCAGAGGTGCATCGATGGGAGGGTATGGAGCGACGATGGACTAACGACATTGATGTCGAACTGTTGGCATGTCGAATTAGGGCAAACTATGAGGAGAGATGTGTTGATGAGAGGCGGGATGTCTTTTCAACATTAAGATGAAAAATCATCTCAACACTTTCATCCGTATATTATAATAATGGAAAATAGAAAAAGGAAAATTAATTTCTTTATTTCTAAAACACCAGAAGAAAAAGGCCAAAAGGGTCCAAAAATGAATTTAGGTCACCCATATCTGGGAAGGGTAATATAATAAATATGTTTAATAAAAGGGTTTTGGTTAGTTGTGGATAAGTGCTCAGGAACATAAATAAGGTTTACTCAAATGTAATGAGCTTTTAGACAATTATGTATGAAAGAAAACAAAGCTTTAGTGGATACTAGTTTGTGATCAATAATTGTTTTTCATTTTGTAATTCAGTGAACACTATTGAGTGATAAAGTGACATTTAAGTCGAATAACCATGATTAGCTAGTGACTTATTTTTGGTCACTTAATTTTCATTGACCACTATTTTTTTGTCACTAGACCTAACATAATGCCCATTATTTTTAGTCACTAATAGTTATTATGATATGAAAGAAATTATTTTAATTTTATACATGGTTTGGTGACCGATATAGTGACGACCACATAGAAGTGGTCATTACATTTGAAGGATTACCAAAATTCAGTGACCGACTAAATATTTGATGACTAAATGATGTTGTTAGTAACCAAAATTTAGGTAGTCACTAAAAATTTGGTCACTAGTAATGACTTTTCTTGTAGTGAATGAAATAAAATCAATGGTTACGCATTTGGGCTATAATTTTATTTTTTTGCTTGGATAACCTACGAGTTTTGATTTTGTTATGTTTTCATCTCTCAAATATATTTGTCCTTCGGTATTTTTTATATAGGTTTTTTATTTATTATTTTTTAGTTAAAGAAAATGAATTAATTAATTTTTAGACAATTTAGATCCACACTCATACCCACACTGACACCCGCTCCTGCTCTTGCCACCGGTCACCAACATCCACCACCCACCAAAAAATAAATTCAAAGCAAAACTAAAGAAATCTAAACCTTAAATCATAACCCGCAATACCACCTTAATCTAACGTCAAACGATAATCTAACGAATTCAAGAATAATGTTTATATGAGAAACAAAAAGAATTCACCAATATTTTATGATAATAAAAAACCACAAAAACCAAGATGGACTGCATGGGATTAATATATTCTTCCAATGTAGTGATTTTCATACTTCATCTTTAAATCTAGTTAAGTTAAAAGAAAGATAGCAAGTCATGTGGTATTGACCATTTTAAAACAACAGATCTAAAACATAAGAATCCACTCACCGAGATTAATATTACAAATAAAAGAAAAAAAAATACATAGGAATGTAAGTTTTCCTTATAGATTTTATTAGACATTAATATTAAATCAAACATTTGCTCTTAGCTAAGGATAGTTATGGGTAATAAATTTTAACATTGGTTAATTACTACTAAATGACAAACTATTTAATATATTCTGAACAAGCGTTCTGCTAATATTTCCAAGTAACATAAGCATCCGTGTCATAAGGTTGGACGCGTAAGTAAACAAAAAGAACGCAAATAAAAATACAATAAAGTGTCTCTTTATATGAATAAAATCAAGCAAATAGTTCAAACGCAAAAATCTAATGAATTCTTGAGTTTCTTAAAAACACATAAATACATGTTCTAACTTTCTTTCTTCATTCCCTAAAGACTGCATCATTCTGCAGTAGTAATCTAGAAGTTGACTAAGTAAATGAAGAATTTAGATTTATAGCCATCTCTTAATCAAAAAACCAATGTAAAACAATTATTCAAATCCACCGGGCCACCATCCATCAACATAATATTTTTCGTAGTATATTTGTATATACACCAAGCTACTTCAATTTCTATTTGATATCACATTCTTCTTTCAATATTTTTCTTAGTAACATATTTTTCTTTGAAAAAATAAAAATTCCACTCATAGCATTGTACTTTTATTTTTATTATTATTAAACATGAAAATTGCTTTTAATAGTAAGATAAAAATAAATTTAAAGAAATTACAAATATAAATGAGTAAACAACCTGTTTGGCCCATTTTGGTCCAAAAAGAATGTTATTATTATTTTTTTCATTTTGATACCTATTCAAAGGTTCATTACGATTTTGGTTCCTCTCACTCTAACCCTGAGTTTAAATACCTTAAGCCTCTATCTGCAAGGTAAATGTATAGGCCAAACATAATTAAACTCACGGTGTGGGTGTGAGGGACGAAAACTGAAATGCGAAAAAATAATCCTTTTGGATCAAAACTGAAGGAAATTACTAAGTACTAGGACAAAAGACTATCAATGTTAGCTAGTATAAAAGTAAGAATGTACAAGGGATAGTGGAAGCACTTTGACCCACCCTTTTCTTTTTTTGAATAGAGACCATGAATTGGCTAATAGCAATACATAACTATCAACTTGAACATCATGTAGCTGCTATATAGTATCATTAATTAGTAAATTTGTGTCCAAAGGAGGGATTTTGATGCCTTGTGTATCAAATGATCTGTAGGAACTTTATTATGTTCAATCAATAAATTATTGTTATATTGAATCACATTTAAAGTCGTGCCATAAGCATTTTGTATAAATTACTTTAAAACAATATGACAAAGAAAATAAGTTTAAAACAAGCATTAATTTTTTTTCATATGCTCAACCAGTTCCCATGCCTCTTCCTTGTAGCCCTAAACAACAAAAAAACACTATTACAATAATCTGGGTTTCGGCAAAAAAAGTCAATCGAAATCGCAAAACAAAGCTACAAGGTGCCATGAAATCTGAAACTTTAGATAACTAATTTTGGACATCCATACAAACCAACTCAGTTTTAAGGAAAATACCACCAGTAAGAATAAAAAAATTGTTTTTAAATGTACGTGTTAGAAGGTAGGTAGTGAAGCAAGATTTGGTCCTCTAATCTAGACACTGGACTTTCTATCTAAGGGTGCAAACATCTTTATCTTCAATAGCTAGGAGCAATACTAATGATTTCCAAGAACCAACATGATGTCGAATAAGAAAAATGAATATGTAAACCTTCATAAACCCATATGCACCATATTAGAGTAAAATATTCAATAAAAAACACAAAATAGGGTCTTTATGTACAATTGAAAGACGAAAAGAAAAACGAAACACAAACCTGATGTTTTTCTTCTCTAAAATGGGGTTTAGGGCTTCTTTCCGAAGATTGGTGGTTCTTTCATTGCTAAAGAGCGGTGGAGGTGGTGGCTTCATACGATGGTAAGTTGAGTGGTGAAGGTCATGAGTTCCTTCATTCTTAATGGATGTAGGGATATGAATATAAAATAAAAAAGATACCAAAAAAACTATAGATCGGAAAAATCAAGAACGCAAATTTAATAGAAGAAGATGAATATGTTTGTGAACCTGTTTAACTTTTTAGAGAAGGTGATCAGTAACTGGGGAGTAGTGGTGGAATGGGCAAACGGTGATGGTGAGCGGCCTTAGGGTTTTTTTTACTGAGAGGAAGAATAAAAAGAGAAATGGAAATGATATCGCCTGATATAGGGAAGATGGCCAATAAATGAGAGATTTTTGCCGGATTTAAGGCTTCAACACAACTGACCGGGTGAAAAGCCTCCTGGAATTTGTGAATGAGTTTGAATTTCAAATAGTATGACTATTGAATTGTATTGACTTTTTTGCCGGAATTTAAGGCTTCACAAACACAATTGAAAATACCTGCTATGTTTTTGTTTTTTTTTTTTTTTTTTTTATAGGATCCTACAAACCACTTATTGCTGCGCGACGCAGCACACGCGCAGTATTTTCCCTCTCGCAGCAGTTTGTTTTTTGGAAGACTTCAGACTACAAAACCTCTGCGCGTGTGCTGCGTGGCGCAGCACTTGACTTGCCTCTTCTAACCTCTTCAACTTTCATTTTTCTAAGTGTTTTTTTAAGAATTTTTGTATAACTTTTTATTTTAATTTCTTTTTTTTTTAAACTTTGATTTTCTTAAATTTTTATTTACGGATGTGATACAATTTATTTTTATAATTTCCACGATTTTTTTAATTTGTTTTTTTTTTTACCGTTATATTTTCAATTTCAGTTACATTTTTTTTAATGTGTGTAATTTTTTACGAACTTTGTAGACAATGTTTGCAATACTTTCTTAAATTTTTTTATTATTTTCTTTTTTAATGCTTTTTTTAAATTAGTTTTTTTTTTCTAGAATAAAACTATTAGCTTCTTTTACATTTTTTAATGTTTTTTTTTTTAAAAAAGTTTTATATTTTTGTTTTTTACATGTTATTGTTATTATTATTTCAATGTTTTAAGACTAGAATTATTAAATTTCAATGTTGAGAATTATTTCAGTTTATAAAATTAGTTTATTTAAATTTTAGTTTACCGCAGCAGTCTGCAGATGTTAAAAAACAAACATGCTTCTTATTATAGGCTGCAGCCGTTTGTTCCACCTCTTCTGCTACAGAGGATTGCAAAGGTGGTCTGCAGACTTCATGAATTTTCGCTTCGAAAAAACAAACAGCACCTTAGGTGCTGTTTGATTTTCTGAAGCAAAAATTCATGAAGTCTGCGGTCCACCTCTGCAACCCTCTGCAGTAGAAGAGGTGGACCAAACGGCTGCAGACTATAATAAGAAGCGTGTTTGTTTTTTTAACATCTGCATATTGCTGCAGATATTAAAAAATTAAAATAAACTAATTTAATAAACCGAAAATAGCTTTTTAATACATAAAATCTAATAATGTATAACATTTCAGTAAAAATTAATGATATTTCAGTAAAAAATAATGATATTTCAACAAAAAATAAAGATATTTTCAGTAAAAAATAATGATATTTTATCAAGAAATTATCATTATTGAATATAAAAAAAATGAAAAATAAATTCAATAAGAATAAACGAAAAAAAGGGGAAAAAATGTGAAATAAAATTTTAATAACATATAATCAAAATTTTAGCAATAAAAAAAGAAGAAGAAGAGGTTGGAAGAGGCAGTACAAGTGCTGCGCCAAACAGAGCACGCGCAGAGGTTTTTGACTCAAAAGACTTCTAAAAAACAAACAGCTGCGAGATGAAAAGTGTTGCGCTTGTGCTGCGCCGCGCAGCAGTAAGAGGTTTGAAGAGGTTTTTTCCAAAAAACAAACAGCACCTTAGTGAATGAGTTTCTGCATTGGCCAAAAAAACACAAACATGCATATAAATTTTGTGAATTCACAGATAACATATCTATTACGGCTTATGTATGCAAAAGACACACACATACAACTAATCGAATTCACAAAGAACAATGATTACTTTTCTTCTGTAGTAATCGAGCACAAGAATTTTAGATATTAGGGTTTTTGATTATCACAGATTTACGGTATCAAAATTATTGGATAGGAAGCTTTGGTATTTTATAGTGGATTAGATCACCTAAAATATAGGAAAGACAAGTGTATATATCGGAATTAGTCAATAAACCAAAGTGGATATTATGTTTACTTTTTTAAATATTGACCAAACTAATATCCATGATTTGGTAATGCATAAAACGATTGTAAACAATGCAATAAGTTTTGTACAACTTGAAATTCATCATTTGACTAAAAATGCTTTATAAGGTATATATATATATATATATATATATATATATATATATATATATATATATATATATATAACCTTATTAGTTAGAAAGAGAGAGAGAGAGAGAGAGAGAGAGAGAGAGAGTTATAACTATATATATATATATATATATATATATATATATATATATATATATGAGGTGGTTCACTTGAAATTATAAAAAAATAGAGATCTTGATATTCAATCTCAGCCACATATTTCAAATTTGTCGCTCTAACGCTCCAACACAATAGCAAGAGCGGAGTATGCTTTATTATAAATGATTATATGACAGAGAGATATAATCATATATGATTACACATGTTTATACGTATATGCTAGATCATTAATGATTATACATATATGTATATTCACAAATTGAGTAATCAAATATAATTATGGTGGTTGGTGGTAGATGGTGGTGGCAGAGGTGATGATGGTATAGGTGACAGATATGTCAATGGTGGGGTCGGTTGGTTGTAGAAGTATAACACATGAATCTTGGTAAGTTTCTCTTTTTCCCTTGCATTATTTAATTTTTCCAATTTATTCCTTGAGTTGTACGCAGGGTATACCACAAGGTACGCTTAGCATACAAGCTGTAAAGCGAGTACGCGGGGCGTACCAAGTAGTACTCTTAGTGTACTCATGCAAAGGATGGGTTGGGGATCTGAAGGTGTATGCCGGGCGTACAGTAGTGTATGTGGGGCGCACGTGATATCTTTTGAAAACCCTAATTTATTCACCCTCCTTGTCCTCCTACCGTAGTGTGGTCGTATCCCCTGCTGGCGAATCTATCTCCAATATCGATTGCCTATGGGGCGTGGGGACACTGGGGCCCATACGGTAAGTCAGTACTCTGGCCATGTATGGAGGATTGATGACCTCAGATTTTGCATCCGAGGCATCATCGTCATTGCCCTCGAGCTCTTCCTCTTCGAGGTTCACTACTGGCTCGGCGGGTTCATCAGTAAGTTCTACTTCATGTTCCTCCTCTGGTTCTTCCTTTAAGTCTTCCTCTGGGTCAAGCCACCATGCATTCCCATAACTAGGGAAATAAGGGTCTCCTGCCTAATGATTCTCGTTTATAGTGTATTTCACGAAGGGGGGGGGGGGTATAAATACTAGAAACAAATTGCACACCAAATACTCCTATAGTATTTTAATTTTGTTTAGGTTTGGTTCTATAAGCTCTTTGGGTAATTAAATGGTAAGTTTTTAATTTATTGTCCATCAAAATTACTCCTGAACACATGTTGATCATATTTTGAATGAATGTAGTTGACCGGGCTACATTCACCCCCAATACAACTACATAACTGCCCGGGTTTAATATCGATGTTCAAATCCTCCAAAGACTTTTATTGTTCTTGTTGTGTTATTACTCTAAAATGCACACATAAGTATGTATTTTAATTATTATGTTCTTATAGGTTAGATATGCCAGTTCACTATAAACAATGTTCTGATACCAATCTGTCACACCCCCGAACCAGATGGCAGAAACGTCTGGGGGCTTGTGCGTGACTTCATCTTGAAATATCATTACAGTGAATATAGATGAAGCATAACATCATCATTACCATGAATAATATAATACAACTTCCATTGTTTACATCAGGTACAATCTTCTAAATAACATGACCAAAACATTCAATGTATGATGTTTAATAGTACACAAAACAAAATGCCCTATTCTTGTGATTCTTTTGCTTAACGAGTCCCTGAGAATACAAGTTATTTTGAAAACATCAACATATATAATGTTGGTGAGTTCATAAGTATATTTGAGAAAATGGTTTGTATAACTTTGTAATCACAAGAAAATCCTGTATTTTCTTAAAATGGTTTGGTATGTTTATGTCTGATCTAGTATTAATGCATGTGTGTTATTGTTTAATAGAATGACCAAAGTGATTGAAGAGAATGTAAATAGAATGTCTCCGGACAACCCGACGTTGCCTGTAAAAGAAAAATAGTTAATGATGCCGTACCAACACCGAGGTGGGGGTACCAGTGTGAGTAAGTTTTCGAGTAATCCAATCATAAAAGAAAATAGATAATGTTGTCGTACCAACACTAAGGTGGGGGTACCAGTGTGAGTAAGTATCCAAGTAATCCAACATAAAAGAAAATAGTCTTCCGCAAACTTCTTAACATTAACTCTTCTAAGTGAGCCATCATAACCATACTGAATAATGACAATTTCGTCTGTCTTGCTAAGAGACTCTGATTATAACTATAGGCTACGATCGAACACGTAATAGGTGTCAACTGACAAAAACTCACTAGATCCTTAATCGAATTTACGCGAAGATAAATGTATAAAACACATTCCAGGCCCAACGAACCATGTAAGGGAGCCACTAGGGCATCGCTAAATATGTGAGTCATTTCAAAACATAGTATGAATGATATTATATAACATGTGCCCAAAATATATGTAAAAGGACAACTAAGACCCAATTCACATGTAAGGTATTTATAGGCCCAAATAACACGCAAATAGTATACAAAACCTATCAAACATATAAATGGGCCACTAACGCCCAATAACCTAGAAAATGATCAAAATTAATCCGTTTGTTAGTTTATTGTTGATTTTGGTTTAAGTATTCACTAAAATAGCATAAAATCCCAATTTTTGTAAAAATGACGTTCTTGGTCCAATAAGCCAAAAATTTACGTTTGAGGCCCCATTTTTGTAAAAATAACACTTTAGTCCCATTTTGTTCAAAACTTGTGTTTATGACTAGTTTGTGGTAAAAATAACATTTTAAACCAATTTTTATCAAAAATATCATTTTTGGCTTGATTTTTGTGAAAACACACATTTTTCTGGTTTTTGGTTTTTCTGACCTAGTTATTGAAAATTTTGTAGAAAAATCATCTTAAGTTGAAATTTGGATCCCTAAATTCTGGAAGTTTGGAAATTTTGTCTACTTTGTTCACAATTTTTTCACATAATTTTTAATGGCCTATAACAAGTGTGAAATTGCTCACATTTACAGGTTGGTCCGAAATAATTTCAAATCTGATAGGCAGTTTTGTAAAATTCGCCAAAAATTGTAGAAAAATCGTATGAAAACATGAGAGTATGCATTTTAAAGGTATAAACCTGAACCTTTTGCATGTAAAACAGTTTTGAAAAATATTTTCATTAAGTTGATCAAAACAGTTTGAAATTGGACCAAAACTTTTCTGTCAAGGGCTGATTTATGAGTCTAGTTGATAAATCTTTGAACACAACTCATTTTTGCTATTTTAAGTGTATAAATTAATACCAGATCTACTAGATTTATGAAGTAAATAGCACATTATCAGCAAATAAGTCATGAAAAACACACATATTCATGCATATACACATAGATCTACATAAAGCAACTTGTATTCTCCCCCAAAACCAAGTAAAAATCGAAAATAGGGGGCATGAACTCACCTTTGTTTTGATGTTTCAGTTTTGAAGAAGAGATGAAGAGATTTTTGGTCCTAGTAAGCTTTCTTGAGTGGATCTTGATCTTAGGAGGTTTCTTAGAGTATGATCACCAAAAACTTGCTTAGAAGGAGTGATCTAACATGAGAATGAAGTTGTTTAGCTTGAATGTGTGATGACTTACCCAAGATTGATTATCTTTAGTGAAGATCTATTTGAAACACCTAGAGATCTCGAAAATTTGGATGGAAGGAAGGAGGATGTTCTTGAGTGTTTGAGAAAGTTTTATTGAAAGATTTTTGAGAGAATGAGGGTGGTGTGAAGTGTTTTGGTCGAGAATTAAAAGAAGAAATAAGAGAGAGGGAGTGTGGTGATGTGCATGGAGATCCACCATGCAATGAAGAGGTGGTAAGTGCACAAATTATATTGTTTTCCTTTTTTCGTCTAATAAGAATAATGGGCATAGAATTTGGGCTTAAGAGAAAGGAATTGAGGGAATTTGGGCCTTCTCTTAACTTGATCGGATTTATGAAGCCCAATAATAGATTTTCGGCACATTGGGCCCTTAAGAAGGTTCACGGCCAAAAATGGTAAAAAGGAATGGGTTTATGGTTCATTAAGGTTAATTAAATCATTTATGACCCATCATGATCCATTGGAGGTAGAATGAATCATTCTAGGCCCACATAACATTGATGAATTGATGATTTATTGGTCCCTTAGGCCCAATAAGAGAATCCTAGTCCATAATGACCTTGAGCCGGGATTTCAAGGGTTTCCAACCCTTAGTTGAACATTTGAGATGTATTGTATTAGGTTTTGACCTTCATTCAAGAGTTTGGATTCAAATGGATGATGTTGATTGAACATAGGGTATGATATTCACTTAGTGTACAAGCCTTACAATAGATGATGCTTTCATGAGAATATAATTGCCTAGCAAAAATGCTAGTTGTGACATCATCTTTTGGAACTTATTTGAGGTATAAGGCTCTGAACTTGTTGTGTTATAGCTTAGATCTCCTTTGTTAGAGTTTTGGACCCTTTTGGTCCCATATATGAGATGTTGCATATGGTCCTAAAGTCACAAAGTTGTCATCTTTGAAGCTTAGAACCATCTATGCATGAGTTATGGGCATTATTATGAAAGATGAATATTATAAATCAAAGTTAGGATCTTTTGGGGCATGTAAAGTCACCAAGTCAATGACTTTATGGTTCTAGATACTCTTTGGGACATAGATCTGTGTTTTAGACCATTAGACTTAAGCATTAAGAGCTTAATGGAAGAAATTGGTTAATGAGGGAGTACGCTGGCCCTAAAAGCCAGTACGCGCAGCGTACAAGCGATGCAACATGTACGCTTAGCGTACTGCTGAGTACGCCCTGCGTACTCTGTCAGTTTGGGCTTCACACCTTTCTCGGCCTCGGTTGGGCCACTCCTTTGGACCTTGTTGCTTTGGGCCTTTTGGGACATCTAAAATCAAGTTTTGGGTTAAGGGAAAATTATTGGGATTAGGGTAAGGCCCATATGGGGGTTGGGCTCAGTTTGGAAAATTAGGCCATAAATGGGCTTTAGTGGATCAATTGGTGACGACACACAGTTTATATGACTAAGTCCAATCCAATATCAGTGTCCGCATGCCAATAACATCAGACTAGGGAGACTTGATGATATATGGTCCATTACCATGGCATAGACAGCTATGGCGCACTAGCCTTGCCTGGAGCTCCCTTGTCAGCCCTTCTAGGGACTCCTTTGCCAGCCCATTTCTGGTATGTAATTCAAATAAAGTATTTTTCATTTCTAAAGGGGTACTCGACGAGTCTGTAGCCCGAATCGTCGAGCAGAGACGGGACAATCATGTGTTTTGAGCTGGCTACTCGACGAGTCTATACGATGGACTCGGCGAGTCCGGCTGTCTGGATGAAGCCCTACTTTTAAGGGTTTGCACCCTATTTAAACACCCTTATGCATCCACAACATCACCTCTATCACTCTCAGAACATTTCCCCTGTAAACCCTAGCCCCATTCTTGAGTTTGGGTGTGCTTGTGATAGCTTGGAAGCTTTGGGAAGGAAAGAAGGTCCATAGAAGGGAAGGAAGATCCAGGAGTTAGCTTACATTTGTTCTTCATTTAGGTAATGAAGTTATGACCTTGTGCATTCCTCCATTATAACCTCCATTATGCTTGTTATGCCTTATTTGGAGCCTTTTATGATTCAAAACTTGAGATATGGACTCTCCTTGGATGAAAACTTCAGATCTGGACTCTCATTGCATTCTAGAAGTGTAAAGTTTCAATTATGGTCGTGATTAAAGTCCCTCTTGAGCTTGGAACCCCATTAAGAGCTTAGGGTTGGCATTTGAAGCCTTTAAAGTCATGCAGGAACGTAAAGTTTGCAACTTTACGTGATAAGCATGCCCTAGAAACATGGATCTGTGACTTAGAGCCGCTCCCTGGCTCAAATCAGGCCTGTATGGACAAAGGACTGAATGGAATTGGTGAGTCACAAGCTTGTATCGGTGAGTCAAATGAATATAGCCTTGGACTCGACGAGTTGGATGATCAACTCGGCGAGTCCGATGAAGAAAGCGTTAGACTCGACGAGTTGTTCTACAACTAGGCGAGTCGGATGAGTTTTCCCGAGAAAGTAGTGTTTGAGTGAAATGGCTTCATTCCTTTGTAGTTACACGTAAAGTCGGCAACTTTACGTGTTTAGATGGTCCCAAGGTCTTAGATCTACGAGTTAGAGGCCCTGGAATGGATTAGAATTCGATTGCATGGAATCTGCGATAGGACTCGGCCAATTGTTCTTCGGACTCAACGAGTCGAGTCGCGAGTCCCCGTTTTCCCTTCGAGTTGTGAGTTCAGAGTGAATAGTGAGTGGGAAAGGGGCTCGGTGTGTTAAAGTTAGAATTAGTAAAGGAGGGACTTGGCGAGTTTGCGCCCTGACTCGGCGAGTTCGGTCAACTGGAAGTTGACTTTGACCAGGGGTAATATAGTCATATGACCCCAAGAGCATTTACCAGTAACTGATCTAGTGTTTTTGGAAATTGTAGTCGGACAGTTCTGGAGCGGCGGTTAGCCACTTTTAGAGTTAGCATCACAACATCTATCACTATGAGGTGAGTTTTCCTTCCAGTAGGTACGGGTCTACGACCACAATGCCGACCCGTCTAGTTAGCAGTAGTTTTGGACTTTGGTCCGATGCAGTAGTTCAGTGTGCTTGATGTCTTTGTGATTCAAGCATGTCTTTGTGTTATGTGTTCCGGAATTCGGTCCGATGCAAGGTGCAATATATGTGTTTATGCTAGTTGATATGTTTGTGCTATGATATCTTATGCTCAGTTAGTTTCTGGACTTCGGTCCGATCCAAGGGACAAGGTCCCAGTCAGTTCCGGATTTCGATCCGATGCAGTTAGTTCCGGACTTCGGTGCGATGTAGGGGACTAGGTCCCACTCAGTTCCGGACTTCGGTCTGATGCAGTTTCCGGACTTCGGTCTGATGCAGAGGGCAAGGCCCTGGTTAGTTCCGAACTTTGGTCCGATGCAGTTTCCGAACTTCGGTCCGATACAATGGGCAAGGCCTAATATATATTTATATGATTGTATGGTATGTGGTAGTCTGGGGGAGCTCACTAAGATTTGTGCTTACAGTTTCAGTTTTGGTTTTAGGTACTTCCGCAATCAAAGGGAAGGGCTCGGGATGATGGCATTGCACTCACCACAGCTTCAGCTTTTGTCATGGGAGTTTATTTCATATACTATGATATGTTGTTATAGTTCTTTTGTTATGACACCTCTATTATAACCTTTTGGGATTTATGACGTACGATTTTATGATATATTATAGATCGTTGATAACCTTAGTATTATTTAAACGAAAAATTTTGGGTCATAATTTGGCTCGTTTCAAATTGGTATCAGAGCCTTCGTATGAGGGATTCAGGCACACTTACGGGTGTGACTGAAATCAAACTAAGGAAATAGTAAAAAGATTTTTGAAAGAAAAATATTTTCAAAAGAATTTTTGAGAAAGAGACTTAAAAAGAAAAGAGTTTAGAAAACGAAAAAAAGGGTGTGGTGCATCCGATCAGCCGAGCTCAAGTAAGTACTCCCAAATTACCCATACAAGTTTATGATACGATTATCAGTTTTAGTTTCAGTAGAACAGCATGCTAGAATAGGACTAAGGATCTAGGAGGATGCCTTATGTGTCTGCTATATGTGTTTCAGATTTATGAGAATTGCATGCTAGTATTGAGTAGACAGCAGTAGGATAGCATGTTTAGGTTATGCCTGACAGTACGAGCTTAGCATTGTATGCTAGTACAGTTTCTTGTTATGAGAATAGAGTTGCTTGATTAGTTTCTTGTGTCCGAATGGTGCTTGCTTTGTGCTTTGTGGGACTCCGAGTGATGGGAGTTAGCTATTAGGTGAATACGACACATCACATGAGATCAGGGTTGAATAATCTCAATGTGCTGGATTTAGCCCTACTACGCAGCTCTTGTTTGAGTCCTACCATTATGGGAATGAGTCTTTTACTCGAAGGATTATCTGAGCCTCGTCACATGTGATGGTATTTAGGTGATGACTATTTGGCATTACAAGGAGGCCTTTAGCAGCTGAGGATTGGTTTTTGTTGAGTCAGAGATTTCACCTAGGGCAAGCCTAGGATGTGAGTAGCAGAGATCAGTAGCAGTAGTAGTGACTTGGCGGAGTCGAGGCGGTTCTTGAGGAAAGTACGGATTGATGTAGAAGGTAGTAGGGGCCCATACTACTGGAAGCAGAGGATCTGTATTTAAATAAAGGAAGGCCGAGGCAAGACCAGGAAACCTGTAGTAGTAGCGATCCCTCGAGATATATCAATGTTTCTGACATTTATCATGATGTGTTTTTAGAATGGTGGTTTTACGCCCTAGGCCAGCAGTCGGCAGCTCAGGTGCCGGGGAGGGATCAAGATCAGGCTCAGGGGTCGAGTAGTTTGATGAGCAGACTAGGGAGTTTTTCACTTCAGAGGTTACCCGTATTATACTTGAGCAGACTCCTGTGATCTTTGGTTAGATCAAGGAAGGTATCTTGGAGTTGATGGATGAGAATTTGAGCACATTTCGTGCTGAGATGGCTGCCATGATGGGGTAACTCATACTCACCTTTAGGGAATTCCGGGCTTGTGGAGCTCCAGACTACCATGGGGCGCGGGACCCCATTGCGAGTACTAGGTGGTTGGCAGATGTTACCAATGCGTTCCACACTAGCAGATGTACCTAGGGGGATAAGGTCAGATTAGCATCCTGTCTCCTGAAGGACAGGGCACGTGACTAGTGGGAGGAGGTTGGGCATGGTATCGGGGATGACACAACACTTGATACTATGACTTGGGCTGATTTTACCACCAAGTTCAGAGCCAAGTTCGCACCAGTTATTGAGGTGCAATAGTTAGCCAGAGAGTTTCAGGACCTTACTCAGACTACAGAGACAGTGGCGGAGATTACCGCCAAGTTTAGGGAGAGGGCTCTTCTTGTTCCTCAGTACGCAACTAATGAGGAAATGAAGAAGGCCCGTTATCATGAGATGTTGTGGAGTGATATCCACCAGTTTGTGAGCCGATCCAGCTGCAAGACGCTGAGTAATATGATTGTGAGGGCTTGAGAGAGAGAGAGAGAGAGAGAGATCTTGAGATAGAGAAAAAGAGGAAGCCGGAGGCGGCTTCGGGTACAGGGAGTTCGGGAAAGAAGCCCAAGGTTTTAGATCATAGTTCCAGAGGTCAGCAGAGCCACAATTGGTGTGGCAAATGTGGGAGATTGCACGATGGGGTGTGCAAAGCAGGGAGTTCCAGCTGCTACAAGTGCGGTCGGACTGGGCATATGAGCAGAGATTGTACAACTTCTACCACCGCCACCGCATCATCAGATCTGATTTGCTTCCATTGCAATCAGATGGCACATAAAAATTCCCAGTGACCAAGCTTAGCTTCAGCAGGGAGGTGTCGGCACCTGCCCCTGCTACATTGAGGATTACGGACGGTCGTTAGGGTCGGGCCGAGGTGCCAGTGGCGAAGAGTAGATCTTTTCAGATGACAGTAGAGGAGGCGGTAGCGACTCCAGATGTGATAACGGGTACATATTTTCCTTTTATCTCTACATTTGTTATTGATTGTTTCTAATGTTATATATTTATGTATAGGGGCATTTTTAGTGAACCACATTTCAGCTACAGTGTTATTTGATTCGGGGGCTACCCGATCGTTTGTCTTCCTTGCAATTAGAAAGAGGTTTAGCGAAGCTCCTGGGCAGTCGGATTGTCCACTCGAGGTGGAGATAGCTGATGATAGGACCGTCAGGGTCGCGAGGGTGCATAAGGCATGCTCACTGCAGTTATTTGATGAGCAGTTTTTGGTGGACCTGGTCGCTATTTCTTTGTGAGGGAACAAGGTCATAGTAGGCATGGATTAGCTGAGCCCCAATAGGGTGGTGATTGATTGCGAGGTGCAGCTAGTGAGGGTTCGCACTCCCAGCAGGGGAGAATTAGTGATTCAGGGCGAGAGGCCACATTGCATACCGATTCTTTGTTCAACAGCGAGAGTGAGGCGTTACTTCCAGCAGGGTTGCGCAGGTTATGTCGCATATGTGATGGATACCTGGGATAAGGGTACGTTGACAGTAGATGATGTAGCAGTGTTCCGAGAGTACCCGGACGTGTTCCCAGAGGAATTACGTGGGACACCTCCAGAGAGACAGGTTGAGTTCAGGATTGACCTGGTTCCTGGTGTGGCTCCGATAGCCAAGGCACCGTATCGGTTGGCTCCTCCAGAGATGCAGGAGTTGTCTACGCAGCTGCAGGAGGTACTAGAGAAGGGTTTCAATAGACCAAGTAGTTCGCCATGGGGAGCCCCGATCTTGTTTGTGAAGAAGAAGGATGGGTCGCACCGTAACCGTTACCCACTCCCGAGGATAGATGACTTATTCGATCAGCTTTAGGGAGCATCTTGGTTTTCCAAGATTGATCTGCGCATCGGTTATCATCAGATGTAGGTCAGGGGTGAGGATGTTCAGAAGACAACTTTTAGGACCCATTATGGTCATTATGAGTTTGTGGTGATGCTGTTTGGGCTCGCCAACACTCCAGCTGCATTCATGGACCTCATGAACCGCGTGTGCAGGCTGATGTTGGATCGGTCTGTGATTATATTCATCAATGACATCTTGGTTTATTCCAAGACTTAGGAGTAGCACATGGAGCACCTGAGGGAGGTGCTAGAGGTCTTGAGGAGGGAGAAAATTTTCGCAAAGTTCTCCAAGTGTGAGTTCTGGTTGCGCTAGGTGCAGTTCCTTGGGCACCTTGTCAACCAGAAGTGTATACTGGTAGATCCGACTAAGATAGAGGCCGTGATGCAGTGGGAGGTCCTAAAGTCTCCATCAGAGATTCAGAGCTTCCTAGGTTTGCCAGGGTACTACAGGAGATTCATTCAGGATTTCTCCAAGATAGCGGTTCCACTCACCCGACTAACCAAGAAGTCGGTGGTGTTTCATTAGGGGCCTGAGCAGCAGGCAACATTTGAGATCCTCATACAGCAATTGTGCGAGGCACCAATTGTTACCTTGCCAGATGGAGTGGATGATTTTGTAGTCTACTATGATGCCTCGATCTCAGGTATGGGGGCAGTGTTGATGCAACGGGGGCATGTGATAGCTTATGCCTCCAGATAGTTGAAGCCTCACGAGGCTAACTATCCGACGGATGATTTGGAGTTGGGGACAGTGGTGTTCGCCCTGAAGATTTGGAGACACTACCTCTATGGGGTCTGTTGTACCATCTACATGGATCACAAGAGTCTAAGATACCTCATTGACCAGTCGAATTTTAACATGAGGCAGCATCGGTGGTTAGATGTGGTGAAGGATTATGATTGTGAGATCCTTTATCACCCGGGGAAGGCCAACGTAGTGGCCGACGCCTTGAGCCGCAAGACGACAGTGGCCCCGATTAGGGATATATGCTTGATGATGACAGTGATTACTCTGCTGTTGGAGAGGATCAGGGAGGCACAGGTCGAGGTCCTCAAGGAGGAGAGGCAGAAGTGTCAGAGGATCGTGGTTCGAGTAGCTTCATTTGATTATGATAGCTGGGGATTGTTGACCCTTCATGGGAGAGTTTGGGTACCATACTGGGGCGGAGTACGGCAGGTGTTGATGGACGAGGCTCATAAGTCTCGATTTTCCATCCACCCAGGGCGATGAAGATGTGCAGGGATCTTCGCCCCGATTATTAGTGGCCCTACATGAAGCAGGATGTCGCCTGGTATGTGGAGAGATGCCTGACCTGTAGGAAGGTCAAGGCAGAGCAATAGAGACCCCATGGCAAGATGCAGCCGTTAGACATTCCCGTATAGAAATGGGAGGACATTACCATGGATTTTATCACTAAGCTACCCAGGACCGCGCGGGGAGTGGATTTGATTTGGGTCATAGAGGATCGGTTAACCAAGAGCACACATTTTATACATATCCAGGAGAGCATATCGGCTGAGAAGCTAGCCGACATCTATGTGCGTGAGGTAGTAGCACGACACAGAGTGCTTGTTTCGGTAGTGTGAGACCGAGACATCCGTTTTACTTCCAGATTTTGGAAGCGGTTTCATGGTGAGATAGGGACTCGTCTTCATTTTAGCACCGCTTTCCACCCTAGGACAGACGAGCAGAACAAGGGGACGATTCAGACTCTCGAGGACATGCTCCGGGCATGTGTTCTACACTTTGGTGGTAGTTGGGATGCGTATCTTCCACTAGCGGAATTTTTGTATAACAATAGTTACCACGTTAGCATTGACCGTCCTCCTTTCGAGATGCTATACATAAGGAAATGCAGGACCCCGATTTGTTGGGGTGAGGTCGGTCAACGAGTCATTAGGAGCACAGAAGTGGTGCTCAAGACCACAAAGTTGATCCAGCAGGTTCGTAGCAGACTGCAGACTGCGTAGAGTAGGCAGAAGAGTTACACCGACAGGAGGCATTTGGACTTAGAGAGGCAAGTTGGGTCCCAGGTTCATTGGTCCTTTTAGGTTTTGGCCGGGTGGGTTGGGTAGCTTATCGGTTGGATCTTACGGCATAACACTTTCCATGTTTCTCAATTGCGAAAGTGTTTGGTGGACGAGTCAGCAGTTGTACCATTAGAGGATATTCAGGTTGATAGCAACCTGAATTATATCGAGTTTCCAGTTGCGATCTTAGATTAGAAGATTAAGACCTTGAGGAACAAGGTGGTTCAGCTAGTGAAGGTGCAGTGGCAACACCGAAAGGGTTCAGAGTGGACGTGGGAGTCCGAATGGGAGATGAGGGAGCATTACCCATACTTATTTTCAGTAGCAGCAACAGACTTCGAAAATGAAGTCTAAGATAAGTGCGGGAGAGTTGTAACGCCCCATTTCTGGTACGCAATTCAAATAAAGTGTTTTCATTTCTAAAGGGGTACTCGACAAGTATATAGCCCGACTTGTCTAGTAGAGATGGGACGATTCCATACGCTGGACTCAGCGAGTTTGCCTGTCTGGATGAAGCCCTAATTGTAAGGGTTTGCACCCTATTTAAACACCCTTATGTTCCACCAACCTCGCCTCTATATCTCTCAGAACATTTCCCATGTAAACCCTAGCCCCATTGTTGAGTTTGAGTGTGCTTGTGATAGCTTGGAAGCTTTGGGAAGGAAAGAAGTTCCATAGAAGGGAAGGAAGATCCAGGAGTTAGCTTACATCTGTTCCTCATTCAGGTAATGAAGTTATGACCTTGTGCATTCCTCCATTATAACCTCCATTATGCTTGTTATGCCTTATTTGGAGCCTTTTATGATTCAAAACTTGAGATATGGACTCTCCTTGGATGAAAACTTCAGATCTGGACTCTCATTGCATTCTAGAAGTGTAAAGTTTCAGTTATGGTCGTGATTGAAGTCCCTCTTGTGCTTGGAACCCCATTAAGAGTGTAGGGTTGGGATTTGAAGCCTTTAAATCCATGTATGCACATAAAGTTTGCAACCTTACATGATAAGCATGCCCTAGAAGCATGGATCTGTGACTTAGAGCCGCTGCATGGCTTAAATCGGGCCTGTATGGAAAAGGGATTGAATGGAGTCGGCGAGTCACAAGCTTGACTCGACGAGTCATATGAAGATAGCCTTGGATTCGACGAGTTGGATGATCAACTCGGCGAGTCCGATGAAAATTGCCTTAGACTCGATGAGTTGTTCTACAACACGGCGAGTTGGATGAGTTTTCCTGAGAAAAATAGTGTTTGAGTGAAATGGCTTGATTCCTTTGTAGTTACACGTAAAGTCACCAACTTTACGTGTTCAGATGGTCCCAAGGGCTTAGATCTATAAGTTAGAGGCCATGGAATGGATTAGAATTCAATTGCATGGAATCTGTGATAGGACTCGTCGAGTTGTTCTTTAGACTCGACGATTCGAGTCGCGAGTCCTCGTTTTCCCTTCGAGTTGTGCGTTCAGAGTGAATCAGTGAGTGGGAAAGGGGCTCGGTGTGTTAAAGTCAGAGTTAGTAAAGGATGGACACGATGAGTCTGCACCCTGACGCAGCGAGTCCGGTCAACTGGAAGTTGACTTTGACCATGGGTAATATAGTCATTTGACCCCAAGAGCATTTACCAGTAACTGATCTAGTGTTTTTGGAAATTGTAGTCGGACAGTTCCGGACCGGCGGTCAGCCACTTTTAGAGTTAGCATCACAACAGCCAACACTACGAGGTGAGTTTTCCTTCCAGTAGGAACGCGTCTACGACCATAATGTCGACCCGTCTAGTTAGCAGGAGTACCAGACCTTAGTCCGATGCAGTAGTTCAGTGTGCTTGATGTCTTTGTGATTCAAGCATGCCTTTGTGTTATGTGTTCCGGACTTCTGTCCAATGCAGGGTGCAGTATATGTGTTTATGCTAGTTGATATGTTAGTGCTATGCTATGTTATGCTCAGTCGGTTTCCGGACTTCATTCTGATGCCGGGGACAAGGTCCCAATCAATTTCGGATTTCGATCTGATGTAGTTAGTTCCGGACTTCGGTCCGATGCAGGGGACAAGGTCCCAGTCAGTTTCGGACTTTAGTCTGATGCAGTTTCCGGACTTCGGTCCGATGTAGAGGGTAAGACTCTCGTTAGTTCCGGACTTTGTTTCGATGTAGTTTCCGGACTTCGGTACGATGCGGTGGGCAAGGCCGAATATGTGTTTATATGATTGTATGGTATGTGGTAGTCTGGGGGAGCTCACTAAGCTTTGTGCTTACAGTTTTAGTTTTGGTTTCAGGTACTTCCGCAAGCAAATGGAAGGGCTCGGGATGATGGCATTGCACACACCACAGCTTCAACTTTTGTCCTAGGAGTTTATTTCATATACTATGATATGTTGTTACAGCTCTTTTGTTATGATACCTCTATTATAACCTTTTGGGATTTATGACGTACGATTTTATGATATATTATAGATCATTGATAACTTTAGTATTATTTAAATGAAAATTTTTGGGTAGTATTTTAGGTCGTTTCAGTCAGAGCCTGCTGCCGGGGCATAGTCCCTGGGGTGGTTCTAACGCATCTCTCTGATTGTGACTAGTAGATATCTCTGCCTTAGTTGGCATCAAGAGAAGAGAAGTCCAGATGGTTCTCTCTGCCTTAGCAGATCTCCTCGCCTTAGTTGCCGTCAATTGGTTTTGGGCCTTTTTGGTCTATGGATTTGGGTCTCAGTTTTGATTCAAGCTAGGCTAGGGGTAAAATGACCATTTTACCCCAAGTATGGATTATTGGCTATAGATTGGAACCCAAGTGTTAATTGGGTGTTATTTTGTTCTGATAGCTCGGGGAGTCATCATGGTAGCAACTAGGGATTTCTTTTAGTGAGCTTCAACATTCGAGTTGAGTTTCCTCATTGGGTTTAGTGGGACTAAGTCACCAATGTCAGCCCTTATTGATTATGCTAGGATCTGCATGACCCTTGCATGTGTTTTGTGTTGCTATGTATACCGGGCGGGGCTTGATGCAAGGAGAGGCCTGAGAATTGGAACATATGCTAGTGTTTATGATCTTTATATGTGTTAGCATGATTATGTGATATAGATTGTATGTGTATAGCGGGCGAGGCCCAGTGACAAGCAAGGCCTGAGAATAACAGATCTGTGAACCTAGTGGGGCTCAATGTCGGGTGAGGCCCGATGTCGAGCGGGGGCCCAATATGTGATTTATTATGTATGGTATGAGGTATTTTAGGAAACTCACTAAGCTTTGTGCTTACGGTTTTAGTTTATGATTTTGGTACTTCTAGTG
Source organism: Lactuca saligna (assembly GCF_052625555.1). Classification (NCBI taxonomy): domain Eukaryota; kingdom Viridiplantae; phylum Streptophyta; class Magnoliopsida; order Asterales; family Asteraceae; genus Lactuca; species Lactuca saligna. The sequence continues at coordinate 121,452,502 of NC_136422.1, forward strand.
GCAAGGGGAAGATTTCAGGGTGACTGCATTGCACACACCATATGGATTCCGTACTTGATATTTCACTCTGATTTTATGATATTTAATACACTTGTGTTTATTTAGGATGTATCCATAATGTTTGGAATACTATTTTACTTAAATTAAAAATGAAATTTTTGGATCATGTTTTTGGCAACAAAAGGAGCGGTGTCAGCACCCGCTCCTACAACTCTTCAGATTATTGATGACCGCCAAGGCCGGGGTAGATGCGCATGCGGTAAAGAGCAGGGCTCTCCAGCTGACGGAAGAGGAGGCACGTGCAGCTCCCGATGTTGTGACGGGCATGTATCTTCTCCTTATCTCTTTACTTATATTAATTTGCTTGCTGATGTGTGTAAAATGCAGTAGTTTTAATCCTACTTTTTAGATATGATTTAGACACATAAAAGCAGTGTACCTATCAATTGGTGGTATAATTAAGCAAATAAGGTATCCAACACAGGGAACGGTAAATAAACTAACTACTAAATTATCTAAAAAAAATTAATAAAAGGAAAGGTTTTCTCTAGTTTTGCTAGACTAGAAACTTCAACAATTAAGTAATACTCAAACAAAGCAACTAACAGCTAAAGCAATTAAACAATCAACTAAATTCAATAATCGAGAAGACTTTTGTTTAGGTTTGATTTGTCACACCCCGAACCAGACGGCGGAAACGTCCGATGACTCGTGTGACTATCAATTGAAATATCATCACAATGAATATACATAAAACATAACATAAACGTCACCATTCATTACATATTACAACCAATATTCTTCACATCAAGTACATTGTTTCACAATACATAATTCAAAACATAAATTGTACGAAGATTAGCACATCAATATAAAATTCCCAAAATACTCTTAATGATTTCTTCGGCTGAACGATTACCTGAGAATAAAAGTTATTTTGAAAATGGTCAACATATATAATGTTGGTGACTTCATAAGCATGTTTAACTGAAAGATTTTGTATTGTATGTAAAACCCATAAACTCCGATATTTTCTATAAATTTTATGAAAATGATGTAATGATCAAGTATAAAAAGTATGTGTGATTTCCTTTGTAAAAACATGTATAAGTAAGAAATTAAAAAAATCCTTGTATTATATCTGTTGTAAGTAGAGGGTAATCAATAATAATATTCCCCAGAAAATTCGATATTTTCTTATTTATAAATGTGTCGTAATCCTTGTTTGATCGTAAGAATTGTTTTCGCATAATTATGATTTAAGCACTTTGATTTCCATAATGTATCGATGATAATGGATCTCTATGGGAGTCGTTATAAATTTGCATAATAATGACCAATTCGCTTGTCATGGCGTTTTTCCAAACACCTGTTTTGATCAAGATTTTGGCACCATAGACTGGCCTAGTCTAACTGTAGCTAACAACTCATGTGTGGGGGAGTCACCCCCCGTATAGATCTATACACAAACTCTCGCTCTCCCTCAAGGAGACTCTGATTATAACTACAAGCTACGGACAAACACATGTTTGATTTACTAACACCTGATGATACTTGAATGTGAAAGACATGGCCCAACAAACATGAATAAGGACAGTTGCGACACATTAAACACGTAAGTTGTTTCTAGGCTTGATGGCATGAAAACGGACACGTTGAAGCCCATTAAGCATACAATGAATCTCTCCGGAAAAATTAACATGCAAATGGGCCACTAAGGCCCAATAAAATGTAAAAATTAATTTAGACCCGTTCAGCATGTCATTGGGTCACTAAGGCCTAGTAGACATGAATTCAATATATTTGACCCAATAAACATGCTAATGGATCACGAAGGCCTAATAAGCATGTATTACAAGTTCCAGATCCAATAGTCGTACAATTGTTCTACTTTTGTATATTTGATGTGGTATAGTGTTTTTATATGACGCATTTACTTATGATGTTAAGATATCGTACGTTTGATCTATAACGATATTATTAGTTTATAAAAAAATATACCATTTTTAAATCCTTATAAGAATTTATATCATTGGCCCAATGGTTTAATAATTGACACATTTGACTCAAAATATTTATTTGACCATTTCATCCGTTTTTTCACATGAAATTACATTTTCAGCCGCTTCTTAGTATAAAATGACATTGTTATTCCTTTTTGATGAAAAATGACATTTTTAGTCCTTTAAGTCATTTTACTTGGCATTTTCGGCCCAATTATAATTTAGATTACAATTTCAGCTCATAATGCAATTATTGACTTTTCCAGCCCTTATTTGGAAAAAGTTTACATTTTTGGCCCATTTTCCGTGAATTTTAGATTTTCATCCCAAATTCCAAAAACTTTGCATTTTTAACCCAATTTAGAAAAAATGCCATTTTTAAATCTGATTTAGGTTTATTTACATTTTTGCTCAACCATTTGATATTTAATATTTTTAATCCTAAAAGTCTCATTTTTTTGCGAATTGGGCCCAAAACCGTATGGCCCAAACTTCTAAGCCCAAAATGCTAGCATTTACATTTTTGGTACTTTAAAAAAAGTGATTATCATAAACTTTTCTGTTTTATCCAATATAACATGGTTGATCCTTACAAAACCGAAAACATCACTTTTAACCCCAAATTTACTTTATTTGTAAAAGATTCTTATATAAAGCTTTTGTTTTGTTTTACACATTTAAGACATGCAATATACTATTGTCTTTGTAGTATGATGTATAAAAATGTTTTAGTTTATGAATTCTACTTATTTTTGTCAAGGATTTCGATATTTGTCAAGATCTAACACAATTTCACAACATAATTCAAGAAATCAGACATATTATGCATAAGACACATAGATCTACACATTTTACTTGTATTCTACCCCAAAAAACAAGTTGAAAACCGAAAACAAGGGGGTATGAACTCACCTTGGGGTTTGGATTCGGTTTGATGAAGAGATTTGAAGAATGTTTGGACTTTAGTAAGCCTCTTGAAGAGGTTTTTGAAATTGGGTGGTTCAAAGATGATGATCTAGATGAAAATATCTTGAAGATACACACATGGTCTCGAAAATTTAGAGGAAGATGTAGGAGTTCTTGAGAGTTTTCTTAAGATATTTTTGTATGTAAAATGAGTGTGATGGTGGTTTTTGGCCTCATAGCCGAGATTTAAGAAGGATAGAAGGTAGGTGGGTTGGTTTTTACGTAGAGGTCCAATGTTATGTGCATGAATGTATGTTAAAAAATAGTATGAATAACTAAAGGTTATTAATGAGGTGGCACCTCACTAATCACTCTCTTATATATATATATATATATATATATATATATATATATAGGCTTAGGTTATTTTGTTTTTACTAACTATTGTGTGCCAAAATGCATAGATCTGGACCATCGGATGAAAAGAATCAATGATCATGATATGAGGGTCAATAATATTACAATAGGATAGCATGTACCATATAATCACACAAATTTCAACATAAGGGTATTTTGGTTAATTAACCTATTTTAAAAAAGGAAATTTTTGGATTTTAAGGGATCATTAACAGTCCTCAATTTAAAAATATGAATATTTTAAATTAATTCTAAACATAATTTGTAAACATAACCGATTTTATTCCGTCAGATTGAATTTTTGTTTGAATGATGTTCTTTAAGAGTTTTATTCTATTAGAATATTAATGAAGAGTAGCGGAATTCTTGAACTCCTAGTTGAAGAATAACAACATTTTAATATTTTCATATACATTCGAACTTAAATACAAATTTGTACATATTCTTACATACTAATAGCCTTATACATTTTAATATATTTATACATACTCTAAAAGAATATCATAAAAAATCAGCATTCTTGAATATATAGGTAATGAATAAAGTACAAGTGTAATTCTTAAAAAATTAAAACATGCTTAAACTGTGAGTGTCATGAATCTTTGGCTCATTCTTCAAGTTATTCTTATCATGTCTTCAAGCCATTCTTCCGACCATTCTTATCACAAATACAACAAAAACTAATTCACACATATTCTGGCAGAGTAGATTCTGTTAGAATATACTCTCGTTCTCTATGTTTTTTTCCTTTTCCACATCAATGGCAACATCTTCAAGACCTAAATCCACAAAGAAAACAATAATTAACTTTCAAATCTTACAAAATCCAGTGCATTCTAAGAGAATAAAAACAATAAATTCTGATAAAATGTAGTAGACATTAAAGAATTATAATTTATTCTAATAGAATGTAATCCTCAAATCAATTGATCAAGAACCAAAGTGTACGAAGATAAAAATTTAATTACCATCTACAACAATTAAAATGTACCTTTGATAAAAATTATATTCTATGAGAATGTCATGAAATCAAATTCTAGTCACTTACATTCTGTGAGAATTCTGCTATGAAAATAAGTTCTAGGCATTCTTCAATCATTCTTGAATGTTGAATAATTGTATCCTGCATCAGAAAATAAGAATTAACAAATTATGCTGAAAATTATGCCCGAACAGCCCCCTGTTCAATGGATTGTATATCAGCCAGTATTAGTCAAATCAGAATGATTCCAAAGCCTAAGTTGTAACTAGCATTGAGTAGAATATGCAGGAAAAAATCCAGCTAATTTGGAGCTAGTGCGAAAGAGATATGACAATTCAAAGATAGACAAAATTTTGAAGCAAGTAAAAGTGCTGAAAATATAAGTTTCAAAAATAATATATAAGAAAAAAAATCATAGTACCATTCTCTGTACCATAGAGTGTGATACTCATGGCTATCTTCCAAGCCCTAATTCCTGATCCACCAAATTGTTTGGAACCCGCTATATAAAGGATGAGAATGATCGAATGAAGGATCTGAAGAAGACGAATTAGATAATTTGACATGATTTGAGATGAAATAAAAAATGACTGAATGGGAAAGTAGGTTGATCAGGATGAAGATGATGATGATAACAAGAACAATGAGATTATCACTAAATTAGGTTAAAATGAATAATCGAGCGATGTAATTCGATCCATCTAAACGATTGATGAACTTTTCATTGTTATTGAAGTACTATTTCTAACTTGTAACTAAATTCCTCTTTAAACAATCCAAACAACTTTACATAACATTTTAGGAATCGATTAGGAAATATTATAGACAATAATCAAGTGATGAACTATTTTCATTATATAATAGGAGACAGAGACCTTATGCCCTTCTGCAAAAGCTTCGAATAAATCATTCTACTTTTCCATTGGTGGCCACATACTTTCATTTATATGTTTAATACAGAAGAAGCGATCGACAACTTCTAAATGTGGTGTGCGTCGACTGGAAGAAGAAAGAAGAAATCAAGGTCTTGATCGGTTGTGTTGTGGGGTGTGGGTCATTCATCTTGGTAATTCCTTGAATATAAGACATGATGCAAGAGAGAGACTAGGTCAAAAATATTGATTTTATTTCCTTAATTGCAGGATTTCAATTAAATGATTCCTTAATTAAAAAGTACAAAATGTACAGAATACCCTTAAATGATTTATTTAATTGTTTATTATTTCTTGAATTCTCATTGATGCATTTAGGCACACAATACTTGCTAAAAACATTTGAACCTAGCTCTCTCTCTCTCTCTCTCTCTATATATATATATATATATATATATATATATATATATATATATATATATATATAAATATATTGGGCTGAGATTTAGAAAGAATGGAGGGGCTTTGGCTTTTCTTGATTTAGTTCGATTTTATGAGGCCCATAGAAAGAGGCTTTGGCCCATTGGGCCTTTAGGTGTGTTTACGGCCCAATGAAAATCCATTAGGTAGTTTTATGGCTCTCTAGGGTGATTGTAGTTGTTACGACCCAATAAGGCCTATTAAGGGTAAACTAATCCATAATAGGCCCATTATGGCCATAAACGTTAAGTTTCATGAATGTGGGTCCAATTAGAGATTATTTAAGGGTTCTAAGCCCAAGATTGTCAAATTGGAAACTTATTGGTCCATTAGGCCCAATAAGGAATTCATAGTTCATAATGAACTTAAACCAGGATTTGTAGAGTTTCTAACTTTCATTTGACTATTTGAAATGTTTTGTATAGAATTTTGATCTTTACTTGGTGATTACGAACTGTATTTATTGTCATTAAATGAGCATCATTCATATTATAAAGTTAAGGTTACACTTGTTTATCATAGACAATGTTTACAATAGCAAAGAATTTCCTAGGTAAAATTGCTAGTTGTGACACGATTCATTTACTCATATGGTTGATTTTATGGCAAGTGCAACATATTAATTGTTATTAGCTACCGATTAATGCGATTAGGTTCACGTTCACTATTACTAATCCTTAGAATACAAATCAATTTAAGCACTGATCAAGTGATTAAACTGCTAAATTTCCTAGTTTATTGATTCGGATTAAGTAAGTCTTGTAATTAGCTAATCAAATTACCAATTCAATTAACCTCTTGTTGATGGATCGTCACACATGCTCACACATTAACTTACCTCTTTTCTAGTTAACCCTAGTTTCACGTTCGCTATTCCTAGGCACATAACAATGTTTTCACATAAATCATATGAGATAAGCGTTTAAGAGATGTTAATGCGACTTAATATACTTATCAATTATAAAAATAGTTGTTGTTAACACATAAGGGTCTCTAACAAGCTTACCAAAACAAAACTCACCAATTTCAATTAATCCAACCACAAAAAATCAACACATAATCATAAATTCATCTACCCTAAACAGAAAATATGAGTTTAAGCTCATGATTATAGCCAGAAAGTAGCTCAAAAACGAAATCTAATAGTTCACAAATATTCAAACAAAAGAGTAAGTAAAGAGTAAAGTTAAATTGCCTTTGATCTTCCCAAAGTCGAAAGCTAGGGTTGTTCCACGAGTTCCAAAGCTCCCAGCTGCACCTCCAGTCGCGAATTAATCCCCAAGGGTTCCAGATAAGGGTTTGTTTTCGGGTTTATGTGTTCTATTTATAGATTTCTAAGAACAGAGGCTACTCGCCGAGTCTAGTAACCGACTCGTCGAGTTCCCTAGTAAAAACCCGTGTACGGCAAGGACTTCTATTTTCTTCGCGAATGTTCGTGTGGGCTCGTCGATTTGTCATCCAACTCGCCGAGTTCTTCAAGGTTTTGACTCTTTTTCTTCTTTCTTCAATCCCCAAGCTCCCGATTGCATTTCTCGCTTCCTTTTGCTTCAAAGCACATCTTTTAGGCTGAAAATACATCTTAAACATAATTAAGTCTTTTTTCCATAATTTGCGATAAATTAGCCAAAAAGTATTAAAATTCTATACGAAATATATAACTAAATATGCACATATTAAAATACCCCGCACTTGACTTTTTCTTGCCCCCAAGTAAAACTGAACATTAAATATACTACCATCAAATAAAACAATCCCAATCAAACCCAACCATTATGCTAAGACCGCAATGCATGCATTTGTGTCTAAAAATTTTCCTAAGGACCCCCCTTAATTCTAAATACTAACAATCCTCATAAAGACTCACCCACTTCTTTTGAGCAATGCTTATTTTATGCATCCCTCCAAATCCATTCGCAGAAAACTTCCTAACCTCAAGGTATTTTTGGTCCAGCAATCCAAGCATATATAATTTAGAAAATTACAACTTTTGTTTTCGATACAACTATGGAGCTCTTTAGAATTCTTCACTTCTTTTATAATTTGATCTTTACTTCTTTGAATTCACCACTTTTTTGATTTTTGGTATCTTCAACTTTTGAACTTCTTTATAATTTTGATATTTTGATCTTTATATTTTTATTGCTCCAAAAATTCTTACAACTATTCTTGTAATTCTCTCTCTCTCTCTCTCTCTCTCTCTCTCTCTCTCTCTTTCTCTTTCTCTTTCTCTTTCTCTTTCTCTTTCTCTTTCTCTTTCTCTCTCTCTCTCTCTCTCTCTCTCTCTCTCTCTCTCGCTCGCTCTCTCTTACATGTATCTCACTTTTTTTTTTCACTAAAAACCTACATGCTTAAGCAGGGGCACTCAACTTCAACCTTTATCGGTTAAAGATATTAGTTTTCCTGGCTACATTTCAAGTACACGATGTTATAATATAACATCCCTCAAACTAAGCGAGGTTGTGTGTTTTTCCCATGAGTTCTTTAGAATAAAGGAGGCCACAAATGCATTATAACGTATATAGGCTCAACTAAACATTTGAGTCTCCATGAAATCATTAAACACAATACTAGCATGATACCTAATTGCTTTTACCAAAATTTTCTAAATTTACCTTAGCAATTTTAATGCAAAATTTTCAATTTTTTTAAAATTTAACTAAAATAACCAACCCCTTACCCCACACTTAATTTATGCAATGTCCCCATTGCATATTATGCATGATAAAGAAAATAACAATGTAAAGAGGGAATTGGAACAAAATCCCTTGGGATAGTAGTGGCGAGTTTGATCTTCTTCATTTAAAGCTTCATCTTCATTTCACTTTAGACATGGGAACAACTCATCCATGCCTTGGGTGTCATTCGTCTTGTGTGTTACAACTCCAATTATATTGGAAAACGTCTCGGAAATGCTTGGAAAATGATCTTCAAAAAATACAACCAATGCCCGTATCAAATGTCATCAGATCGTTAGCTTGATACTAGAAGAATGAGCAACCCGTCGATTAGATATGCAAACTCCCTGAGTTGTAGCGTAAGTGGCAGAAAAATCGTGAATTTCAACTTGGACTCGTCGAGTCCATAAGGTGCACTCGGTGAGTAGACCGCTGTGTGAAAAAAATATATTGTATTCTGCTCTGGTTCGTTTCTGAGGTATGTGAGTAATGTCAAAATGACACTTTCCCTTATTTTTCTTCAGTAAATAAACACTGAATAACTCTTCTCTCAATCAGACTCATAATGTGCTCAAATCTTCATTTTCTCTCCCGCCTGGATTCGATTCTTCTCTTGGTTAGCCTTGACTGAATACTCTCACATGCGTTCCTTACCCTAAACTAAAAAGATCAAAAAGAAAAACAAAAGTGACAGGAAAGGAAAACCAATAAAAATCCTACATAATCCTAATTATAAGTTCAAGCATCAAACAAAAAACACAAAAAAATAATTAAAATTGTCTTTAACCAAACCAAAGAAATAAAAATAAAAAGATATTTAATCTTCATCTCTTTCTTCATCTTCTCGACCCCCACTTCCTCCGACTCCACTTTGATGTTGACTTATCTGCTCGTCCCAACTTCGCACATATGGGTACCTAGGTCCATCCCTTGGTCCAAGATTCATTTGATTAATCAAGTGAATTTGACTCATTATGGTAGTTCATACTCCCCCCCCCCAAGATCATCATGGACTCGCTGAGTAAGGGTATCTACTCGTCGAGTTTTGGAATCTGTTTAAAAATTTTGTTTGTGTTCTTTAAATTTATGCCACCATACCCCACAGTTAAGCTTTGTTTGCTCTCAAGCAATCATTTTAAACAAAGAAGAAGATTGATATAGATAAATCCTAAGAAAAACTAATAAAAGACAAAAAAATAAAATGCAAAAGAAAGGTAAAAAGAAAGAAAACTCTAAGATCGGCTTGCCTCCCGGAAGCGATTCTTTTTGAGGAGTCGTTAGCTGGACTCCTACCCGCTCTATGTTTCATCGGCTTCCTCCATCGGGAATTCCTGCTTAATTCTTTGTGCTTTATACTTTGTTTTCTAAGCATGGATTTTCTCTTATACGCCTTCTTCAACTCCTCCTTTCTCCTTTTGGTGTCATTTCCTTCAGATTTACGTTTTATCCCTTTACCACATTTATTCTTCCTTTCTTCTACCGTGTGTCGCATTGTGTCCATTCCTCCTTTATCTACCTCAATCGCCTTTTTAGTCATCATCTCAGCATCACTCGAGGTGATGGATTCTTCCTCAATTTCTTCATATGCTTGAGAATCAGGTGGTTTAAAAGTGAATACTTCAAAAGTGGTAGAAACTGAAGCACAAGGTTTTGTACTTCTGATTAGCTTATCCCCTTTTTCTTCTTGATTATTTGTGTGCAATCTAATGGAAGATTTATGCTCCTTATTTTTCAAATTCGTAACGCCCTTTTCATCTTCCAACCATTCCTAATTATCAACTTGAATTGCTTCCTCATATTTCAAATTCTTGTCATTAAAAGTCGAATTTATTACTTCAAAGTTACTTAGATCTTCATTTTCTTCATTTCCTTCAAGTAGCTTCTCTAATTCTCTTAAGTCTCTTTGAGCATCAAACTCTTCATCTAGAGAGGATGTGAATTGCTTTGAATTGTTTTCTTGCCAAAGTGCTAACTCTTTTTCTAGCAATTCATCACCCAATTCCATTAAGTAAGTCATATTTTCAATTGATTTTCCATCCTCATTCTCTTGATTAACTACAAAAGTAACCGCGTCATCCCCTACCTTAAGTGCCAGTGTCGATTCGCGCATATCAACTATGGTACCAGCAGTATTCAATAATGGTTTACCAATAATGATTGGAACTTTGGGGTCTTCCTCAATATCCAAAACTATGAAGTCAGCAGGGAACACTAACTTATCTACCTTGATTAGAAGATCTTCGCATAATCCCTTTAGATGTATCACCTTTTTATCAGCTAGATGGATTATCACGTCAATAAGTTTAAGTTTAGGAAGGTTCAACTTTTTGAAGAAAGAGTAGGGGTATAATATTTATAATAGCCCCCGAATCAGCTAATGCATAAGTGGTAACCAATTTTCCAAACTGGCACGGTACAGTGATGCTTCCTGGATCGCCCATCTTTTTTGGTAATTCATTCAAAATTACTTCTGATTCCTCTGCCATGTTCTTTCTATTTGTGAGGAGTCCCTTAAGTAAGCTTGCATATTTTGGCCTTTGAAGGATTGTTTCAATAAATGGAATGGTCACTTAAAGTGCCCTAAGATCCTCTATGACATTTTTAAACTCTTGAATATGCTTGTTCTAAATGGCTCGGCTTGGGAAAGGTAAAGGCGGCCGATACAGTTTTAAAAGAGAGGTAATTTTGTTAGCAGGCAGTGGACTCGTCGAGTCCATGTTTCTGTTTGCGATTCTGGACTTGTTTCTTCTTTCTCAAACTCTACTTTTGATTTATCTTTCTGGATTGGCCTCATAGGAGAAAAAACTTTCTCACAGTTTGTTGTTATTACATTCACATGTGCTATTCTTGGGTTCTTTTCAGTATCACTTGGAAGTTCACCCGACATTCTTTGGTTGACTTCTTGTGCAAGTTGGCCGAATTTTTTCTCTATGTTGAGAATTGAGGCTTGTTGATTCCTAAGTAGAGCTTGTTGATCTCTCATCATAATTTGGTTCTCTTTAAGCACGCTTTGTTGCTCTTTTTTTGTAGCATCGGTATCGTTATGCCTTTTCTCGGATGCGGCTACGAATCTTGTAAGCATATCTTCCAAATCAGATTCCTTTTCTTGCACCAAGTCCTCCTTTTGATAAAAAACCTCTTTCTTTTTGCCTATGCTTTTCCTCCTTCACTTTCTTGTACTCATCATAATGTAACCATTTTTCTTGGGTTTTTGCCAATCATCATTGTATCTATCACCACTCGAATATCACACTTGAGCTTTTCGATTCCCGTTCTCATCAAGGTCACAGTCTTTAGTAAGGTGAGGCCCTCTACAAGTATCACAACCCACTCTAATGGCATGGATTTATTGGTCCATCTTAGTCATTCTTCAATCCATGCTCTCCAATTTTGCCAACACTGCTTCCATATCATCGTTTATAGCATTCACCACCCCTCGAGTTGAGTCATTCCATGGGTTATGATATTCTCTAGAGTGCTTAGAGAATTCTTCAATGAGTTCCTTAACTTCCGCCAGATTTTTATTTGTCAATGGGCCTTGAGAGTCAAGGCATTGTCTTGTGGTAACATTTACTCCATCAAAGAAAATGTAGACTTCTTGTTGAACGTTCAAGTGATTGTGGGGATAATTCCTCAACAAGCCTTTATATCTCTCCCACGCCTCATGTAGTGACTCGCCCGGTTGTTGCTCAAAGTTGGTAATGGCTTTCTTCAATTTTGCTATTTTTGAAGGAGGGAAAATATGGTAAATGAATTCTTCTCGCATTTTTTCCCAAGTGGTGATGGATCTTGGAGGAAGTGATTTCAGCCAATCTTTCGCAGCCCCCTTGAATGTGATCGGTAACATACGAAGCAAAACAGTCTCACGAGGAACGTTAGGGATGTTGAAATAGTTGGCTATGTCGTTGAGCTTGTCAATGTGCTTGTACGTGTCTTCGTGACCTTTCCAGTAGAATGGGATGTCCTTCAGTTGAGCGAGAATGTGGCCTTTTACCTCAAAGGTAGCAGTTGTTGGAATTGAGGGTTGCACTAGTCTCGGCCCAGTATCTTCTTGTATTCACCCATGGAGAGATCCGCAATGTTAGCCATGGTGTTATCGGGTGCGCCTTCTAAGTCTCTTTCTTCTTCTTTGGTTTTTGTTTCCTACTCGGTGTCTTCTCTCTTAAGGTCTTCTTCCATCAATGAGGTGCTGGATTCTCCAACTTTCTTGCCCTTTTTCTTGCTAAAAGCTTATTTGAGGCTCTTTAATGGTGACTTCTTTGGTGTTGAAGATGATTCTACGGTTCTGTCCTTGTCCTTCCTAACAGCTGATTCCGGGTTTGCAAGTGGCGAGATCAAGGGTGTGCTTGATCCTCGGGTTATAAAATACCTGAAATAAACAGGAAACACACGTAAAAAGAACAAAATAAAACTAAAAACGAAATTGAAAATTCGCCTTGGACTCGCTAAGTACCTGCGAATGGACTCGACGAGTTCGAGGGTAAAACAGAAAAAAAATATATATCAAAAATTTTAAAAATAGAAAAACAAGAATTCAATCCTAATAACTAAACTACTAAAGCAGTAACTTTGTGCAAGATAGTTCTTACACAAAGGATCGATAATACTAGCAATTAAAATTTATTTTAGATATGATTTAGCGCACAAAGGTAGTGTACCTATCAGTTGGTGGTATAATTAAGCAAGCATGGTATCGAACATAAGGAAAGGTAAATAAACTAACTACTAAATTATCTAACAACAATTAATAAAAGGAAAGGTTTTCTCTAGTTTTGCAAGACTAGAAACATCAACAATTAAATAATACTCAAACTAAGCAACTAACAGCTAAAGCAATTAAACAATCAACTAAATTCAATAATGGAGAAGACTTCTGTTTAGGTTCGATTCATTTAATCCCATGGTTGATTTTATGGAAAGTGCAATGGATTAATTGTTATTGGCTACCGATTAATATGTTTAGGTTCACGTTTGCTATTACTAATCCTTAGAAAAAAAAATCAATTTAAGCGCTGATCAAGTGATTAAACTAATAAATTCCCTAGTTAATTGATTCGGATTAGGTAAGACTTGTAATTAGCTAATCAAATTACTAATTCAACTAAGCTCTTGTTGATGGTTTGTCACATAAGCTCACACATTAACTTACCTATTTTCTAGTTAACCCTAGTTTGACGTTCGATATTCCTAGGCACATAACAATGTTTTCACATAAATCATATGAGATAAGCCATTAAGAGATGTTCATGCAGCCTAATATACTTTTTAATTAATAGAAAATAGTTGTTGTTAACACATAAGGGATGTTCAGGAATAAAATATATTTTCTGCCAAAAATATCTTAGGACTATAAATAGAATTATGAACCAAATTCATTCATTATTCTCATTTCCAACTAGAGAAAAACCATTTTCTCTCTCACGGATCTTCGGGTTTTTATACCAAACGTGGGTAACTCTTTATAGTAATGTTAGAAAGCTTTATATGTGTACATAACATGATTTAGAAGGCTAAATCACTAGATTTAGGAGTTTACTCCCCAAGGTGTTCTTGGGCGGTAAACTCCCGAAACCGAGCCTAGATTGTCCCTTGTGTTATGCTACTACCCTAGACTCATTTGTATATGTATTAAGGGTAAGAAAACAATCAAAGAACACAATCACATGGGAGTTCACGGCCCAAGAGCAATCTTAGGCCGTAAACTCCATTGTAATGGACAAAAGGGTGTTTTTAAGACACCTAAATCCCTAGACCTTTACATGGAATTGTTTCCCACTTAATTGAAGGACCAAAGCACATCAAAATCACCAATTAAAGTGAGTTTATGGCCAAGGCTTTGCTCTTGGTCCGTAAACATGAAAGAATGGCACCAAAGTGTGCCCAATGTCTTCATATACTTGGAACAAAAACCTAGAACCTATACCACATGTGCAAGAGACTTCAAAGCATCAAAAACACACAATACTTAGAGTTTACGGCCGTAAACTCTAAGGGGAATGGCCTTAGGCCGTAAACTCCAAATTGGAGCACTTTTAGACCTTAAACCCTTCCAAGGACTTAACCACCAAGTTGGAATACTTCTAGGAATCATTTGGGACTTCAAAACACACCATACACCCTTGGTTGGGAGTTTACAGCCGTAAACTTAAGAGTTTACAACCGTAAATTCCATGTGTGATGGTGTATGGGGAGTAAACTCACATATAGGGTCCTTTGGAACCCTAAAACACAAGTGCCTTGTCCCACATTAGCTTAGATGCAATCCTTAGGGCCTAAAACACTTATATAAAGTGTGTAATTATGTCTAGCATGTCTTAACATTATCAATTAGTGATTTAAGTCTAATTAAATGCATATATGTGTGATTATATGTTCATTAGGATCGTAGTGTGTGTACAAGTCCTCGCTTGACACCTAGCAATCCTATACCGTTCAGTTCATCCCAATCACCAACTACAGGTGATTTCATACCCCTAATCAATGTTTTAAATGATTTTAAATGCTTTAAAGGGGGGAATACAAGTAGAAACAAACATGTTATTAAATCATTGATATATATATTTTATAACTGTGTTTGTCATTCAACAGATTTCACATTCTACAAAATGTGATCCATGAAATGGTTTTAAATATTAAAAATACGTTGTTATCAAATGTTTTACTTTTTGAAATGTTTATTAAAAGGACATCAAGTCATTGTTAATTATTGTTCAAAACCCATAAGATGTCTTACAAAACCAGTTTTACATTCTTAAACTAAACTATGCATATACACTTATATTCTTATATATGTATTGATGTTATAGTTTACATCTTTCATTTTCTTCCCACACCCATGAGTAGTAAGAGTGTATAAACCTACATGATCAACCAATTATAGTTCAGTAAATTATCATAGGGATAATTTAAAGATATCAAACGTTACTCCTATTACAAGGAATCACACAAGAGTAAGTTCATTCATGAGTCTATACTAGTACATTACCTGATAAATGAGTACATATACATATACATACCTGTTACATGAACACACTTACATGAATATCATACAGGAACACTGTTACATAGGTGCATTATCCTGTATTCACTTACCTGGATACTTATACTTAGAACTACGAGGATAATTTATTAGTACTTTCTGTGTAAATTATATTTCTTATCCCTGTTCAATGGGATATCTAGGCGGGACTTACCAATCCGAACCCCACTGATTAGCACCAGTGGTCGATGACCATCTACGGAGGTCTAAGGTTACTACTTATACTAGGAAGATCGATAACTGGGGCTAACCCCTCCACCCACCTGCTGCTGCTATAGAGGACAAGTGGACAATCTTCGATTTTTCATAAGGTTATACTTTTCGCTTATTGCGATGTTGTGTTAGTCCTAGTACCCAACGATGACACTTACATTATTACTTTTCTGGACAATCTTCGGATGTTCGTTAGGTTTCATTTTTCGCTTAACGCGACGTTGTGTTGGTCCTAGTACCCAGTGACAACACTTACAGTAGTACATTTTCCTGTTTACTTTATTTTGTGATACTTTCACATAAACGATGAGTTTGACTAAGTACTTTAGTACTAAACAATTAAAGGAAAAACTATCATTTTACTCATAAAACATTCGGGTCTTGGTAGAAGACTACATCTCACACTGATAGAAAATAAGGGATTTTCTAGGGTTTTTCATACTTACATCAATATTTACATTTAAAGGTTTGCATGACATTTAAAACAGTTTCCAGTAAGCAAGACAATGACACTTAAATACTTATGAATTCACCAGCTTTAAAGCTGATACTCTCTTTCAAAATAACTTGTATTCTCAGGTCATCAGTAGACAGGTACGTAGGCCAAGTTTTGAGAAGACGGAGCAGACAAGTCTCGTCGTTTATTTTGATTGTATATTTTTGGTGTCTTATTACAATGAAGAACACACATGTATTAAAACTTTACTTATAATGTAATGGATGTGTTGTTGCTTGTTTATTATATTACACTGTTGTGATACTGTAGATGACGTCCTCCACCCCTGAACGTTTTCGCTGTTCGTGGTTTTGGGTTGTGACAGATTGATATAAGAGCATTGTTTATAGTGAATATAGTATATCAACCCATAAAAGATATACTAACTATAAATACACAGGGATTAAAACACTCTGTCTAAGAGTTATACTTATAAATAATAAAATATTTAAGTAAGTATACGTCCCTGCATTCATACTAAAATCAGTGTCACAATGACAAGAACAAAAGTATTACGATTGTTGAATATCACAAGTAAGCCTGGGGATATATGGTCAGTCTTGGGAATGGCATAGCTTGATCAACTATGTTGGTCCGAGGAGTGATTAGCATATGCCCAAGAATGGTTGTGATGTGGCAACAAGTCTAAAAACTTACCAACACAACCATAAAGAAATACCATATGGGTATTTGATCTTACTGAAATTATCCTAGTTAGTTCGTCTATTTTAGCTATTTCTTATATCCCTTTTCTTACGTAGATTAAAATGGCTGGATTTCACCATGGCGATTCGTACTTCCCAAACCAAGGCAATGCTGGTTGGCTAGAGGCAGAACCAAAAGATGATCATCCAATCCCTTTGGATGATCACCATGCTGAGGGTTTTTCTGATAGTTCTGACTCGGAGCCAGAAGTCAACAACCTACCCCCAAATGCTCAAAAGCCAAACTTGAACCCCCACCCTGTGTTTCAAGGACCCACACCCTTGTGGGCCATTAGCTTGACTAAATGGAGTCAGGAACAAGGTCAGCCCATTCCCTACAATGGAGACCGAAGTTTCTACAACCTCACTGAAGGGGGTTCTGCTGATAGAGTCCTACCAATCATGGTGCGTAGGATTTCTCGGAACACGATCATGGCTCAGGCGACTATCAATCAAGTTTTGGAAGTTGACGCCAACTCTGGTGTTAACACTGTCCACATTCGCCAACTAGAGTCTACTCATGAAAGGACTCTGGTCCGCGTATAAGGGACATTGAACGTCTACTGTCGGGATCGAGGACTCATGCGAGCAGCTCCCGTCGCCGATAGAATCTCATCGACTCATCTTTTGGATATAACCTAGTTTATGTAAAACTTTGGTCTAATTTCCTGTCTTTATAGATCTTGGACCTGTTAGGTCTTGATCTAGTGTTGATTCTGTCAAAATTTTCCATCTTGGTTGATGTAGGGCCTACTTCTAGGCCATTTTTCCCGAACTTGTTACATCTGCAATTCCAGTATTATTGACAGATATCTAATCTTATGGAAATTAGTATCCAACTATTGTCATTTTCAGTTAGTCATTCTATTCATTCTGTTGTTGGAATATGGGGAGTTAGCCCATGAGACACATTCATAAATCATGTATTCTTATCCATGTCGTCATCTTTTAATCATATAGTTAAAAATGCCGCCACGCAGAAGTACAAGGCGTAACCCAAACAACGAAACACTGATACCACCACCTCCACCACCGCCTGTACCTGTTCAACCACCTAACCCCTTTGATGCCAACATGTTCCAGGTAGCTTTCACAGCAGCAATTGCAGCTGCTGTGTCAGCAATCAACACTCCTGTCCCTAGTGGATCGGGAACAGGTGCACCTCCCTCGAACCACGGCGAAAGCCATGGACACCCTCGGGAATGCACTTACAAGGATTTCACGAACGCTAAACCCCGCAGCTTCAATGGAACTGGGGGTGTTATGGTGTTAAGGCAGTGGATCAAGAAGATGGAATCGGTCTTGGAGATCTGCGAATGCCATGAAGGCAACAAGGTCAAGTTCGCAGCTTGTTGGTGGAACGGCCATGTTAAGTATCTGACTCTGGTGGTGGCGTATTCCATCAGCTGGGAAAAGTTGAAAGATATGCTGATGAAAGAGTACTGCCCTCGTGGCGAAGTACAGAAACTCGAGTAGGAGTTCTGGGGTCTTCAAATGGTTGGATCCGACATCACGACCTACACAAATAGGTTCTGTGATCTGGCAAACTTATGCCCTGATATGGTTGCTCTAGAGAGCAAGAAGATAGAAAGTTATATCTGGGGACTATCGCCCCAGATCCAGTCAAGTGTGTTAGCCTCCAAGCCTGTCACTTTTGATAGCGCCAAGGGGCTGGCAGTGTCTCTTATAGACCACGGGAAACACAAGAACCCAACAATCCCTACACCCGTACCCCTAAAGTCCAACCCCGACTACAACAAGAAGGGGTGGAATAAGAGAAAAAGAGGGGCTTCGCAAGGATCCTCCAATAAACAACAACTTGTGGCGATCAATGCTGCCACAGTGACTCCCGTTGTCCTTGCGAACCCCTTACTAGCAAAAACTTATGATGGGTCTCTCCCGAAGTGCAACAAATGCAACTTCCACCACCGCGGGCCTTGCAAAGAGATGTAATGCACCAACTGCAACAGGAAGGGGCACACAACCTGTTTCTGCCAAACTCCAACAACTCAAGCCGCCCAGGTTCCTAATGTCGGTATGGGCCAAGCCTGCTACGGTTGTGGCGAGGTGGGCCACTACAAGAGGAACTACCCTAAAGCGGGGATGGCTGGCGGAGTAGGAAGAGTTATGGTCCTAGGCCACGAGGAAGTAGTAGCTGATCCTACGATAGTTACTGGTAAGTTCCTCCTCGATAACTCATATGCTTTCATACTTTTCGATAGTGGAGCCGAGAAAAGTTTTGTAAGTCACAAATTTGCACACCTGCTTAAACAAAAACCATGTGCGTTAGACAATTCATTCACGGTAGAAATGGCTAACGGGAAAACGGAGAGTACGAACTGCATATACGTAGGTTGTACTTTAACTCTAGATGGCCATACTTTCAAGATTGATCTCATGCCAGTCCAAATTAAATGTTTCGACGTTATCATCAATATGGATTGGTTGAGTCTTCTTCGCGCCGACATCATGTGCTTTGAAAAAGCAGTTCATCTTAACCTTCCTAACAACGAAACCTTAATTATCTACGGCGACAAATGTAGTACGAGCCTTCGTATCATTTCGTGCATTCAAGCCCAGAAGTGCTTGCGAAAGGAATACCATGCATTCCTAGCACACGTCGTCGATACCAGTCAAGAACTGAAGGACATCCAGAAAATTCCAGAAGTACGCGACTTTCCTGACATATTCCCAGAAGAACTTCCCGGTTTACCACCGCAACGCCAAGTCGAGTTCAGAATCGACTTAGTGCCAAGAGCTACGCTAGTAGCCAAATCTCCTTATCTTCTGGCACCGGCTGAGATGCAGGAACTTTCCAGTCAACTTAACGAACTTCTCAAGAAGGGATTCATTCGACCAAGCTTCTCACCCTGGGGAGCACCGGTCTTGTTCGTCAAGAAGAAAGATGGATCGTTTCGCATGTGCATCGACTATAGAGAACTCAACAAACTTACCATTAAAAACCGTTATCCCTTGCCTCGCATTGACGATTTATTTGATCAACTTCAAGGAGCCAACTACTTCTCGAAGATAGATCTGCGATCCGGATGTCACCAACTACGAGTATTAGAGGAGGATGTTCCGAAGACAGCCTTCCGAACTCGTTATGGGCACTACGAATTTGTAGTGATGCCGTTCGGATTAACAAACGCGCCCGCAATATTCATGGATCTGATGAATAAGGTGTTTCGTCCTTACTTAGATCAGTTTGTCATCGTCTTCATTGATGACATACTCATCTACTCTCGAAGTAAGGAGGAACCTAGTCAACATCTCCGTAAAATCTTAGAAACATTGCGATCGAAGAAGCTCTGCGCGAAGTTCTCAAAATGCGAATTTTGGATTCGGCGAGTCGAATTTTTGGGCCATGTGGTTAGCGAAGAAGGTATACACGTGGACCCCTCCAAGATCAAAGCCATTGAGAACTGGTCAACACCGAAGACACCTACCAAAATTCGTCAATTTCTAGATCTCGCTGGCTACTATCGCAGGTTCATTCAGAACTTCTCCAGCATAGCGAAACCTCTTACAACCCTGACCCAGAAAGGCATGGCCTTTGACTGGGAAGAGGAACAGGAAAGAGCATTCCAAACGCTCAAACGAGCCTTGTGCACCGCCCCGATACTATCCCTTCCTGAAGGGATAAAAGACTTCATTGTCTATTGCGATGCATCCAATCAAGGACTCGGATGTGTTCTGATGCAGCGAGGTAAAGTCATCGCCTATGCCTCGAGACAGCTGAAGACACATGAGGTTAACTAAACAACCCACGATCTTGAACTAGGAGCAGTTGTGTTTGCTCTGAAGATTTGGCGACATTACCTGTACGGTACAAAAAGCACGATCTTTACAGACCATAAGAGTCTACAACACATTTTTGACCAGAAAGAGCTTAACATGAGACAACGACGGTGGGTCGAGCTACTCAGCGATTATGAATGTGAAATTCGTTATGATCCGGGTAAAGCCAATGTAGTAGCCGACGCCCTAAGTCGGAAAGAATATATTGGTCGTAGGGTCAAACCTTTGACTCTAACTATCCATTCACACTTATCCACGCAAATTAAGGAGGCTCAGCTCGACTCTTTGAAACCTGAAAACGTGGCAAGAGAATCCCTTAGAGGAATGGATAAGAACTTAGAAGTCAAGGGTGGCGGAGCCTTATACCTCATGGATCAGATCTAGACATCGAAACACGGTGGCTTCAGAGACTTGGTCATGACCGAAGCTCACAACACTCGTTATTCCGTCCACCCGGGTTCAGATAAGATGTATCTGGATCTTAAAAAGCTATACTGGTGGCCTAACATGAAAGCAGATATTGCTACCTTCGTGAGTAAATGCCTTACTTGCGCAAAGGTCAAGGTCGAATACCAGAAACCCTCCGGTCTTCTACAACAACCGGAGATACCAGAATGGAAGTGGGAGCGGATCACTATGGACTTCATAACCAAGTTGCCCAAGACGACGCGTGGACTTGATTCCAAATGGGTCATCGTCGATAGACTGACCAAGTCTGCACACTTCCTACCGATCAAAGAAACAGACAAGATGGAGAAACTTACCCAAACTTACATTAGGGAGATTGTAAGGTTGCACGGTGTTCCTTTATCTATCATCTCAGATAGAGATAGTAGATTCACTTCGAGGTTCTGGCAGTCATTACAAAATTCCCTAGGAACTAGGCTGGACATGAGTATAGCCTACCATCCACAGACTGACGGGCAAAGTGAGAGAACTATCCAAACCTTAGAAGATATGTTGCGTGCATGTGTGATCGACTTTGGAAAAGCTTGGGATACTCATTTACCCCTTGTCGAATTTTCCTACAACAATAGTTATCACACAAGCATAAAGGGAGCTCCATTCGAGGCCCTCTATGGCCGAAAGTGCAGATCCCCTATGTGATGGGCTGAAGTGGGTGATGCCCAGTTAGCTAAGGGATGAGTTCCGGAAAGCACTCTCACGGGTCCGGAGATCATTCGGGAAACGACAGAGAAGATCATTCAAATTCGTGAACAATTGAAAGCCTCTAGATACCGACAGAAAAGCTACGCTGACAAGCGTAGGAAACCATTGGAGTTCCAGGTGGGCGACCGAGTCCTACTGAAGGTCTCACCCTGGAAGGGCTTGATACGCTTTAGAAAGCGTGGGAAGCTCAATCCAAGATACATAGGGCCTTTCGAGATTCTCGCGAGAATCGGCCCTGTAGCTTACAAACTCAATCTACCGCAAGAACTCAGTAACGTACATCCTACCTTCCACGTCTCGAACTTGAAAAAGTGTCTATCCGATGAGACTCTTGTTATTCCACTCGACGAGATCGAGATCAACGAGAGCCTCAACTTCGTGGAGGAACCAGTAGAGATCATGGACTGAGAGGTCAAGCAAACAAAGCAGAGCCGTATCCTGATAGTGAAGGTGCGCTGGAATGCAAAGCGTGGACCGGAATTCACTTGGGAACGTGAGGATCAGATGAAACTGAAATACCCTCACCTTTTCGCTTAGTTATTTGTAAATTCTTATTTGCTTAAATTCTAATTTCGGGATGAAATTCCTTCTAACGGGGGGATGATGTGACAACCCGAAATTTCCATTATGTACAAACTATATCACTTCAATAGAAGTTATAGCAGTCACAATTAATTTTCAGACTTTTTCGCGTAAGTTTGAGTAATTCAGGGTTTACACTTCAGGAAAATTCAGGAGAGTGGGTGCACTAGGGTTTTGTGCAACACTGTTATTCCAACACTCTATTTTATTAGATATCATTTCAGGAATAAAAATATTTTCTGCCAAAAATATCTCAGGACTATAAATAGAATTCTGAACCAAATTCATTCATTATTCACATTTCCAACTAGAGAAAAACCATTTTCTCTCTCACGGATCTTCGGGTTTTTATACCAAAACGTGGGTAACTCTTGATAGTAATGTTAGAAAGCTTTATATGTGTACATAACATGATTTAGAAGGCTAAATCACTAGATTTAGGAGTTTACTCCCCAAGGTGTTCTTGGGCGGTAAACTCCCGAAACCGAGCCTAGATTGTTCCTTGTGTTATGCTACTACCCTAGACTCATTTGTATATGTATTAAGGGTAAGAAAACAATCAAAGAACACAATCACATGGGAGTTCACGGCCCAAGAGCAATCGTAGGCCGTAAACTCCATTGTAATGGACAAAAGGGTGTTTTTAAGACACCTAAATCCCTAGACCTTTACATGGAATTGTTTCCCACTTAATTGAAGGACCAAATCACATCAAAATCACCTACCAAAGTGAGTTTATAGCCAAGGCTTTGCTCTTGGGCCGTAAACATGAAAGAATGGCACCAAAGTGTGCCTAATGTCTTCATATACTTGGAACAAAAGCCTAGAACCTATACCACATGTGCAAGAGACTTCAAAGCATCAAAAACACACAATACTTAGAGTTTACGGCCGTAAACTCTAAGTGGAATGGACTTAGGGCCGTAAACTCCTAATTGGAACACTTCTAGACCTTAAACCCTTCCAAGGACTTAACCACCAAGTTGGAATAATTATAGGAATCATTTGGGACTTCAAAACACACCATACACCCTTGGTTGGGAGTTTACGGCCGTAAACTCAAGAGTTTACAATCATAAACTCCATGTGTGATGGTGTATGGGGAGTAAACTCACATATAGGGTCCTTTGGAACCCTAAAACACAAGTGCCTTGTCCCACATTAGCTTAGATGCAATCCTTAGGGCCTAAAACACTTATATAAAGTGTTTAATTGTGTCTAGGATGTCTTAACATTATCAATTAGTGATTTAAGTCTAATTGAATGCATATATGTGTGATTATATGTTCATTAGGATCGTAGTGTGTGTACAAGTCATCGCTTGACACCTAGCAATCCTATACCGTTCAGTTCATCCCAATCACCAACTACAGGTGAGTTCATACCCCTAATCAATGTTTTAAATGATTTTAAATGCTTTAAAGGGGGGAATACAAGTAGAAACAAACATGTTATTAAAGCATTGATATGTATTTTATAACTGTGTTTGTCATTCAACAGATTTCACATTCTACAAAATGTGATCCATGAAATGGTTTTAAATCTTAAAAATACGTTGTTATCAAATGTTTTACTTTTTGAAATGTTTATTAAAAGGACATCAAGTCATTGTTAATTATTGTTCAAAACCCATAAGATGTCTTACAAAACCAATTTTACATTCTTAAACTAAACTATGCATATACACTTATATTCTTATATATGTATTGATGTTATAGTTTACATCTTTCATTTTCTTCCCACACCCATGAGTAGTAAGAGTGTATAAACCTACATGATCAACCAATTATAGTTCAGTAAATTATCATAGGGATAATTTAAAGATATCAAACGTTACTCCTATTACAAGGAATCACACAAGAGTAAGTTCATTCATGAGTCTATACTAGTACATTACCTGATACATGAGTACATATACATATACATACCTGTTACATGAACACACTTACATGAATATCATACAGGAACACTGTTACATAGGTGCATTATCCTGTATTCACTTACCTGGATACTTATACTTAGAACTACGAGGATAATTTATTAGTACTTTCTGTGTAAATTATATTTCTTATCCCTGTTCAATGGGATATCTAGGCGGGACTTACCAATCCGAACCCCACTGATTAGCACCAGTGGTCGATGACCATCTACGGAGGTCTAAGGTTACTACTTATACTAGGAAGATCGATAACTGGGGCTAACCCCTCCACCCACCTGCTGCTGCTATAGAGGACAAGTGGACAATCTTCGATTTTTCATAAGGTTATACTTTTCGCTTATTGCGATGTTGTGTTAGTCCTAGTACCCAACGATGACACTTACATTATTACTTTTCTGGACAATCTTCGGATGTTCGTTAGGTTGCATTTTTCGCTTAACGCGACGTTGTGTTGGTCCTAGTACCCAGTGACAACACTTACAGTAGTACATTTTCCTGTTTACTTTATTTTGTGATACTTTCACATAAACGATGAGTTTGACTAAGTACTTTAGTACTAAACAATTAAAGGAAAAACTATCATTTTACTAACAAAACATTCGGGTCTTGGTAGAAGACTACATTCTTGAACTAAACTATGCATATACACTTATATTCTTATATATGTATTGATGTTATAGTTTACATCTTTCATTTTCTTCCCACACCCTTGAGTAGTAAGAGTGTATAAAACTACATGATCAACCTATTATAGTTCAGTAAATTATCATAGGGATAATTTGAAGATATCAAACATTACTCCTATTACAAGGAATCACACAAGAGTCAGTTCGTTCATGAGTCTATACTAGTACATTACCCGATACATGAGTACATATACATATAGTTACATGTTACATGAACACACTTACATGAATATCATACAGGAACACTGTTACATAGGTGCATTATCCTGTATTCACTTACCTGGATACTTATACTTAGAACTACGAGGATAATTTATTAGTACTTTCTGTGTAAATTATATTTCTTATCCCTGTTCAATGGGATATCTAGGCGGGACTTACCAATCCGAACCCCACTGATTAGCACCAGTGGTCGATGACCATCTACGGAGGTCTAAGGTTACTACTTATACTAGGAAGATCGATAACTGGGGCTAACCCCTCCACCCACCTGTTGCTGCTATAGAGGACAAGTGGACAATCTTCGATTTTTCATAAGGTTATACTTTTCGCTTATTGCGATGTTGTGTTAGTCCTAGTACCCAACGATGACACTTACATTATTACTTTTCTGGACAATCTTCGGATGTTCGTTAGGTTGTATTTTTCGCTTAACGCGACGTTGTGTTGGTCCTAGTACCCAGTGACAACACTTACAGTAGTACATTTTCCTGTTTACTTTATTTTGTGATACTTTCACATAAACGATGAGTTTGACTATGTACTTTAGTACTAAACAATTAAAGGAAAAACTATCATTTTACTAACAAAACATTCGGGTCTTGGTAGAAGACTACATCTCACACTGATAGAAATTAAGGGATTTTCTAGGGTTTTTCATACTTACATCAACATTTACATTTAAAGGTTTGCATGACCTTTAAAACAGTTTTCAGTAAGCAAGACAATGACACTTAAATACTTATGAATTCACCAGCTTTAAAGCTGATACTCTCTTTCAAAATAACTTGTATTCTCAGGTCATCAGTAGACAGGTACGGAGGCCAGGTTTTGAGAAGACGGAGCAGACTAGTCTCGTCTTTTATTTTGATTGTATATTTTTGGTGTCTTATTACAATGAAGAACACACATGTATTAAAACTTTACTTATAATGCAATGGATGATTTTGTTGCTTGTTTATTATAGTACACTGTTGTGATACTGTACATGACGTCCTCCACCCCTGAACATTTCCGCCGTTCGTGGTTTTGGGGTGTGACACTTGACCCTTCTCTCTAAGGCAAAGAATGCGGCAGAAGATGAAGAGGAATCAGAGATGTCAGAATGCGATCTGACAAGCGAAGGTACGCGATGATGGTATTCAACCCAAAGAGGTTTGTTCGCAAAAAGTTCCTTATTGCCATGAACCGAAATTGGCAGGGAAGCTACAACGCAGATATGGAGAAAGAGGATAACAAAAGCAATCCTCCGAATGAAGAAGAGAAGAAGGAACGTAAAGTGGTGGGAGACTCCGTATATGATTGCATCTTCTGATGTGGAAAAAAAATCACTTTTCCAAAGATTGAATGTTAAGAAAGTTGTCAGAAAAGAAGGAGTGTGAAGATGATGAAGCATATCATATGCGCAAGCTGGAGGAGACGAAGAAGAAGAAAGCTACTAACAATTTTATGAATGCTTTAATAGTGTAGGAGAATGTTGTTGATGATGAGTTCGGTGGCATGGGGACCTGGTCTACAGACTCTGAAGATGAAGAGGTACGTAAACCCACGCATGGTAGTGATTTCATGGCGAAAGAAAGAAGTACTGAGTTCATTGGGAGATGCTTGATGGTAACTGCTAGAGTGTCACAGATGAGGGGCTACACAACCGAAGGTGAGCATGAAGAGGTGAATCAAAGTGAAAATAATTAGTGTCCTGCGGCCAAACCTGTGAGCGAAAGGATCAACGACTGCGATCAGTTGATCAAAAAGGTACAATCAAAACTTGAATCACTTAAAATACCTGTAACAAACTTTGAAAAGGAATTAAACGAATTAAAATTTAAATTTTCTAGTTTTAGTGGAAGTCTAATGCAAACACGCCTCACGAACGCTAACCTAACGGATCAACATAGTCGGATGACATCCAAGAGCGAGGAGTGAAGGATGTGGATCGAGAAGACGGAGTTAGATTTAGTGAGAATGAGAGACGAGTTGATATATTTACAACGTGAAAATCTGAAGTTTTTAAAACAAATGAATATTTTTTGTTTAATAGTTAAACGTCTTTACACTAATATAACTAAGTTGAATTTGAATTGTGATATTGGAAAGAAGGTTCACAAAATTATTTTTCCGTTTCTTAAATTCAAGGAGGATGAAGTTGATGTAGATTGCTACAATTGTGAATCTATTGTATCATCTGATGATGTTTCGGATGCTTACATGATCGGTCTAGACAAAATTGAGTCCTATATAAAGTCCAAAGACCATAAGGACATGCTTAGGAGTCTACTAGATGAAAATGACGAATTGAAAATAAAGACTGAAACCATGCAAAAATTTGACTCCTTGAGTACCAAATTAAGTTCAGAAAATAAGATGAATGTGGAAAATACTTCTGAATTTGATTAGGACAGTGATATTAGTGAATTTTCAAAATGCGATTAGGTTGAATGCTCTGAATTCATCAAAAGCGAACCCAAACCAATGAAACCTCTCATATCTGAAAACTCGGTTGCTTTCGCTCGAATGTCCAAGGACAAGTCCAATGTCCTTAAGGAAAAGGCAGTGATATACAAAAAGGTGAAAACGGTACCTAATCAAGTCTATGCCACCACTGGAGTTACCAAGAAGCAAAATGTTGAGCTAACTTGGTTGGTAGATGAAGATAATGCTGATGGATGTGATAACTTTTTTTGGTCAGCTCCCATTGACAATGTAGATGAAACAGTAGGTATGTCAGAGCAAACCTAATGGAGATTCAAGGGTAGATATGTGGCTGAACCACTCAACAAGCCGTCAAGCTTTGATAAGCCAAGTACAAGCGGTACTAAAGAAATTCAAGGTGAACCAAAGGTACCGAAAGTACAAGCGATATCTAGAGAATCATCTCTAAGCGAAGCATGTGAAGATGAACCGAAAACAAAGGCAAAAATTCACAAATCTCAAAAACAGCTTGCAGAACAACACACCAAAGGAACAGAAGGTACTAGAAGAATCTCAAAGAGAGAAAATAGTTTTGGAATTCTCAAAATGCTAATCACATTCACAAGGTATCGAATCCAAAGGAAAAAGTAATCCCTCAGGCAAACAAAGGTCCATGTACTCACTGTCAGTCATTCAGCCAAACAAACTGAAGAAATAGTTTCAGTGTTGAATCAAACAAAAATATGAACCGATAGATCAGCTTCAGTCCTAAAGTCTATCAACAAACGAAGCTGAACTCGGTCAAGGATATCAAAGGAAAGGGAAAGCTAGTCATGCACTCTGAAGTTCATACCAAGAAGCCATTAGCTAACCCTAGGAATCAAAAAGGTCTAAATGAGAATCAAAATCAAATAAGCCAAGATAAGAAAATAATAAGATCAAAGTTTTCACCATCAAAAGAAAAGATAAAACCACTTTAATAAAAAGAACTAATATGGTTGATCTTTGTATTGCAAAATCCTGTCTTGTAAGAGGCTAACGAGGACCCAAGAAACTTTGGGTTCCTAAATATGCTTAAATCTTGCAGGTTATTAGTTACGAGCAGTTCGACAACTAATGGTACATTGATAGTGGCTGCTCACATCACATGACAGGAAGGAGGGAAGAGCTAAGAGAGTTTCGGTCCCTAAAGGATGGTGGATGTATCAAATATGACAATTGTTGGATTAATGTCTAAGTCCATAACTATAACTGGTAAGACTTGACCCGACCCGGCATGGTCCATTTGGGTTGCATACCATCATGCACTTGGATAGACTATAATGAGAGAAATAAGACACTTATGGTTATTAATACATTGTAAGTTCTAGTATATTAATAATAAGAATAATAACATTATTTAATTAGTATTGATCAAGAGTTAATCTAGGATTAATTAAGTGATCAAAAGAAGACTAATTAAATATATGGGTTGATTGTGTAAATCATCCATACTTATATAGTGGGCTAATGCTCCATGGATAATCAAGTTGGGCTAAAACCCATAGGATGGTCCATGGATGCTCCATGGTGTATTTGAACCCATGGATCCAAGGAAATGGAAAGTCATGACAATTAAGGATTTACCCTAATTGTAACACTATATAAAGATCTTATTCTTGACAAAAATCGGCCACTAGAATCACATTAGAAAGTGAAGAAGAGGGCTAGTCGATTTCATGAAGTGTAGAACTCTCTCAAGTTATTCTAAGTGTTTTGATGATTATGATTCCATTTGAGGCTTCCACACTATTGGGGCTAGGCACTCAAGCTTCATGAAGACTTTCTACATCAAAGAGGTATGTATTCTATCTTGTTACACTCATTGTTTTGTATGCTAGATTAGGATAATACCTTGGATGTTCTTATTTGCATGTATAATAGAGAAAACATAGATCCAAGGTATTTAGGGTTGCATGTACACTTAGGAGTGTTAGAATGCTCAAAACCCAACAGTGGTATCAGAGCCTAGGCTTGTTTTCTTGTTATACCTGCAAAACTGCTTAAAAAATCGAAAGTGTTGCTGTTTGATCATCAGACTCGGCGAGTCCATCAAGGGACTCGGCGAGTCCATGCCTAGAAATTGATCAAAACGATCCAACTCGCCGAGTCGGTTCATGCACTCGACGAGTTGGACCCCCTGACAGCATATTTTCGAGGTTTTTGGCTAGAAATGGACTAGGAACATTACCCTAAGTTGTTTTTGAACTTATAAACTTGTTTTTAATGTGGTAATGTTCATGCTAATCCATTTTCAAAGATAATTGTCAATAGATTCATGTTTTGTATTAGTTTAAGGTTTAGACTAATTACATGAAGAAGTTTGATATGAATTATCTTGTTCTTATGAGTTGCTTAGATTAACAGAAAAGTTAATTCAAATAGTTGTTTTCAATCCATTTTAATCTAAGAGTTGAGTATAAAATGTGTTTGTGTAACTTGTCCTCAAGTTACATGAAGGGTCACATTAAAGACTCATAAAACTCATAAAAGTTGGTAATGGTTACAAAATGAAGAGTCTTGTGTCATTGATTTTTTTTATGACTCCATAACTTGTCCTCAAGTTATGGAAGTTTAAGAGTCACTTCATTAAAGAGTAAAAGTGTAACCTTAATTAATTCCATAAGTTATAAAAATAAAGAAAAATTAATTCTTTTATTAGTTTAAAGTCTTCCATAAGTTATGGAACTTGAAGAGTTTTTGGATTAAAACTACTTTAAACACATAAGTTATGGAATTAATTAGTTTTGAATAGTTTCAAAACTTGCCCTCAAGTTTTGGAATTTGAAAAGTTTTCTCTTATGAATACTTTAATTCCAAGTTAGCCCTTAGAATTTTAAAAGAGTTAAAATTCAACACTTATACTATTTATAACATTAATGGTTAATTATTGTATATATGTATAAGAACAAGTCGTTTTACCGTTAGTAGGCCTCATTCACGAAGCCGGTCTATAAGGTGGGTATAAGGTTGTTGCCTATAAAATGGCGACTTAATGGGTGTCTACTCTCACCCACCGCTTGCTTGATCGGTGGAGGGTCGTTAGCCGAACGGGTAGGACAATGACTTTAAATTCTCCCTTCATTAAAAGTATTAATGATAAATACTAAGTAACTAAATTTTTTATTTAATTCCCAATCTTAGTTACTTTAGGAAAAATGTGAATTTGGTGCTAGCCCATGGAATTCACACTTTGTACCTTACCAAGTCGTTGGTGGAGTGTGTGCGGTTAACCGGCACACTAACTTGGACTAGTAAGGACCACGAAGGGTGACTTAATGTTTGCCATAGATCAATGGAGCGTGTGTGGTTAACCGAGACATTGATTAGGTGATAATATTAAGGGTACCAAGTGAATTGGTATGGTTATTCACACCTTGTTTTGTGATTCTCGGCATCCCAGTCACAAAATTTGAGAGGGCACACTCGAGATTAAAACATGCCATTGAAAAGTTCAATGAATCTCAAAAGATCTAGGAATTTCAAATCCAATTAAAACCTAATAAATTATTTCGTTTTTCATGGTGGAAATTGGTGAATCGTCATTTGCCTACCTTTAAATATTTTATAGCTTGGATTACGGCATCCCTCTTCCAAATTATAAAATATTGTGTTGGGTCCTAGCCTTAATATTTCATATTGGGTGTCATATTAAGGACTTTAAATCAACTATCTTGAATATCTCCCAAAACATGTCTGGTTTAGACATTTATGATCTTCCCAAATCTCTTGAAGATGATGTTCCTCAACATCATGCTTCACTTCCTCTATCTCCTCCAATTATTCTCCCTCACCCACAAGTTCTTGAAAAGTTTAAAGTCACTCGAGCCCTATTGGCAAGTAAAGGTCTTGGTGTGGTCACATCTTGGAGATGTAGTCACATATTGACAAGTCGGGAGAGTTGGGTGTCAAAGTCTTGAGAAAGTTGGTGGTTCAATCACTTTCTAAGTCACATAGTGAGTTCTTTTGGAACACCTATGAAAAAGACAGGCTATGACATGACTCTTAATGATTTTATCTATTTGCTTGGTATTGTGGAATCAGAAATGATTTGGAACACCAATAAAGCAAATTTGATCAAAAGATCAACTTCCCAAACCTTAAATGGACATTGGCAATGGTAGCATTGGATATCTAGAAAAGCATTTCTCTTCCCAATGGAAAGGGATCGGCCATAGTCAACTCGGTTGACCAAATGGTAAAGAGAAAAACTAAGTCTGTGATAGTCCCGTGTACCATTATCAAAGGGTCCATATGTTTATATTGCCAAAGAAAGGGGCATTGGTTGCAAAGCTGCCATAATTTACCTAAGGATGTTAAAATCGATAAGTTTGACTCTACTTCAGGTAAAGTCCACTATCTAACTCTGCTAAGTTTCTATTCTGAGATTCTTGATACATGATGTGACTCACATGGTGATGTTTTAAGAATCAAAGAAAAGGTAAAGAAACTTAAAGAAAGAATATGCTGAATCTGATCGCATAGATGGATTTCTATCGCGTAGTTTGAAGATCGGATTCTTGAGCTACTTCTTAGGAGTTATGAGATATTGCTTAGGAATAGATAACAACAAGTTTTCATGTGGATTGTAAGGATAAGTTTTTCCGCAAAGTTTTAAAATAAAAGAAAAAAAAGGGTTTTAATTTTATTTATTTTAAAAAAATATCCTTACAATGGCATCTGTGGAAAATTGTTGCTTATATGTTTCCAGTAATAGCAATATTGGAAAGTGGATTTGATTCTTTCATTTGTGGTAGTGTCTGAATTTACCAAATGAAGAAAGTTTTTCATTACCCAAGTTTCAATTGGATAGAAACTTGGAATCATACAAGTTGTATTGTATGATGAATGAGAATTTTCATCTTTGAAAAAATTAAGACTAATTTTTTGATCACGTGTATATGTGGGTCAATTGAAGGACTAAGGAATTAGGTACACTGGGTGTGCACTGGTCAAGGTCCACCACAAAGATTGATTTGTCATGATTTACTAAAAGATTAGTAAATATGATTATACTTATAAGGTTAAGTATAATTCTATAACATTGGAAAGGATACAATGTATGACAAAACAAATAAGAAGAATCAAATTAGGCAGAAAGATAAAAGTTTCTCAAATCTGAAAAGATGGGAGAGTACTTTAGTATCAGTTTTATGATCATCTTAATGATATAAAAACCATATCACAAATTCATACTCTAAGGACGTCTTAGTGCATTGTTATGGCTAAGAAGAGAGGTCATGAATTGTTGGATTGGTTAAGATCAAGGAGATGATTCATACTTCGTTCGAAAACAATTCTTAGAGTCATACTCCAAGATTGTAACCTTGAGTGACATAAAGTAAGGTTTAAAACACTTATCAAATGTAGTGTGAAATGTTTCTACTCTTGTACATTTGAGATTGGTAAGTTGTGATGTCTTGGATGAGACAAAGACCAACTAAGACCAATTGTGTGAAGTGTTAGTCTTGATAAGAATCTGCACTATCCCTTGAATATTTGTTTTGTCAAGGAATGGTTCTTGACTTGGGAAACTTATATGTCAAGGGGACAGTGGGAGCCTTAAAGATCCTGAAAGAGTTTCAAGATTTAATCAAGAGTAAGACCTGTAATTTATCACGAGCACACGACTTAAGGTTTGCAACCTATCGTGTTGACATAATTCTTATTTCTGTACCTACTTCAAATAAGTTGAATTTGCATGAGAGTTATCAGAGTTCAACTTGGAAGCATTGGTGGGCCTTGTGCTACCAAGGTGACAAGAAAGTAAGATTGAATAAGTTTAATCCATGTAAGGCTGAATTTGTCACTAACCTTATCTTGTGATTATGGTTTTGACAAATTCGCATGGGTAGGAACTCATACACTATAAAATCTAAGTGTCATAAGGTTTCTCTCCGATTCATGAAAATGATGGTGAGGAAATGCTTTCACTAAGTAGATTTTACGTAGATATCAATTGTATTATTTGCATTTTCAAAAGTCGTTAGTGGAGCGCGTGTGGTTAACCGGCACACTAACATGGACTTGTGAGAAATGGAAAATGCCTAAGCAATTGAGACTATGATTACGGCATCCCTTTTCATAGTTCTTGAAATTGCTTAGACACACAGCTGAGCTATCTACGAAAAGGTGTATGAATCTAAATTTCAGAAGTCCAACAGATTTCTGGAAATATATCAGAGCTAGTGGGAGCATAAGTGTTATGCTGATAATCATCATGTTAGTGGGAGCATGATTATTATGATTAGTATTGCAAGCTAGCAATGTTAATTATAGAAAACAAAGTTTCAATCCGTGAAGTTGCAGGGGTTGAAAAGTTGTTTTGCTATAATTAAGGGAGAGGAAATTATACTTCATTTCAATTCTAAATGTTAGATTGAGATTTTAATCATCTTTAGTCAAGAATATATATGAATTTTGTGTTGGAATGGTTCAACTTAAAGAAATTCTATATATATTGCATTTTCAAAATTCAATTATGATTACGGCATCCCTCTTCATAGTTAAATTTTGAAAACATGGCAAATAAAAAATATTGTAGCAAAAGACTGGTCTAGTATCATGTCTTTATGTCAAACATCATGAATCGTGTCCCATGTGCTTCAGATATATGATCGATTTCACGTGCTATAATATTCATCCTTTCTAAATTTTCCAAATGCTTAAGGCATTTAGAAGGGAAAAGTCTAGAACTGGATATGACTAAAGTGATTAAACAATTGTCAAGGACAATCTAAGGTTTACCAAAGATTGGTTTCTCAAGGACAATTGGAAGTATAGTGATAATTCTGGAAGGACCATATTGACATAATTTGTAAGGAGGCAACTCTTGTTCAGAAGTGATAGTCAAAATAGGATCTGGAAATGTTTCAAAGTTAGAAATTATTCAATCTATGTAAGATTAGGAAACTTAATGCAAGAAGGATGTTCCCAAGGAGCTGATCTCCTTTGGAATGCTCTGTAATGGTTGTTGTCAAGTCTTTCTGACTTCGTGCATAATCATTACAAGAGGATCAATGCATATAAGTTTAGAATCTAACATATTTCAGTAAATGACATGAATTTGGAATTCTTGCATTTACAATAAGGATTTGGGATTGTGAAATGAGTATCATTGGAATCATGTTCAATTGATCTACATCACAATGTAAGTATCATAGACAAACATAGTGTGCATACTTGGGGTATGACATAACTATTGTTTAGAAAAACAAAGTGTACATGCTAGGAGCATGGGACGACTGTTGTTTTTATTCAAGTCTTAAGTTGATTATTTGAAACATTGAATAATGTGTAATCAATATGGTGATAAATAAAAGGTGGTTTTATTTATATTCAAAAGGGTTCTGAGACCATATTAGATTCGATTATTATTGTGTTTCACTTTGCATGTTTTGACTTCCAAAATAGCTAGGTTATTCTTTTCGAATGACTAAGTTATTTAAACACTCCACAGTCGTTCATATGTTGGAAGTAGGTATGAATCAAGACTGTCATGAATCGGGTTTGTAGATGGCTAAATGGGTTTAGTCATGGCAATGGTTGCTACAACATTCATGAGTGCTCATAAGTTATGGGTATTGGAATAAACCCACGCTCACTTGTATCACTTCATGGAATTTATCTCGAGTGATCGTGTGACGGTAATATCATATAAATCTTCAAACCTAGAGATTTGAGTTGTTACCTATGAGTTGGTTGTGCATTGATTGCACGTAAACGCATTAGTAACTTGATGTTATAAAACGTGCCTTTGTGTATAATTCAACAAGTAGTAGAACAAGCATATGAGTCAAAGTTTATCCGTTCCTTCTAGAAATAGAAGCGATATCTAGGCCCCTCGATGATTTTGTTGTGACCTATGTACCGGCCGGTCAGAACTGAATTGATGTGTTCGATTAAGTTCTTTGTCAAACAAATCGAAAATCGGGAAACAAACTGCTGGACAATAAGTACGACGTTGTTCCATGTATTTGTCTGGCTGATATCATGAGAACAGAGGATTATATGATCCCTTATCTAAAATGGACAAGTCATTGACAAGATCAGAGCTCATCTACAAGGTCAGAGTTCGACAGAAGCTTTTGAGAGCTACGATTGCCAGTTGGTTCCTGAAGTCATACGCAATAACTAGTTTTAGACTTATCTAAGTGGGAGACTGTTGGATTAATGTCTAAGTCCATAACTATAATTGGTTAGACTTGACCCGACCCGACATGGTCCATTTGGGTTGCATACCATCATGCACTTGGATAGACTATAATGAGAGAAATAAGACACTTATGGTTATTAATATATTGTAAGTTCTAGTATATTAATAATAAGAATAATAACATTATTTAATTAGTATTGATCAAGAGCTAATCTAGGATTAATTAAGTGATCAAAAGAAGACTAATTAAATATATGGGTTGATTGTGTAAATCATCCATACTTATATAGTGGGCTAATGCTCCATGGATAATCAAGTTGGGCTAAAACCCATAGGATGGTCCATGGATGCTCCATGGTGTATTTGAACCCATGGATCCAAGGAAATGGAAAGTCATGACAATTAAGGATTTACCCTAATTGTAACACTATATAAAGATCTTATTCTTGACAAAAATCGGCCACTAGAATCACATTAGAAAGTGAAGAAGAGGGCTAGCCGATTTCATGAAGTGTAGAACTCTCTCAAGTCATTCTAAGTGTTTTGATGATTGTGATTCCATTTGAGGCTTCCACACTATTGGGGCTAGGCACTCAAGCTTCATGAAGACTTTCTACATCAAAGAGGTATGTATTCTATCTTGTTACACTCATTGTTTTGTATGCTAGATTAGGATAATACCTTGGATGTTCTTATTTGCATGTATAATAGAGAAAACATAGATCCAAGGTATTTAGGGTTGCATGTACACTTAGGAGTGTTAGAATGCTCAAAACCCAACAACAATAACTCTTATGGCACGATCAAAGGCTACAGAATGATCACAAACGAAGAATTCTCAATCTGGAAGGTAACATATGTAGAGGGATTACAACACAATCTCATCAGCGTCTCACAACTGGTCGTGGCATGAAAGTTTTATTCGATGATGAAGGCTCTGAGATTGTTGAAAAGAAGACGAAAACTATCTTGTTAAAATCCAAGCGAAAAGGAGAGATGTATCCTTTAAATCTTAACCAATTTGAGGAAATCCATTAGTATGTCTTTTGTCAAAAGCACACTCTGACAAAAGTTGGCTCTGGCACCGAAGGCTCTCACATCTCAACTTTAAGGATATCAATAAGTTGGTTATCAGTGATCATGTACGAGGACTTCCGCTTCTCAAATTTGATAAGGAAAACTTGTGCACTGGATATGAAATAGGAAAACAAAGTCGAAAGAGTTATCCCACACGTGTTAACACATAGATCATCGAACCACTTGAACATTTACACATCGACTTGTGCGGTCCTTCTGCAATCGAAAGCATTGGTGGTAGCAAGTACATTTTGGTAATTGTTGATGACTTTTCACATTTCACTTGGGTTTTCTTTCATAAACAGAAATCAGAGGCAACTCCTAAGCTCAAAGCATTTATAAAGCAAGTAGAACTTCAACTGCGAAAGGTGGTTCGAAACGTTCGAAGTGACAACGGGATGGAATTTAAAAATGAAGAGTTCGAAGAATTTCTTGTTGATAAGGGAGTATCTCATAATTTCTCAGCACCCTACACTCCACAACATAATGGAATAGTTGAAAGACAAAATTGCTCTTTGTGTGAAGCAGCCTGAACCATTCTTATTTTTGCCTCCTTACCTCTATACTTAGGGCTAATTCCATAGCTGCTGCCTGCTATACCAGAACCGATCCTTCCTCAATAAGTGCTTTTCCATCACTTTATATGAAATCTTGAATAATCGCAAGCAAAATGTCAAGTCCTTCCATGTGTTCGGTTCAAGGTGCTTTATTTTCAACTCCAAAGAGAACCGAAACAAGTTCAACGTAAAGGCAGATGAAGGGATATTCCTTGGTTACTCACTAACTTCAAAGGCATACAGGGTTCTGAATAAGCATTCAAAGAAAATTGAAGAAACCTATTATGTCACCTTTGATGATGATTATGTGAAGAAACTTCAATCAACCAAAGGACCAACGGACGAAAATTTTCCAGCATCAGGTCAAGTCTCGGTTCCAATTTCCAATCTATTTGAAGAATACATGTTACTCTTTGATGAACCAGAAAGAGCAATAAAATCTAAGACAAAGGCAGCTGACAACAAGATCGACCACTTGAAGAAAGTTATAAATGAAGTAGCAAAAGAAATGGAAAACGAACATCAAGACCCAACCGAACAATCAAGTTCAAGCGAACCTCCAAAAGAAAGCTCTATCTTCTAGGGGAGGGTTCATCCACATCAGATAACCCGGATTCGTCTTTCCAGGGAGAATATCCATCACCAGAAAAGACCCATTACGTTCCATTCGAGGGGGAGAATTCTGATCCTGATGTTAAAACCGTCTCATTCTTCGAGGGGGAGAATCATAATACGAATGAAGATTCAGATACTCAATCAGAATTGGAAGAAGAAATCAATGCAGAATTAGATCCCATCTATGATCCAAACTATCCTCCTCTCACAAAATAGACAAGAGATCACCCAAAAACTCAAGTAATTGGTGAATCATCTGAGGGAGTTCTCACTTAGTTGCAAATAAAAGCGAAGCAAACTGCTCTGTTCTCTCAAGTAGAATTTTGCATGTTTAACTCATTCGTCTCTAAAATAGAGCTGAAAGCAGTTAATATTGTACTCAATCATTCCGATTAGGTACAGGAAATGCAAGACGAACTTCATGAGTTTGACCGAAATTAAGTTTAGATATTAATTCCCACATCAAAGGATGCATCAGTCATTAGATTAAAATGGGTCTTTAGAAACAAAATGGACAAAGAAGGGAATGTGATTCATAATAAAGTGAGGCTGGTTGTGAAAGGATATTGTCAGGAAGAAGGTCTAGACTATGAAGAAACCTTCAATCCCGTAGCAAGGTTAGAATCAGTACGAATCTTTTTGGCATATGTTGCACATAAAAACTTTGAAGTATTTCAAATGGATGTCAAGTTTGCTTTCTTGAATGGCGAACTAGAGGAGTCTGTATATGTTGAGCAGCCATCAGGTTTCGTGAACGAAAAGTATTCTGATCACTGCTATATTCTAGATAAAGCCGTCTATTCCGCCTCTTATATATATATATATATATATATATATATATATATATATATATATATATATATATATATATATATATATATATATATAAACCGTACGATTGTTTCATCTCATAGTTTGGTTCTTACAAATTCTTTGTATACTATGTGTTTCTTTTGTTTTCTTTACTTTTTGTCTTCAATTTGCTATTAAAAATCAAAAATATTTCATTTTCTGTTTTTTTTTTCTTTTTCAGAAAATTCATAAAACTAAAAAATATTTTCTTTTTTGTTTTTATTTTTTTTTTCAGAAAAGTTTCATAAAATCCAAAAATAGTTTCTTTCTATAATTCAGTATTACAGATGTACTTACATGATGGAGCTGGGGCAGGTATAAATTTTTATCTATGTACTAGCTAAGTGTCCCTAGGCCTCCAAGACTCTGAGTAAAGCCTTACTGATTCAATATATACCAATCGTTTCTTCCCATTTAGGCTGATAAAATCACTCAAGTCATGAGCTACCTTACTCTTCTCATAATGAGTTAAGAGTTAGCTCCTTGGTCTATTTTAATGGCAAAGGTACTTTTGGTTCTTTACCCACCTATTATTATTTCTCCATCTCATTTCGGTTCATAATCGTAACCCTTGAGACTCTCAGTTTTTACCACTGAGGTTTATGGTTACTCAAACTCTGTGTTGATGATCTTAGTTTTGTTTCACCACGTGCTAAGTGAGACCCAAAAACCAATACCTTAAATGAATTGATGGTCTGTTCTTGAAATCATTATAATTTTTTGAGATCATTATGAATTGTCTAGCACCAAGATTTTTCTGCCCAAAAGATCCTGTTTTTATTTTAGATTTCAACATCATTCTCACTGAATCACTGAACATATTATCTCACCTACTTGTTCAACAGGCCACACTGGTCTCACAAGTACTTCATCCAACTTTCGGTCTTATGTTAAGTACCGAAGTTCGGTTGAAGCGAAGCCACCCATGATAGCTTACATTTGAAAAGATGCCTTTCAATGTTTATTATTAAACGTTTGATCGTATTTCAACGGGAAACCACACATACACTTCTAAGTCTCTCTTGACTTTGAAGGAAGCGATTCGTGCCCAGGATCCATAGTTTTGTGTCAATATAGACATCACTTAAATCCTACCAATAATTTGTTTTATTTCTTTTTGAGTGGTACACTCTTGCAAAAAGATCTTTATGATTTTTCATAAGTTTTGGTCGTGGTACAAACAAGTATTTCTCAAATACATCACTCGGTTCAATTTGGTGTGGTGGTACACTATATTGGGAGCAAAAGGTATATCCATATGAAGCGAAAGGATGACTTGACATTTCACAGAGAATTGGGATCTTTTCAAAATTCAAATAGAAGATGAAAGGATAAGGATTTAAAGGCACGTGAATTTGAATCGTTTCCATTCTCATGCCGCCTGACACTCTTTTTGGGGTAACAGTTGTCAAATCGCATTTTCCCAGGCGATATGTGAGCGGATTGTGCACTCATCACTCCGGATTCTTCTCTCACATTGTAATGGTATAAAACGATTTCTCAACTTCTGTTTATTCTCTTATCACCTTCAAATCCTCGCAAGATCTATACGACGTATTCTCTCTCTATTGTTCATCCTCTTGTTCAAGTATCATCAATAGCGGATTCCTCTTCAGTTCATGAACGAAGTGCTCAGTCATCTATTCTTACAATCAAACCAAATCAGAACATCATCATTGATCTATCACGGTTCCAGTATGATCCGTATATGCTACAAGTGGTTGAATATCTCAAATACTCACCACTTGTTGTTGTACTGTCCAAAGTGGAGTACGTTCCAATGTCGTTGCTCTCTCAAGTCTACTCAACTACTGTCTATGACAAGGTCAAGGAGAGAGGATCTTCTATATAATCTTCAATCACAAAGCGTCAATTTCCAAAAATCGATTTTGCTTGTTACTAAGGATGGTTGTTGATGACTCCATGATCAACCCTGATATTGTTTCGACTACTCAACTCGTCACTATGTTCTATGATATGAGGTATACGGAGGTTCTTTCCATTGTTACAACGTTCAAAAAGTCGTGCCTTCCTCCACAGTGGAATGGACTTTTTACCCTCCTCTTCAAGGGCTTATCAGAGAGGGTTGTTGGTTCCGATGGGGCGAGCAAGGCATTTATGACCCTTCTTTATCGTCTGTACCATGGGGTTAACATGGACTTTGGATCCATCTTATGGTCGCAACTGGTTCAAAGTCTCAGCTATGCATCTCGCTATTCTGAAATCTCTTGTGCTAGGTATTGGACCCTAGTTACTCATTGCGCAATGGAGAAATTTCAAGTTCCAACAATGGCGGACTCCTTAATGTCATCGATTGCTACTTTTCAGACGATGATGATCATCATTTTTGATCCATCGAAGTTCGTTTTTATTGGTTCGGTTTTAGAATCAATGTACCGTTGTGTCTCACCTGAAAGAAATTTGATGAATGAGTACAAGAAGCTACCTCCTTCAGGACCAAGGCAACTTACTCCTGAAATATAAAGTTCGCTTGACGCAACAGACAAACCAGCGAAATGAGGGAAGAAGCCTCAAAAGAAAGGGGAGAAGGAAGGTCAATCCTCTAAAGTTTCTACTCCCACGAAGCGAAAGCTTGAGAAAGCCGCTCCTTTGGCTCCAATGAAACGAAAGACAAAAAAGAGGGTGCAAAAACCCAAGGCTCCTCCATCTAGTGACTCAGACTACGTTCCTTCTGATCCTCATCCCGAACCCAAATTTGGTGATGACGATGAATGTCAACAAGACAGTTCATTTCGCGGTAATTTGCCTC
The DNA here is from genome assembly GCF_052625555.1 of Lactuca saligna. Taxonomy (NCBI): domain Eukaryota; kingdom Viridiplantae; phylum Streptophyta; class Magnoliopsida; order Asterales; family Asteraceae; genus Lactuca; species Lactuca saligna. The sequence continues at coordinate 121,494,160 of NC_136422.1, forward strand.
CTCCCTCACCAGATCATGAAGGTAACCGAAACTCACCTCCTCTTTCTCCTACCCAATTGGTTCTAATTACTATTGCTCCTTGTCCTCCTCACATTTCTTCTTCCACTACAACCTCAATTCCCATTCCAATTCCTTTATTCACTGAGGTTACTACAACCACAACCACAACTACAACCACTACCACTACCATACAACCTCAAGTTCGTGTCAATGTATCTAATACGGGGGCCACCTAGTTCAGAATCTGAACCCCCAATTACTTCAAAACCTTCATCCCCACCTCCCTCACACGAATCTGACATGAATCTGACCTGATCTAGACATTCTAAGCAGGATTGAAGGTCTTCCGGAGTCCGTTGTCCCTCCGAAACAAGGGGGAGAAGGTGCTAGCCAAGGTTAATCACAACCACCTTTAACAAGCAAACCCATCTCACAATCGAAAGTCACTGCTGAACCGAAGGGTAAGGAAGCTTCGGTTATTATGAAGGAAAAAGGTAAAAAGAAAATTGGTGATAATAATGAGGATGAAACAGACAATTTGATTGAAACCGAAGAAAAAGCTCCAAAAATTGAAGATCGGAAAATCAAGCAGAATGATCGAGAGCATGAAGAGAAACTTCATGTCGCAGGGATTTCTATGGAGAAGGAAAGAAAATAAAATGATGCCATGGAACGAAGGAATTCCATGTTCCCTTTATAGACAATGGAAAACTTTTGAGAGAGGTAATCGAATCTCCACGCACACATTGGCTCGAACCGGTCCTTTCATTTGATCTTGAAAATTCCAAGGATTCATAGTTTGACATGCCAATCACCCGAAAGGCATTTATATTTCATTACTTTGAGTCAACTATTTCCATCCCTTTTCCTGACTCGAAGGTTGATCGAGACCTACTAGAGTACTATCTTAAGTTCTCTCAACCACAATAAGTGTCTTGGAGTAATCAGAAAATCACAATAGTCAAGGTTTTGAAACCCACTGCGGCAGTGAAGTTTATCAATGTCAAGTTTAAAGTGACCCGATGCTCAGACAGTTTGGTCCATATGATCTCCTTTGCTGATCTGCCAAATCTGAATCCTCATGACTGGATCCTCCTAAACAACATCCTACTGACCAATCAACAAGAGTATGAGCCTATCATTGATCATATCAAGCGAATGTTGGTGTGCTATATTCTTGAAGTCGCAAAGATGGATCAGGAGATCACCTCTGCCCTGAGAAAGAAGCCAACTATCAAACCCATTGGGAAGGCAAGCGACATAAATGTGACGATGAAGGGAAAGATCGACCCACAGTTCCACACGATCATGTTCACCGGGGGCGAAGGTCAAAAATGCATGTTTGCTCTTGCTGACAAACACTTGTTCTCCACCCCATGCTTGGAGTATATTGTTGAAATCATATACAAGTGTGATCAGAGCAGTGATGCAGACAGGAAGCTGTTTTTGGATATGCTTCGGTGGTACATCAACTTTCATCAAACTTTACTTGCCCTCATACCGATGCTATTCAAGACCGTGAAGAAAACTACCATAACTAAACCGAAGTGATCTCTCTCCCCAATTAACGCAAAGGGGGAGATTATTGAGTTCAAGTGATTGCTTCATTGGGCTTAGTAGTTCGGTCCATTAGTATTCTCGGTTTGGGCCTGTCGAACCGTGATATGTTAAGGGTTTAGTATATATAGTGCATGCATGCATTATGAAAACAACGCTTTTGATTATTATTTTTCTTAACGTACTGTAACCCTAACCTATCTCTACAGTAGCAATTCACATTGAATTCTTCTAAGATAGAGCATATTAATCGTTCGATAAACATTTGATTTATCTTTGTGTTCATCATTTTCTAGTCTTGTCATTATCATTTAATATCTGTTAGAATCTATCGATCTAAGAGAATTTTATTCTCATCAAAAAGGAAATCTAATATCTCACACACGATTCAAACAAAAGATTAAGTAAATAGTAAACTTAAATTGCCTTTGATCTTCTCAAAATCAAAAGCTACAGTTGTTCCACAAGTTCCAGAGCTTCCAGCTGCACCTCCTATCTCAAATTAATCCCCAAGGGTTCCAGAGAAGGGTTTGGTTTCGGGTTTATGTGTTCTATTTATAGATTTCTGAGAACAGAGGCTACTTGTCGATTCCAGTAACCGACTCACCGAGTTCCCTCATTAATAACCCGTGTACGACAAGGACTTCTATTTGCTTCGCGAATGTTCGTGTGGACTCGTCAAGTAGGCATCCAACTCACCGTTTTCTTCAAGGTTTTGACTTCTTTTTTCTTTCTTCAATCCCCAAGCTCCAGATTGCATTTCCCACTTCCTTTTGCTCCCGAGCACATCTTTTAGGCTGAAAATACAATTTAAACATAACTAAGTACCTTTTTTTTTTCCATAAATTGCAATTAATTAGCGAAAAACTATTAAAATTCTATACGAAATATATAGCTAAATATGCACATATCACTTGCTTATGTTTATGTGTTTTATTTTAGGATTGTTCCATGTGAACGCTATCTCTACTATGGTATTATTTGAGTTAGGGGCTACTCGATCCTTTGTATCACATGCGCCTAGCAAGATATTTGTTGGAGCCTCGGTGGAGATGGTTTGTCCTATTGATGTTGAGATTGTTGATGAGAGGACAGTTTGGGTTTCAATGGTTCATCGGGGTTGTACTCTTCAGTTATTCAGTGACTAGTATCCGGTCGACTTCGTTCCCATTACTTTGCGTGGCAATAAGGTTATCGTGGGCATGGATTGGTTGAACCCCAATGGGGTAGTGATCAACTGTAAGCAGTAGTTAATTCGAGTTAGGATCCCAAGTGGGGGATAGTTGGTGATACATGGAGAGAGACCACAACGTGGGATGATTATGTGTTTTGTAGCAAGGGACAGACGCTATATTCATCAGGGTTGCTCAGGTTTTGTCGCCTATGTCATGGATACGCGAGATAAGGGTAAGACGACTGTGGATGATGTACCAGTTCTTCGGGATTATCCGGACGTGTTCCTAGAGGATTTTCCTGGGGTACCTCCGGAGAGACAGGTGGAGTTCAGTATTTATCTAGTCCCAGGTGTGACTCCGATAGCCAAAGCACCATATCAGTTGGCTCCTCCCGAGATGCAGGAGTTCTCCATACAGTTGTATGAGTTGTTAGACAAAAGATATATTAGATCGAGCAGTTCGCCTTGGGGAGCACCGATTCTATTTGTGAAAAGAAGGATGGGTCTCATTGCATGTGTATCGACTATCGGGAGTTGAATAGGGTATCAATGAAGAACCGTTATCCTCTCCCAAGGATTGATGATCTTGTCAACCAACTTCGGGCTACATCTTGGTTCTCCAATACTTTTTTGTGATCGGGTTACCATCAGATGCGGGCCAGGGAAGAGCATGTGCAGAAGAAAGCTTTCTGGACTCGCTATGGTCATTGTCAATTTGTGGTGATGCAATTTGGGCTCACCAATGCCGATGTTGGACTGGTCTGTGATAGTATTTATTGATGATATCTTGGTTTATTCCAAGACTTAGGAGCAGCATGAGGAGCACCTGAGGGAGAGGGAGACGTTGGAGACATTGAGGAAGGAGAGACTTTTCGCAAAGTTCTCCATGTACGAGTTTTGGTTGCATGAGGTGCACTTTCTTGGGAACCTTGTGAACCAGAAGGGTATTCTGCTCAATCCGGACAAGGTCGAGGCCGTGATGCAGTGGGAGGTTCTGAGGTCTCCATCTGAGATTCAGAGTTTTCTTGGTCTGGCTGGTTATTATGCTAAATTCATCCAAGATTTCTCCAAGATCGCTGTCCATTGACCAGAGTGACCAAGAAGTCGGTGACATTTCATTAGGGGCCTGAGCCGTAGGAAATTTTTGAGACTCTTAGAAAGCGGTCGTGTGAGGCGCCAATTTTGACCCTACCTAAGGGTGTTGATGACTTTGTGGTTTATTGTGATCCATCGATATCTGGTTTGGGAGTAGTATTGATGTAGCGGGTCGTGTGATTGATTTACGCTTCGACACAACTGAAGCCTCATGAGGTGAATTATCTGACGCATGATTTGGAGCTGGTGTCTATGGTTTTTGCACTCAAGATTTGGCGGCATTACCTCTATGGGGTTCGTTGTACCATTTACAAAGATCACAAAAGCTTGAGGTATCTGATGGATCAGTCAAATATGAACATGAGGCAACATCGATGGTTGGATGTGGTGAATGATTATGATCATGAGATCCTTTATCACCCAGGGAAGGCCAATGTGGTGGTCGATCCTCTCAGCCCCAAGGCGGTCAAGGCTCCAATCAAAGATAAATGTTTGAGGATGACCATGATTACTCCGTTATTTGAGAGAATTTGTGAGGCCCAGGAAGAGGATATGAAGGAAGAGCATCGGAAGAATGAGCACATAATGGGTCAGGTGGATTCCTTCAATTATGATAGTTGCAGATTGTTGACTCGGCATCGACAGGTTTGGGCGTCGTATTGGGTTGGTGTACGTCAGGTTCTGATGGAGGACGCCCATAAGTCGAGGTTCTCCATTCATCTTGTGGCTACGAAGATGTATATGGATCTTCAGCCTCATTATTAGTGGCCCTGCATGAAGCGGGAAGTAGCATGGTATGTCGAGCAGTACCCGACCTAGAGGAAAGTCAAGGCCGAGCATTAGCGACCTCACGTTAAGATGCAGCCGTTGGAGATTCATGTATGGATAGGGAAGACATCACCATGGATTTTATCACAAAGCTTCCCAGGACTGCGTGTGGAGTGGATTCGATTTGGGCCTTTGTGGATCGGTTGACCAAGAGTGCGCATTTCATTTCGATTCAGGAGAGTATTTCTACAGAGAAGTTGGTCGAGATATATATTAGGGAGGTGGTGGCACGTTATGGAGTGCCGGTATCGGTGGTTTCAGACAAGGATGTTTGCTTTACTTCCAAGTTATAGAAGTAGTTTCATGATGAGATGGGCACTCGTCTCCATTTCAATACAACATTTCATCTACAGATCGATTGTTAGAGTGAGCAGACTATTCAGACTATTGAGGATGTGTTGCGTGCATGTGGGTTGGATTTTGATGGGAGTTGGGATACGTATCTTCCGTTAGTGTAATTTTCGTATAACAACAGTTATAATGCTAACATTGATTTACCTACTTCTGAGATGCTCTACGGGAGGAAATGCAGGACCCCCGTATGTTCGGGAGAGGCCAGTAATTAGGTCATGGGGAGTACTGAGGTAGTACTCAAGACCACTAAGTTGATCCACCAGGTTTGGATCAGGGTCCAGACAACTCAGAGTTGACAGAAGAGTTATGCTACGAGGCGCCAATCGGAATTGGAGTTTCAGATAGGAGACACGGTTCTTCTGAAGGTGTCACCTTGGAAAGATGTCATTCGATTCAGGAAGCGGGTCAAGATGGGCCCCTGGTATATTAGTCCTTTCAGGGTTTTGGCTCATGTGGGTCGGGTTATGTATCATCTCTATACTTTCAAGCTGAACTCAGTAAGAGTCATAACAAGTTTCATGCCTCACAGCTACGGAAGTGTTTGGTGGATGATTCCGCAGTTGTAGCATTGGAGAATATTCAGTTGGATGATCGCCTGAATTCTATTGAAAGACCGGTGGCAATTTTGGATCGGAAGACGAAGACCTTAAGGAACAAGGTTGTAGAGCTAGTGAAGGTGCAACGGCTGCACTACAAGGGGTCAAAGTGGACTTGGGAGCCCGAGGATGAGATGATCGAGATAGGATTATCCAAAGTTGTTCGGAGCAGTGGACTTCGAGGTTGAAGTCTGATTCAAGTGGGGGAGAATTATAAAACTTCGATCTTGGTAAGTCTCTCTTTTGCCCCTATATTATCTAATTTGTCCAATTTAGTCCTTGAGTTGTACGTTGGGCGTATCACAAGGTACACGTAGCGTACAAGTTGTAAAGTGAGTAAGTAGTACGCTTAGCGTACTCTTGCAAAGGCTGGGTCGGGGATCCAAAGGTGTACGTTGGGCGTATAGGATTGTATGCGGGGCGTACGTGATGACTTTTGAAAACCCTAATTTCCTGGGTTAGCCACTATATAATCATCCTTATAGACATGAAACCCTCATTCATCCAGCCTCTTTATCCTCCTAGCCCCATACTCGAAACCCTAACTCTATAGTTGAGTGTTCTTAAGCTTAGAAGGTATTTTGGGTGCATTTTTGGTGTTTTGAACGAAAGAGCTTATGTTGAAGCTTCATTGGAAGAGTGGGAGCTTGTAGATCCGAGTTATGATCATCTTTTGGCACTTATTTGAGGTATAAAGCTATGAACTTGTTGTGTTATGGCTTAGATGTCCTTTGTTTGAGTTTTGAACCCTTTTTGGTCCCAAAGATGTGATCTTACGGATTATTATCATTTCCGAAGATTACAGTTGCTACTCTGGTGTTCTTTTAGTCCTAAAGTCATAAAGTTTTTGTCTTTGAATCTTAGAATGATCCATGTATGATTTATTGCCATTATTATGAAAGAAGAATTTTATAAATCGAAGTTGGGATCTTTTGGGGGATGTAAAGTCACCAAGTCAGTGACTTTATGGTTCTAGATACTCTTTGGGACTCAGATTTGTGTTTTGGACCATTATACTTAAGCATTAATAGCTTAATGGAAGAAATGGCTTAGTAAGGGAGTATGATGGCCGTACAACCCAGTATGCGAAGCGTACTAGCCATGCAACATGTACGTTTAGCGTACAGCTGAGTATGCCCATCGTACTCAGTCAATTTGGGTTTCACACCTTTTTGGGCCTCAGTTGGGCCACTCATTTTTTCCTTTTTTCTTTGGGCCTTTGGGCCATCTGAAATCAAGATTTTGGGTTAAGGGAAAATTATTGGGCTTTAGGTAAGGCCCATATGGGGGTTAGGCTCAATTTGGAAAATTGGGCCATAAGTGGGCCTTAGTGGATCAATTGGTTTTGGGCCTTTTTGGTCTATGGATTTGGGCCTCAGTTTTGGTTCAAGCCAGGCCAGGGGTAAAATTTTCATTTTATCCCATGTATGGATTATTGGCTATAGATTGGAACCCTAAGTGTTAATTGGGTATTATTTTGTACTGATAGCTCGGGGAGTCATCAGGGCAACAGCTAGGGATTTCTTTTAGTGAGCTTCAAAAATTCGAGGTGAGTTTTCTCACTAGGTTTAGCGGGTCTAAGGCACCGATGCCGGTTTTTATTGATTATGCTAGGATACTAGGAATCTGCGTGAACCTTGCATGTGTTTTGTGCTGCTATGTATACCAGGTGGGGTTCGATGACATGCGAGGCCTGAGAACTGGAACGTATGTTAGTGTTTATGATATGTATATGTATTAGCATCATTATGTGATATAGATAGTATGCGTATAGTGGGAGAGGCTCAGTGATAGTCGAGGCCTGAGAATAACAGATCTGTAAATTGAGCAGGGATAGATGCCTCGAGGGGGGGGGGGGGGGGTATGTCGGGCGAGACCCGATGTTGGGTCGGGGCCTAGTATGTGATTTATTATGTATGGTGTGGGGTAGTTTGGAAAACTCACTAAGCTTTGTGCTTATTGCTTTAAATTTATGTTTCAGGTACTTCCAGCGGCAAGGGGAAAAGCTCGGGGTGATTGCAATGCACACACCATATGGATTTCGCACTTGATATTTCACTCTGATTTTATGATATTTGATACACTTATTTTATTTGGGATGTATGGATAATGTTTGGAATAATATTTTACTTAAATTAAAAATGAAAATTTTGGATCATGTTTTTAGGACGTTACAGGAAATTGTGGTAGTGACGTTGGCCGTGGCGATGGCGATTTTGGTATATATATATATATATATATATATATATATATATATATATATATATATATATATATATATATATATATATATATGAGACGGTTCAAATGAGAATAGTAAATAAAGTTAGAATGTGAGAACACTACTTTATATTATTATTCTGTTAAGAATTTTGTATATACAACATTACGACATTATGCATCAACAATTATATAAACAATCATACATTAATATTCACTATGAATAATTTTTTTATTTAAATCTTATATATATATATATATATATATATATATATATATATATATATATATATATATATATATATAAAATTTATTTATTTAGTTTCTTAATATTAATATATGTATGTATTTACATATATATTAATATATATATATATATATATATATATATATATATATATTTATATTTAAAAAACATATACTCATAAAAATATTTTATTTATATATAAACATATGTTTAATATAAATATTTATACATGTTAGCCGCAATACGTAATTATACACATTTGTATGATATATATATATAAGATAAATAGTAATTTATATACAACTAAAAAAATTTGTAATTTATATGAAAAATAAAATAAATACAAAAACATAAGAATAAAAAAGCTCTTTTCGGTTTTGACTATAAGCAAGCTCTTTTGAGTTTTGACTATGTAGAATGGGCATGGTTTGGCCACACCCTTTACCAAGTTACCTCCCCTCCTATTGGGTTTTATTGTGTATCTCTTTTCAATTACCAAACAATATTATTGAGGAAGAGTTGAAAAGTCAATTATGTAATATTTTTTTTTTGCCTATGAAACCATATTTTCACCCTTATTTCTTCAAACCAAAACAAAGTTTTTACGTCTTTTTATACTCTTTCCCTCCAAATAACTAGAAAATGTCATTTCTTTGTCTTTCAAAGATTTTTAATTTATTTTTGATGTTGTCGCTTATGATTAAATGGATTAAATGGCAGAGCAAACTTATGCTACTTTATCCAATAATGTTGTTGAAAGTTCACAACGGAGAACATAAAATACATTTACAGAAACTGTGAAAAAGCCACCCAATGTTTTATATAAAACTATTTTCATGAGAATGCTACTTTTTGATGGGTTTTAGCCATAAAAACATCCTATGTACTCATACAAACCCTAATGCTTGGATCTAGGTTTCTCTATTGTACATGCAATTCATTCAAGATTTTAAACCCTAGATCTTGTATATGATAATCAATATAATATATGAATTAGGGTTTAGATCATACCTTGATTGTTATGTAGCAATAACAATCCCAAATCCTCTTTGTTTAAGACTTTAGAAAGCTTAGAGTCACAAATGTCACTCCTCTAATGGCTCACAAACACCAAGAGCAAGAGGATGAAGAGGAGAAGAGAAGAAACACCTAAAAACGTGTAGGAACCCTAGGGATTCAGTTGGCCATGTTTTTGGTGCCCAAGGGGTCTTTAAATAGTGAGGCTATTAGGGTTATCTAACAAGGAAACCCTAATTTGGATGCTTAGGCCCTAAGCAACCCATGGACTCCTCTTTAACAAGCCTTGGACGATTTCTATAGGGTTTCCCATAGAATTCGTCCAACCTTATATTATAAGGTAATCCATAGCCTAATTGCAATTATCTTATAATTACAATTCCAGTCCCTTAAGTTTAATTAATCTCTTTTAGTCACAAAATTAATTATCAATTAATTCTTGACTAATGATAATCAAACAATATGATTTCTCCTTTAATATATTATTCTCACAATATATTAATAAATCATAGTTAATCCTTTCTTTCCATAATTCATCCTATCAAGTTGCTTTGGTGAAGGCAACCCAAAATGACCATGCACCATCGGGTCAAGTACATACCAAAGTAGTTATGGACTTAGACACTAATTCAACAGTCTCCCACTTGGATAAGTCTAACAACTATTCTGCGTATGACTTCACATCCTGATCTGCAATCGTAGTTTTCCAAAGCTGTTGTCAAGTCTGATCTTATCAGATACGCGTGTCCTTTAGATAACGGATCATATATTCCTCCATTCTAGATATCGTATAGATATGTGACATGAAATATATTCATTCTCTCTATACTATTTCCCGACTTCCGATTTATGATAACTGACAACAGACTACAATTGAACACATCAAATTAGTCCCGGCTTGGCCAAGCGCTTAGGTGCCATCACTAAATCATCGAGGGGCCCAAAGATATCGCTTTTATCCTACTTTGGATAAAAGGAACGGATAAACTTTGACTCAATGCTTGCTTGCACTCACTTATCGACTCACACACAACAATATGTTTTATAACACCAAGTTACTGGTGCATTTACATATTATCAATATGCAACCGACTCGCAAGATACAACTCACACATCTCGGTTTCAAGAATATAAGATGTTATTGTCTCACAAATCACTCATGATACAATTCATGAAATGATCCAAGTGAGTGTGGGTTTAATCCAATGCTCAAATCATATTCATAAGCACTCATGAACGTTGCAGCAAACATTTGCTTATGTCTAATACACTTTAGACAATCCACACACCAATTCATGACAGTCTTCATTCATATCTACTTCCAGCATATGAACGATTGTGGCCTGTTTGAATAATTAGACTGTTCTTAACCAATTAAATTATTCAGGAAGTCAAAACATGCAAAGTGAAACACAACAATAATACTAATCCTATATGGTCCCAAACCCTTGAGTATAAATAAAACCCATTTTATTTATCACCATATCGATTACTCATTATTTGTTGTTTTGGGTAATCAACTTCTTACTTGAATTATTACTACACTTGTCCCATGCTCTTAGCATGCACACAATGTTTACCTATGGTTCTTACTTTGTGAAATAGATCAAATGAACACATTTCCAATCATACTCATTTCACAACTCCTAATCCTTTTCGTAAGTGAAAGAATATCAATTCTTGCCACTTATAGAATATGCAAGATTCTTACATTTTATGCAATGATCCTTTCGTAATGTCATATCACAAAAGTCAAAATGACTATTGCCAATGAAATTACAAAGTTCTCTATTTGTGATTGTTACAATACAATTCTATAGACGTGATGTTTCTCTCTCAAAGTACATTCCTTTGAACATTCTTTTGCATAAAATTCTCTAATCTAGACATAGACTCTCAATATCCAACTCCCAATATGGAACCATATCCATATTTTCCATATGACAACTCATTCTTAATAGAATTTTATCTATTCATAATAATGTCAATATGCTCCATCCAATATAATACTTCCAACTACTCACAAGCGACCAATCCTCAGCGAGCTTTGGATCGTCCTTTAATTATCTTAGTCAAAACCGATTCTTTTCCTTTTTTTTTTCTTAAGCGCTAGACATTTTGAAAATTTTAGAATGGTCAAATATTATAGCATTTTCAATCGATCCTATATCCGAAGCGTATGGGACACAATGCATAATGTCTTACATAGAGATTTGATACTATATCAATCTTCTGCCATAATTTTTTATGTGTCACGTTCTCACAATTTGAACTATGAAGAGGAATACCGTAATCATAATTGAAATTTAAGAGCGCACTATGTATCGTTGACTAAATTTATTAACATTCCACAACCTAAGCCTTTAGATTTGAAATGAAGCATAATATTCTCTCCCTTAATTATAGCAAAACAACTATTCAATCCTTACAACTTTTCAAAGTATAGCTCTTGTTTTCTATAATTAATATTGCTAACTTGCAATACTTTCCATAATAATCATACAAGCAAACCATTTATGCTCCCACTATCATGATGATTATTATCATATAAGCATAACACTTATGCTCCCACTAGCTTTGACATGTATTCAGAAACCAGCTTAACTTCCAGAAAAACAATACCTATTGAATTTCTTAAGTTCATGTTTCTAATACCTAATGCCTTGATAATCTTTTATCTAAGCTTATACACCTTTGCCTTAGATAGCTGATATGTGTGTCTAAACAATTCAGACTAATTGCCAAATCTCACAATTCAAATAATGGAAAGGGATACCGTAACCATAATCGAATTCGAGAATCCAATTTTTTACAATCACTATCTTCTTAAAATTTCTCTAAGTGAAAGCATTTCCTCACAGTCGTTTTCATGAAGGAGGGAATCTTATGACACTTAGATTTTAATGGTGTATGTGTTCCTATCCATGTGTATTTGTCAAAACCAAGGTTTGCGACAAATCCAAACTCATATGGACCGAACTTCTAAATCTTGATTTCTTGCCTTATGGCAACACGAGTGCCCACCATGTCTTCCAAGTAGTTAAACCACTCACCCTTTCTTATCAATGTACTTTTCATTGATCAAGGTGCTTGCCTTTTATGCATTCAAATGAGAACTCATAGAACTCACATCCATAATTAACTCAATTGGAATTGCATAGAAACAAGATAGTTTCAACACAATAGGTTGTAGACCTCAACTCGTGTGCTAGTGATGATTGATAAGGTTTATTCTTGGTAAGTTCTTGAACCTTTTCAAGACCATTAAGACTCCCACTGACTCCTTGACATATAAGATTCTCTTGTCAATAAACATTTCTTGACAAACAAATATTAAAGAGTTAGTGTAGTTTTTATCAAGACAAAACACTTCATAAAGTTGGTCTTTGTCTAATCCAAGACATTACACATTACCAATTTCAAATGTGCAAGAATAAGAAAACCTTTTTCCAAATTCTACATTTGATGAATGTTATAAACCTTCTTAAGAGTTGTCACTCAATGTCACAATCTTAACTCTAAGACTTGTTTTGGAATGAAGTATGATTAACCTTTTTGATTTAACCATTTCTTCAATTCTTGATTCCTCTTCTCAGTCATACAATTTTACTAAGACTCACTTAGAGGATCAATTGAGATATGGTTCTTAATCATTAAGACCTATCATAAAACATAATAAAAGGTACTCTCCCTTCTTCTTAGAATAGAGAAACTTTTATCTTTCTACCTACTTGATTCTTCTTATTTGTTCTGCTATTGATTTAAACCTTTTCAATCAATTCAGAATTACACTTAATATTATACGCATAATCATATTTACTGAACTTTTAGTAAATCATGACGAATATCTTTGTCACTCTTATGGTGGACTTGATCAACACACAACTTTGTGTACTCGATCTCCTATTCCTTCACTGGACTCTTTGTCAACGAATTAGTCTAATTTCCAAATATGAAATTTCTCATTTATCGTGCAACCAAGTTGCATGATTCCAAATTTCTGCCCAACTGAAACTTGGGCGATAAGAAACTCTCCCTATTTGGTAAAATTTTGATATTTCCATAAATAACATAATTAAGAATCACATCCATTTGTTGTAGAAATATGCGAACATCAATTTTTTCATAACGATTTCATTGCAAGGAAATAAATAAATAAATAAATGAGTCAAACTAAAATTTATTTTATTCATAAAAGCAGCAGAAAACATTTGTCCTTACAATGCAAAATCAATTGAAAACTATGTAGTCAAAAGAAAACAAAAATTCCTAACAACTCTATCATAACTTTCTAAGCTCAAAATTTAATCTTCAAATCCATGTGATCGAGATCCATTTCTTCGTGATTAGACTCATCTTGCTCTTTCATCAAGCTTCCTCTCTTTTCACTAATCCTCCAAAACGTTCAAATGCAATCTTATCATATCATGTATTAAGAATCAACGAACATGAACTTAATGGAGTTAGATAGTGGATTTTACCTGAAGCACAACCATACTCTTTGACTCTCCCATCTTCTGGACTCTTCAGGCTCTTAGGGCAGATGTAACGCCCGCAGATCCAGGCTAGTCAATTTAGAGGCAATAGGGGTCGAAAATGACTTTTCGACAAAAGATTATTTAGAATAAATAATCTTAACCAAATTGTATAATATGTCACAAGGTTTCCGTACATATAAAGAACGCCGAAATCCGAGTTATAACGAAGAAGTTATGGCTCGTCGAAGTTTTACGGCAAAACCGGCACGGCACCGGGAAGCGTAAATAGTGAATTTACGATAGAGTGAGATTTATCCTTAGAAATCTAAACAAAAGTCGTAGAATATGTTAAACTAAGAGCGTCGATAAAAAGAACACCCAAATCTGACTTCGTATGAGGAAGTTATGATTTTTCTAAGATTCGGCTTAGCAGTGCACGACCCGAAACTCGAATTTTAGTTCGAGCGGTTTTTGGCTTACGTGACCTAAATGAGAGTTCAAGATCTCATTAATAGGAACTCAACGGTAAAAAGATAGACGAAAACGGAGTCGGTATGAAAGAGTTACGAATTCTTCGCGGTCATTTAACAGTCTAAACGCCTCGTACTGTTAAATTTAAGATCGGTCGAGAATTAGCTGACGGAGTCAAAATGAAAGTTGTAGATATTATTTTTACCTACGCGTGGATATAAAGAACATCAAAAACGGAGGTCGTATGTGAAAGTTACGTATTTTAGAAGTCGGAAGTGTGCTGTGCGAAAATGGGTGATGTGGCACAATCTTGGCCATTGCTTTCTCCCCAAGTCTTGCCACTAGATGGTGACATGTGGCACCAAGTTCAGCCATTTTCACCCTATAAATACCACCTCTCCCACCCTCATTTTCTTCACACCTTTCCCATTCTTTCTTCTCTTTACTCTCTCTCTAGAACCTTTCTCTAGCCCCGAAATCCCTCGAAAAGCCTAGGGAACCTCCCTAGCACGAGGCGGAGGCCCTGGAGTGCTCGACGGCTCCGAGAAGAAGAGCTCTTTGGCTCGGAAACGCTGCTCCAAGCAAAGCCTGGTTTTCTATAAAACCCGTTGTAAGTGTGCTACGCCTACGCTATTTTTAATATAGTTTTTATTTAATTATATTAACGTTATTAAGAACATATAATAAATACTTGGGCTATTATTATGGGTTATATAAGTATTTTTTTTTAACGCTTATATAATAGTAATAATAGCTAGACTATTAATTAGTCTCGGCGAATAATAGACTAAAATCTATTGGTGATAATATTAGGTTTCGTCGAAAGAAATTATTTTAAAGTAAACGAAGCGCTGTCCAAGTACCGAGTCACCACCTTCTCAGGTGAGTGCATGGTCCCTTTCATCTTACACATAGATATGAAGTATTTATTATATAATTTACGTGTTGTGAGTGCAAATTTACTTTCAGCTTACACATAGATATGAAGTATTTAATATAAATTACGTGCTATTTGTGCATATTATCTGAATACTTGCTATCTATGCTGGATCAACGTTTTATACATGTTTTCAAAGATTTAAACTGTATATGTATTTTATATCTACAAAATGTGTTGGGTAAAACATGGGTAGATGTAATAGTTGCTGTGTGACAAAATAAAATAATGAGAGACCTCGTTATAGATGTTATTGATGATCCAGTCATCTAGCGGAGTATAGATGACGACCACGGACTATTCTAGACAGTCCAGTGGAACACTAGCAGGCTCGCAATCTGTAGGTGTTTATTCGAACTGTGTGTTTAACCGAACTGTGTGTTTGTTCGAACTGTGTGTTTATTCGAACTGTGTGAACTGTGTGCTCACCAGATATACTCCATCCCAATGATAGTCCTTTGACTAGGTCCCTTGTATTAGATGTTTTAGGGACGTAATGTGAGGATAACGGGAATGGGTAATTGGGTTGATTGTTTGATGTTTAAAAAATAATAATTATATTATTGTGGGTTGAAAACCCTATGTACTCACCAGGTTTCCCAACCTGACCCACTCAGTTTATTTATATCACAGGTGTTGATACGAAGTCACTTTACACTGAGAGATTTAAAGAGATGTAGATCACTAGTGTAAATAAATGTAAGTTCTGTTTATGCTTATGTTTCTGTATTAACGATGACATCCCAAACATTTTGAAATGAATAAAATACATTCCTTCGAAAATGTTTTAATAACGTATTTTTCGTGTTTTTCTGGGAACAAATTCCGCAACCTTTTTATAAAATGAAGTACTCTGATTTTTATAAAGCATAAACAAAATCGGTCTTTTCTGGCCGTGATTTTGGGGATGTCACAGTTGATATCAGAGCATTAGTTTAAGCGAACTAGGAATATGGATTTATTTCTAGACTTAAACTTAGAATGCTAAGCGATGATTGTGAGGTGTGAGCACTAGCTTATTTTAGGAATTATGCCTAAAATGCTTTTATGTGCTAAATACTTGTGCCTGATATGTTGTTAGTTGTTCGGATCTATGGTCTGTTGCCGACCGGATCTGGAAACCTTATGTGTTTAGGATTCTAAACGTACGTCTACAATATTAGAACTAGCATATAAACGTTTCGGAGTGATAAGGATGATTTAACCGTCAATCCTAAGTAAAGGTCTAGATTCACCTTATTCGGTGGATAGATCAAGATGGCAAGAACCCGTAGCGGAAACGTGAATGCAAATGGGAACCGAAACCAGCCCCCAGTGATTGAGCAAATACCGGTTGTGGTAGCCGCTATTGAGCCAATAACGATGGCCGGAGTGCAAGCGATGATCCAAGCGATGTTGGATCGTCAAATGGAGGAAACTAGAAGTTTGCTCCAGCAAAATCGTGAGGAAGCCACTATACAGATCGAACAGCCCGAGTTAAACGAAGGGCAGACTGAGGAAGGAAACTACAGTGGGACTGTTGGTCAAGTCAACCCACCAATAGTTCGACAAAACAACCAAGATGACGATGTCGAGAGGAATGGATGCAAGTACAAGGATTTTCTGACTTGCAAGCCATCGACTTTCACTGGAAAGGAGGATCCGATCGGGGTCATGGATTGGATCTCGGAGATGGAGTTAGCCTTCATGACATGCGGTTGTAGAGGGAAGCTACAGACCACATTTGCAGTGCGTCAGTTTCGAGGAGGCGCTGTACATTGGTGGAATACCTTGGGGAAGACTCTGAGCCCTAATGAGCCCCTGCAACTGACATGGGCAGAATCTGGTGCAATTTAAACGAAAGTACTGCTCAGCTCAAAACCTGCTTGAGCTAGAGAACCAGTTTCTAACCCTGAAGAAGGGAAGCATGTCAATCGATGAATACACGAACAACTTCACGGAAAAGATGGAGTTTGCCTTGCGTCTTGTTCCGGATGAGCTGCCGAAAATCGACAAGTACGCAAAGGGACTTCCATGGGAGTATGCGGTGCCAGTGCGTCAGGCACCTACTCTGGAGGCAGCTATCTGGGCTGCCAAGTCTGTGGAAGATATGATTAAGGGAAGAGCTGCCAACAAGATTGAGGTTGGCGAAAAGAGGAAGTTTGAGGAATCTACGAGGCCCAATAAGAAGATCAAGTCTGCTTTAAAGGAGTCTAGCGGAGGAGGAAACAAAGTGAAATGGTGCGAGAAGTGCAAAAAGAATCACTTTGGGAAATGTAGCGAAGAAGTGACTTGCTACAAGTGTGGGAAAGACCGGACATTACGCCAACGAGTGCAAAAGGGTGTGTTATGAATGCCGTGAAGAAGGGCATGTTGCTAAGGATTGCCCGAAAAAGAAAGAGGCGGAAAAACCAAACATTCCGCCAAAACTGAAGGCAAGAGCATTCCATATGATCCTAGACGAAGCAGATGACAATGCGAGGATTCAAGAATGACGGTTTGACATCCAAGGATCGAGTTATAATGTAGCCATAGAATCATATGATGTAGCCTGTTAGAGGCATAGTCTAGGGTGAACTTGAACACCTATGTAATCGTTTCAAGAAATAATATGAAACCTTTGTTTTGTTATCTGATGTGTTAAGTTGTTTTTTTTCTTGTATGGTGACTTGGAGAGACTGTGGGACAATACTTGGGACGAGTATGAGTAGGTGTGAATGGTAGTAGAGGCCTATACTACCGGAAGCACAGGACTCACACTTGGATTAGGGAAAGTCACAAGGTTACCAAGAAGCCAGTAATTGATTTCGTTTTATTCAAGTATGCCGTTACCATTGTTTCGGTAATGACTAAGAAGATTGTTGTTATCCCAACCCTAGTGGTCATGTCACATTGAGTCCGACTACGATGAGTAGGTTACGTGGTTCAGAGAACCAAGTTTGATATAGCGTCCGACTTAAACCAAACGATTAAAAATCAAAGCGACCAATAGATGTATCGGCTCGACGCTAAAGAAGTTGGTAGCTAGAAATGCTACATGTTAAAGTGTGATTATATCACACTAGAACGTAAAGGAAGGCATAGTTTATTTTAGAATTTAACTCTAAAAGACCTAAGTCTAAACGAGCATCACATGATGAT
The DNA here is from genome assembly GCF_052625555.1 of Lactuca saligna. Classification (NCBI taxonomy): domain Eukaryota; kingdom Viridiplantae; phylum Streptophyta; class Magnoliopsida; order Asterales; family Asteraceae; genus Lactuca; species Lactuca saligna. Next base: position 121,512,254 of record NC_136422.1, read on the forward strand.
ACGTCGTAATCTGGAGTCTAACCTGAAGAAGATAGCAGGTGCACAATTAAGTACTACTTACAGACAATAAGTCTAAAAGATACACTCGAAGGAATAAAGAAGTTATAATTATTACCTAGGATGAAGAGATGACGTATGGAGTCATTATACGAGCCCTGTTTCCTTGATGATTCCGGGACGTAATCATCCTAAGGGGGAGATAATTGTAACGCCCGCAGATCCAGGCTAGTCAATTTAGAGGCAATAGGGGTCGAAAATGACTTTTCGACAAAAGATTATTTAGAATAAATAATCTTAACCAAATTGTAGAATATGTCACAAGGTTTCCGTACATATAAAGAACACCGAAATCCGAGTTATAACGAAGAAGTTATGGCTCGTCGAAGTTTTACGGCAAAACCGGCACGGCACCGGGAAGCGTAAATAGTGAATTTACGATAGAGTGAGATTTATCCTTAGAAATCTAAACAAAAGTCGTAGAATATGTTAAACTAAGAGCGTCGATAAAAAGAACACCCAAATCTGACTTCGTATGAGGAAGTTATGATTTTTCTAAGATTCGGCTTAGCAGTGCACGACCCGAAACTCGAATTTTAGTTCGAGCGGTTTTTGGCTTACGTGACCTAAATGAGAGTTCAAGATCTCATTAATAGGAACTCAACGGTAAAAAGACAGACGAAAACGGAGTCGGTATGAAGGAGTTACGAATTCTTCGCGGTCATTTAACAGTCTAAACGCCTCGTACTGTTAAATTTAAGATCGGTCGAGAATTAGCTGACGGAGTCAAAATGAAAGTTGTAGATATTATTTTTACCTACGCGTGGATATAAAGAACGTCAAAAACGGAGGTCGTATGTGAAAGTTACGGATTTTAGAAGTCGGAAGTGTGCTGTGCGAAAATGGGTGATGTGGCACAATCTTGGCCATTGCTTTCTCCCCAAGTCTTGCCACTAGATGGTGACATGTGGCACCAAGTTCAGCCATTTTCACCCTATAAATACCACCTCTCCCACCCTCATTTTCTTCACACCTTTCCCATTCTTTCTTCTCTTTACTCTCTCTCTAGAACCTTTCTCTAGCCCCGAAATCCCTCGAAAAGCCTAGGGAACCTCCCTAGCACGAGGCGGAGGCCCTGGAGTGCTCGACGGCTCCGAGAAGAAGAGCTCTTTGGCTCGGAAACGCTGCTCCAAGCAATGCCTGGTTTTCTATAAAACCCGCTGTAAGTGAGCTACGCCTACGCTATTTTTAATATAGTTTTTATTTAATGATATTAACGTTATTAAGAACATATAATAAATACTTGGGCTATTATTATGGGTTATATAAGTATTTTTTTTAACGCTTATATAATAGTAATAATAGCTAGACTATTAATTAGTCTCGGCGAATAATAGACTAAAATCTATTGGTGATAATATTAGGTTTCGTCGAAAGAAATTATTTTAAAGTAAACGAAGCGCTGTCCAAGTACCGAGTCACCACCTTCTCAGGTGAGTGCATGGTCCCTTTCATCTTACACATAGATATGAAGTATTTATTATATAATTTACGTGTTGTGAGTGCAAATTTACTTTCAGCTTACACATAGATATGAAGTATTTAATATAAATTACGTGCTATTTGTGCATATTATCTGAATACTTGCTATCTATGTTGGATGAACGTTTCATACATGTTTTCAAAGATTTAAACTGTATATGTATTTTATATCTACAAAATGTGTTGGGTAAAACATGGGTAGATGTAATAGTTGCTGTGTGACAAAATAAAATAATGAGAGGCCTCGTTATAGATGTTATTGATGATCCAGTCATCTAGCGGAGTATAGATGACGACCACGGACTATTCTAGACAGTCCAGTGGAACACTAGCAGGCTCGCAACATGTAGGTGTTTATTCGAACTGTGTGTTTAACCGAACTGTGTGTTTGTTCGAACTGTGTGTTTATTCGAACTGTGTGAACTGTGTGCTCACCAGATATACTCCATCCCAATGATAGTCCTTTGACTAGGTCCCTTGTGTTAGATGTTTTAGGGACGTAATGTGAGGATAACGGGAATGGGTAATTGGGTTGATTGTTTGATGTTTAAAAAATAATAATTATATTATTGTGGGTTGAAAACCCTATGTACTCACCAGGTTTCCCAACCTGACCCACTTAGTTTATTTATATCACAGGTGTTGATACGAAGTCACTTTACACTGAGAGATTTAAAGAGATGTAGATCACTAGTGTAAATAAATGTAAGTTCTGTTTATGCTTACGTTTCTGTATTAACGATGACATCCCAAACATTTTGAAATGAATAAAATACATTCCTTCGAAAATGTTTTAATAACGTATTTTTCGTGTTTTTCTGGGAACAAATTCCGCAACCTTTTTATAAAATGAAGTACTCTGATTTTTATAAAGCATAAACAAAATCGGTCTTTTCTGGCCGTGATTTTGGGGATGTCACAGTAGACTTGTATCCAACGGCCTTTCTCTTGGCAACAAACGCAGATTAGTTCTCCTAGAACGTCCTCGGAAGCATGGTTGGTTGACTTTCCCAACAAATATGCTCCATTGCTTTGCCAAATCATTTCTGATTCAGCAGCAATGAGCATGTTAGTTAGGTCAATGAGGTTTTCATCATGATCCATCATATAATACTTGCTTTTGAACTTATTATATGATTCAGGGAGTGACTGCAGAACCCAGTTCACAACCAACTTATCAGGGAATGACGCACCCAACATTATCAACCTATCAATGTGTGATTTCATTCCTAGAACGTGGGCACACACGGGTTTACCATCTTCATGTTTCATTTCCAATAGGGCTTTAGTGACATTGAACCTTTCAATTCTTTGATCTTGTGGGTTAGGGAGAATAGTTGGAGGAGGTGGAGGAAGTGAAACATGATTTCTTGTTCCTCGATCGAATCGTGGAACATCATCTTCATGTGGAATGCTTGTTCCACGGGATTTGGGAAGACCATAGTTGTTGTACTTTGACATCTACAAAACGGGAGAAAAATTAAATTCATGTTAGTTGATAGATTGAGTCCTTAATAAATCACCCAAATGAGATACTAAGCCTAGGACCCATCACAATACGCTACAACCTAGAAAAGGGATGTCGTAATCTAGTTGCAGAATATTTGAAGGTGAGTGAATGACGATTCACTAATTTTCCACCATGAAAAACGAAAAACCGATTAAGTTTTAAATGTTTTGAAAACTCCTAGATCCTTTGAGATTCATTGAACTTTTCAATGGCATGTTTAAATCTCGATATGACCCTCTAGTTTGTGACTGGGATACCGAGGATCACAAAGCGGGTGTGAATAACCATGCAAACTTACATGGTGCCCCTACATGTTACAGTCACCTATTCGATGTGTCGGTTAACTACACACGCTCCACCAAATTATGACAAACATTGAGTCACCCTGTGCTACCTTTGCTTAGAACCATTTAGTGTGCCGGTTAACCACACACGCTTCACTAACGTCTTCGCAAGGGTACAAAGTGTAATTTCATGGAATTGCATCAATTCACTTTTGCCTAAAGTAACTAAGATTGGGAATTTTGTAAAAGCATTTAGTTACTTTTGTACTTCATTATACTTATAATGGAAGGTTTTTTTTCCTATCCTACCCGTACGGCTAACGACCCTCCACTAGTCAAGAGAGCGGTGGGTAAGAGTGGGTACCCATTCAATCGCCATTTTATAGGCAATTTCCTTAAACACCCCTTATAGACCAGCTTCGTGAATGATGCCTACTAACAGTAAGACTGACTTTTACTCATACACATATATATATAATGTTAGACTTCTAATGTTATATATAGTATAAGGTGTATTTTACACTTTTAAAATACTAGGTGGTCAAATTTAACAATTATACTTTTAATTCAATTAAGTGCAAACCAAAAACTATATGGATTTATTAAATCTCTTTTAATTATACACCTTAATTGATTAATAAAACCATAAAGGTGTGATTTGAACTTTCAAAACAATATTAGAATCCTACCCGTACGGCTAACGACCCTCCACTAGTCAAGAGAGCGGTGGGTAAGAGTGGGTACCCATTCAATCGCCATTTTATAGGCAATTTCCTTAAACACCCCTTATAGACCAGGTTCGTGAATGATGCCTACTAACAATAAGACTGACTTTTACTCATACACATATATATAATGTTAGACTTCTAATGTTATATATAGTATAGGGTGTATTTTACACTTTTAAAATACTAGGTGGTCAAATTTAACAATTATACTTTTAATTCAATTAAGTGCAAACCAAAAACTATATGGATTTATTAAATCTCTTTTAATTATACACCTTAATTAATTAATAAAACCATAAAGGTGTGATTTGAACTTTTCAAAACAATATTAGGGTTTTAGAATTTAACATTTCTAAATTAACTTTCAATATACTTTTAAATTCAAAAACTTGAGGGCAAGTTTTGAAACATTTCAAAACATTAGGGTTTCAACTATTTAAATTTCAAAACAAAACTTTTGAGTTCAAATTTAGACTATAAAATCTAAAGGGAAAATTTGAAACTTTTTCATAACACAAGGATCAAATAAAAAATAATATAAATTAAACAATTAATTTTATCATTATCTATATTTGACCTAAAATCAATTTCTTGTAAGATAAGTTACCCAATTAATACAAATAATCAAACTTTAATCAAATAAGGAAGTTATTATCTAATCAATTGGTAATTATCTTTTGTTTAATCAAGGATACACTCAAAATATGATCAAAATTCGAATTTTAATGACCAAAAACAGTTAAGGCAAGTATCCATGACCAAAACAACAAGAAATCCCGAAACTGCCTCATTCTGATGCTCGAACTCGCCGAGTACCTCTATGGACTCGCCGAGTAGGAGCCAACTCGCCGAGTCCACATTTGAACTCGCCGAGTTCAGCATGCAGGAAGCCAAAATTTTGATTTTGCAATAAGAATGAATATGCAAGGCATCAATACAATAGAAACCAATCAAGGCTCTGATACCACTGATGGGTTTTAGCCATAAGAACATCCTATGTGCTCATACAAACCTAATGCTTGGATCTAGGTTTCTCTATTGTACATGCAATTCATCCAAGACTTTAAACCCTCGATCTTGTATATGATAATCAATATAATATATGAATTAGGGTTTAGATCATACCTTGATTGTTATGTAGCAATAACAATCCCAAATCCTCCTTGTAAAGACTTTAGAAAGCTTAGAGTCACAAATGTCACTCCTCTAATGGCTCACAAACACCAAGAGCAAGAGGATGAAGATGAGAAGAGAAGAAACACCCAAAAACATGTAGAAACCCTAGGGGTTCAGTTGGCCACGTTTTTGGTGCCCAAGGGGTCCTTAAATAATGAGGCTATTAAGGTTATCTAACAAGGAAACCCTAATTTGAATGCTTAGGCCCTAAGCAACCCATGGACTCCTCTTTAACAAGCCTTGGACGATTTCTAATGGGTTTCCCATAGAATTCATCCAACCTTATATTATAAGGTAATCCACAACCTAATTGCAATTATCTTATAATTACAATTCCAGTCCCTTAAGTTTAATTAATCTCTTTTAGTCACAAAATTAATTATCAATTAATTCTTGACTAATATTAATCAAACAACAAGATTTCTCCTTTAATATATTATTCTCATAATATATTAATAAATTATATTTAATCCTTTCTCTCCATAATTCATCCTATCAAGTTGCTTTGGTGAAGGCAACCCAAAAGGACCATGCGCCATCGGGTCAAGTACATACCAAAATAGTTATGGACTTAGACACTAATCCAACACTTTTTAAGGGTACTATTTCCGAAGGTGTTTCAGAATATTCAAACATTTATATGAATGTATAGTTGAATATTTAACGAGGATGTGTAGTTTTTTCCAACAACATTTCGATGCTAGATGTACACCCAGTTTCACTCCCTTACAAAAATATACAACTACACTTTATCAATTAGGATATGACATCATGCCTGATGCATTGAGTTTTAGGTTGTCCGCTAGGACTGCACGGGATAGTCTCCATTTTTTTTCTTTTTTTGCAAAACCATGAATGAGATTTGTTGTCCAAAATATTTATATAAGCATATATGCAATGATATCGTACAATTACAAGCTAATCATGCTAGCATACATGACTTTCCTGGAATGATAGGAAGTTTAGATTGTCTTCATTGAGGACGGGAAAATTTCCCTACCTCACACCATAGTTAATTAACCCGAGATGATCATTGTCACTCAACATTCTTAATCATTCACCTATATTTAACAACAAATATGATAGATCTGTACCAGATTCTTCTTTTCAAGTGCATAGAACGTCATATAAATATGATTATTATCTTGTTGATGGGCTCTATCATGATTATGTTGTGTCTGTTAAGCCATTTACATGTCCACATGGTTCTAAACGGAAAAAATTCAAAAAAGATGAAGAAAAAGCCAAGAAGGATGTCGAGCGGGCTTTTTGATTTCTTAAGAAATGTTGTTACATACTAAAAAAAACAGTTTTGTTTTTTGATGAGGGAAAACTTCAAGAAATTATATATACATGTATCATATTGCATAATATAATTATTAAAGATGAAGGAAGATCGATATGTACGTACGATGAGAATGAAATCATCCCGAAACACAACCAATATAAATTGGTGGCGAAGAATACATTGATATGAGAGCAAAGATACGTTGCAATGACACTTTCCACAATCTTTGCATGAACTTGGTGGAACAAATTCATGGGGTTCAACATATTGTCCTCAATTTGGATCCCCCGGATGAATAGGAAAACAAGTTCTTGGATGTCGACTTCATGTAATATATTTATTATTATTATTTATAGTTATTTTAATCGTTTGATGTGTTTTTTTTAATACCATGATATGTTGTTTTTTTAAGTAATACAATATAATGTTTTTGTTTTTTTTTTTTAATTTAAGTAATGAAATGTTTTTATTAAAAATAAAGTTTTTATTTTATAAATTTTAGTTCTTTTTTAAAGAAAAAATATTAAATTCTTAGAAAAAAACATGACACCATTTGTTGAATGTGATAACAAACCACACTTTCTTTGATAAAATATTGAGATAGCACTTACATGAGAGTATGGTAACATGAGAGGATGTGCACGTCATTCCAAGTGTGGTAACATGAAGAGGGGATGTGTAAGTTATAGCTTTGTTTATTTCTAGTCAAGGACGGTCAAACATAAATCCTTTCATATACCCACTAATTGATATTATTTGCTTGTGAAACAAGAAAATGAATGATGCAATTGCGGTGATGTCACTTGAGTCTATGGGAACCTTCATGCTGAGTTACCTTTTCATGCCATTTCGTAGATACGTACAAGGTCGGCTACCCTTTCGGCATCTTATATGTGTAGAATGTCTTCTACACGACACCGCTTGCCATAAAACTTTACAAGATTACAAAAAAGAAAGACATTAATCTTTGCCGCTAGACTCTACCATATAAACTAAGGTGCTATGTACCCTCGTCTTATCACCCTTGTACTTTAAGTGATCTGTGAAGAAAGAAGAAGAGGAAGATGATGGGGGATATGACTCAGTTAGGGTCTCTAATGGCTGCCGTAATGTTCGTTTGGGCAATATTCGGGCAACTGTTTCCACAAAAGTTCCAAACCGATGTCATGAAATACGTTAACAAAGTGGTTAGCTATGTGTACCCTTATGTCGAAATCACTTTTCATGAATACCAAGCAGACAGCTGGTCCAAGCGAAGCAAAGCCTTTGTTTCCATTGAACGTTACCTCAGCACCAACTCCTCCAACAGAGCCAAAAGGCTCAAAGCAAACGTGGTCAAAGACTGTGAATCCGTCGTCCTGAGTATGGACGACTACGAAGAGGTCACAGACGAGTTCAGAGGCATCAAGATCTGGTGGACGTCGAGTAAAAGCATCCCACAACAGCGGGCTTTCTTTTTATATCGAGGTGAGGAGGAGAAGCGGTATTACAGGCTCACATGTCAAAGAGAACACCGAGATATCATCACTAAAGTTTACTTGCAGCATGTACTCGATGAAGGAAAGGCTATTGCAGTGAAAACAAGGCAACGAAAGCTCTATACTAACAACAAGAGTGAGAACTGGTCTGGTTACAAGAGGAATATGTGGAGCCACATCATATTCGAGCACCCTTCCACATTCGACACTCTTGCAATGGACCCGAAAAAGAAGAAAGAGATTTTGGATGATCTTATGATGTTCAGCAAGTCGAAAGACTACTACAAGAAGGTGGGCAAGTCATGGAAACGAGGATATCTTCTTTATGGCCCACCAGGAACCGGAAAGTCTAGCATGATTGCTGCCATGGCTAACCTTCTCGAATACGACATCTATGATCTTGAATTAACCTCCGTGAAAGATAACACGGACTTGAGGAAGCTACTCATCGAAACATCAAGTAAGTCTATAATTGTGATCGAGGACATCGACTGTTCACTTGATTTAACTGGTCAGAGAAAGGAGAAAAAAGAAGAAAGTAAGGAGGAGGAGGAGAAGGATCAAGTTCGCAAGAAGGTCGAGGAGGAAAAGGATAAGAATAGGGGAAGTGAAGTGACTTTATCTGGGCTTCTGAACTTCATCGATGGGCTATGGTCGGCTTGTGGGAGTGAGAGACTGATCGTGTTCACAACAAACTTTGTTGAAAAGCTCGACCCTGCTCTGATTAGGAGAGGAAGAATGGATAAGCATATCGAGCTTTCCTATTGTTGTTTCGAATCGTTCAAGGTGCTTGCAAAGAACTATTTGGATCTTGAATCACACGACTTGTTTTCAACCATCAGTCGACTCTTGGAGGAGACCAAGATGACTCCAGCTGATGTTGCGGAGAATTTGATGCCAAAGTCATTTGAAGAGAATGCTGAGAGTTGCTTGATCAAGTTGATCCAATCTCTGGAGAATGCAGAAGAAGAAGCAAGGCTGAAATCTGTGGAGGATGCCAGGATCAAAGCTGAGGATGAAGCAGCTAAGAAGGTTCAGGAGACTGATGCAAAGTTAGGTGATGGAGAAGGAAAGAAGTCTAGCCAGGATACTGAAATGGTACAAGTTGGCGATGGAGAAGAAAACGGTGTCTTGACTGCATAGTATAGTATGGCCCACCATAGCTGTCAGCTTTGTTAATTGTATCTCTGCATTGCTCTATCCTTTTCGCTTTATGCTTTTCAATTCCAAGTAGTCAAATGAAATTAAACATAAGTCAAGTGTGGTCGGTGTTTGAAGATATGAATCAGATTTAAACTATATACCTATTATATTAAGATTTCATGCATTGTCTTGAATGTATTAATTAACTATATCTTAATTTGTAATGTGCATGGCAATCCCAAAATGATATTTATCATTCTTATATTTAAAATATTTTATAAAATATTATTTTTCATCTATCTATTTTTTAAAAATTTTATTTTTGACCGTTTTGATTTTGAATTTTAGAAAATATCATTCTCACCTATGTGTATTTTTTTGCTATATCATACACACAATCTGTTTTTTCTTAACAATAACCGTTCGTTTATCTAAAAAAAAATACGCGTATATATATATATATATATATATATATATATATATATATATATATATATATATATATATATATATATATATATATATATATATATATATATATTTGCGGTGCTTAGCTTCCGTTCGTTAATTAAAAAATAAACATTATTTTTTTTATATACATGTAATTATAAATTCGAGTTTGAAATCTTCAAGACAATAAAAAAAAAAAGACTCATGTGCTGACAACTTCTATGTCGACCACATCAGTCATTGCTACAATTTAAGCTATCCTAATAACATCATGTTATCGGGTAGCCCAATTTTTTTGACTAATATATATATGTCAACAACTTGTCGTCGTCAAAAATTAGGCGGGAATGAAAAGGATTTGTGCGGTTTTTTGAAAACTTATACCGACGACATTTCGTTGTTGTTGGTTACAAAAATATAATTTTCTTTTATTTATAATTCATGTCATAGAAAAAAAAACTAGATGAAAATTAATAATAAAAATTAAAAACTAAAAATGCAGTAATATTAAACTAAATGAAATTCAATAATAAAAACGGTTTCAGTTCTGCTACGACTTTCCTAATCATGCAACTGATCCAGATCTGATTATTCGGAATGTGTTCTATCTAAGATGGTACTGAATCAAACTAACAAGCTCTAGTAATTTCTCTTTTACCTAATTTAGTTAACCAAAAAAAGATCTTCAATTAACTCTAACTTTTTACAGTCTAATCAAACAAGCTCTTAATTAAGATTAGAAAATTTGCATTAAGCTCTTTGTAAAATTCTCGGCAATACCCAATACTTCTCACAAGCTCGGAAGTGTAAATATATGATTTTTCAGTTTATACTAGAGTTAAATCCCAACATGGAACCAATGTGATACTTGTTACTTTTAACAATTGTCAAGAATAATTATGTATTCTATAAATGATTAACCGGAATGATAAAACCATAGTTAGGTGGTCACACTAGCTAGAATTCAAATCAAACATTCATTAAGAACAAAAATGAAGAATCTATATAGAAACACAAAAACAAAAATCAGATCTAATGATCAATCATATGAAAAATACTTGTCTTTGCAGAAATGAAAACTAAGGTTTAGCCAGACATGGCTAAAATCTGATAAAAACAATTGAAAAGAGACATCAAACAACTAATCTTACTAATCTACTTGAAGGATATGATCCACAGTCTTCAGATATTCAAAAATCGTTGAAATCAGAGAATAAACGCCTCCAAAATCATATTTTCGTTGTTTGGTAACTCTGGAATCGCCAACTTAGGTTACTGGAATGCTATCGGGGTCTATTTATACGTCTAGAAAATGCATCTCGTGCCTTTTTAATCAAGTACGATGCTATTTTTTCACATTTTGGCCAACCTGCGATCGCATCTACACAACCTGTGATCGTAGGTTTTCATTTTTTACTGATGCCAAGAAAACCTCGAAAACAAGTTGCGACCAAACCTGCGATCGCATAAAGGCAACATGCGATTGCTTGTTGTGCCTAAGGCATCCGAAATTTCGTCTACTTTTTAGATCATTTTGAATCGCATCAATTGGAGTTATGTTTCATGATATATGGTCAAAATACTGACAAGATGTGACAACCCGTAATTTCCATTATGTACAACATACCAAGTCAATAGAAAGTCAAACTCATTCCTGCTAGCATTCAGCACAATTTAGAGTCCGTTTGAGAGTTCTGAGCCTTATACACTTAAGGAAGAAGTGTTGGGTTTATCTGATGAATTTATAGCACAAAGACCGAGCCTTAAACACATTAACCATGAGTTCACGGCCACCACATGGGAGTTTATGGCCGTAAACTCCATGTGGGCCGTAAACTCACCTTATATGGTGAAGATGAAGGCCATTTGTCCATTTCATTCATTTCCTTAGCCCAAATCCTCTCAAGTACCATCCCGATCTTCGTCCCCGATCTTCAAAACTCGTAAGTTTCTTGCCCTAACTAGTTGATATCTTAGATGATCTAGTGATCTTACATGATTTCATTCGTGAAATCATTCCATTTTGTAGATTTTCAAGATCCACCAAGAACACACACTCGTGTTCTTGGCCAATAACAACCATTTGAGCTCGTAGATTGTAAGTACACTTGATCCAACTCATTGTACACCATGTTTATCATATTTAGAGATTAGAAAACATAAAGAATCATGAGATTCAAGGAGTTTACGGCCAAGGCATGTTCTTGGGTCATAAACCCCTTTTAAGGGTGCAAATGACACCCTAACACCCTAGTAAGCCTTGGATATTAGCATAGAACCTCACACCATTAAACTAGGGACACCAATACACGAAATAGTACTCCTTACCATGAGTTTACGGCCGTAAACTCATGGGGGAGTGGTCCCAGGGCCGTGAACACCATACTAGGTCATTTTAGGACCTTAAACCCACCCAAACACTTGGTTAAAGCTTTGGAACACTTAACCACTTAAGCCCTAAGAGTTTTAAGCCACTTTTGGTGACCAATTGAGAGTTTATGGCCAGGAGTTTACTTCCCTGGGTCGTAAACTCCGACACACATGGTCTTTGGACCATAAATTCCCGTATGAGGCTTTGCACTCCTTTGTTGCAACCCGATAGCCTCCTAGCACTTGACCAAAGTGTTTTCCTCGCGATAGGATATTTATACATGTTTAATTAGTGGTAAAATCACTAATTTGTTATATACATATGTCTTCATATGTAAATAGGATTATTGTGTGTGTCTAAGTCTTCACTTGACACCAAGCACTGGTCCGACCCTTCCTTCCGATCCGCTCACTGCAGGTGAGTTCATACCCCTTGAATTAACCTTTTAAATGTTTCTAAATGTTTTTAAATGCTTTATGGGGGGGGGGGGGGGGGAATACAGGCTGAAACATGCTAGTTATTATATCAATCACATGTGATTAATAATTAACATGCAAATGGATTTACTATACATTAGCTGTTTTACCAAATAGATTTCTTCAAATGACTTTCTTAAACGTTTTTACATGTTTAAAACTCTTTATCAAACTGTCTTACATTTTGTAAGTTTCATTTTAAACTCAGTTACTGTGACGTCCCCAAAATCTCGGCCAGAAAAGATCAATTTTAATTTATGCTTTTAAAATAATTTCAGAGTAAATCCTTTTTATTTGAAAGAGTTGCGGAATTTGTTCCCAAAAACAAAACATGATAAAACAATGTTTACCAAAGCATTTCATAAAAGAAATGTATTTTCATTATATAATCAAAACTCGGGGTGTCATGTTCCGATACAGACCAATAAGCATAAACGATAACATTACAAGTCATTCAACAAATATATACATATACAGACTTGTAAACAAAACAACTTGATGGTTCATCCATCTTACGCCCTCGCGCCACTTCCTGTAATACAAATAAAACTGAGTGGGTCAGGCTTGGGAGCCTGGTGAGCATATAGGGTTTTCAACCCACAATAAATAATTATATTTAATTCCACCAATCAACAATAATCCAATTACCCATTCCCGTTATTCTCACTTTACATCCCTAAAACAACTAACACAAGGGACCTAGTCTTAGAATATTTCATCGGGACGACAACACATGCATTTGGGGGGTTTCCCGGCAATATATGTCAAATAAGGAAACCATGAGGGGGATGGAATACAGCGAATGAACACCCAAGTTCATTAACACCTACAGGTTATGAGCCTGCTAGCGTTCCACTGGACTATCTAGAAAAGTCTGTGGTCGTCATCTAAATTCCGCTAGATGACTGGATCAAAACAACATCGAGGCCTCTCATCTGTTTATTACACACCAACTATCTACCCATGTTCTACCCAACATATTAGTAGATAAAACATACATTTTTATACATAGTTTCAAAACCTGTATAGCATGCTCAATCAATACATTTTCCATATAACAAATGAGGCACACCCACACAACATGTATTTCATAGAGAAATAATCAGATCTATCAGATAGAAGAAAGTGAATATACATTCACACACATAACAACAAAATATACACATAACAAATATTTCGTATAAAATACTTCATAATTATGCGTTAGAAGAAACTAACCACACACTCACACATATAAACAACAATATACTTAATACACTCAAACCATACTTGTATTATTATCGTGTTTATGAAAGGTAGTATACACTCACTTGATCAGAAGATGATCGGACACCACTACGGCTCGTAGAAGTAGTAATCCTCAGCAGATTTGGAAGATCTTCACAAAAATCGAACTTCTCGCAGGCAGAGCTTCGGCTCGGAAACCGCACTTCTCGGGATCTTCGGGATCTCGGGACTTGCTTCGGGACTCAGGAATATTACCGAGGCTTCGGGATACTTCTGGCACGCAAATTGATGCAAAACGGGAGAGAGAAGGGAGAAAAATAGCAAAAGAGTCGGCTGCCCTCGCATCCTATTTATAGGAGGCTGGAGCCTCGGAGTACGCGGGGCGTACTGCCTCCGAAACGTCACTGCATGCATCATCTGAAGTCCTCGAGTGCGAGTGTCGTCATACCTTGGGTACGCGGGGCGTACTTCGGATGAGTCCGGTGACTCCTCTTCGGATAATGCCGGATTTAATAATTAAATTTAATTATTAATTATTTAATAAACTTCGAAAATTCATATCTTCTTCATACGAACTCCGTTTTCGACGTTCTTTATATCCACGCGAAGGTGAGACTATGCTCTACAACTTTCTTTTAGACTCCGTCGGCTAATTTTGACTTTATTTTTATTATTTATTTTTTAATAGGCCGGGACAGAAAATTTCGTTATAAATTCATAACTTCTTCGTTTGACGTCCGTTCTCGCCTAACTTTTTATCGCTTCGATACTAACAACGAGATCTTCGATTCTCGTTTAGATCACTAAGGCTAAATATCGCTCTAACATAAATTTCACTTTTTACGTCATTTAACGTTGCCGGTTCTGTAGCGAAACTTCGACAGGTCATAACTTCTTCGTTATAACTCGGATTTTGGCATTCTTTATATCTTCGGAAACCTTGTTTCAACTACTACAACATTATCCAAAGATATCAAATTTATTTTACACTTAAATTTTGACGCTTATTTTTATTCTTAATTAATCAAACGACATAATTAAGCAATTAAGCACAAAACACATAATACTCAAATAATACACTCTTATTATTTCAAAACGGGTTACAAAGGTTAACCTAGACTATTTCATTGCTAAAAATGGCAAGCCTGGAAACATAGGCGTTACAATTCTCTCCACCTTAGAATGATTCCGTCCCCGAAATCACACATTAACAAACAAATGCGGATACCGACCCATCATGTCACTCTCCATCTCCTAGGTGAGATTCGGCCCATTCGTTTGTTTCCATCGGACAAGCAATAACTCGACCATCTTGCGTCGCAACTTCTTAGTCTTTCGGTCAACAATTGCCTTTGGTTCTTCAATCAACCTTTTGTTCTCATCGATTCTCAACTCCGAAAGTGGAATCATGTCAGGAACTTCCCCCGTGAACTTCCGTAAATAACACACATAAAAAGTGTTATGAATTCCATTAAGTTCTTCTAGTAGTTTGAGCTTGTAAGCTTAGTTCCCAATCCTCTGAAGAACTTTAAACGGTCCAATAAACCTTGGAGTTAATTTTCCCCTTTTTCCAAATCTTATAAGTCCCTTCCACGGCGATATTTTAAGCAAAACCGAATCCCCAACTTCAAAAGTCATCGGTCTTCGCTTTTTTTCAGCATAGCTCTTTTGACGATCTTGAGCCGCTAACATTCTTTCCCTAATTATTTTCAACTTTTCAACAGTTTGATGAACCAACTCCGGTCCCATAAACTGCTTTTCCCTAGCCTCAAGCCAACAAGACGTCGTACGACACTTTTGTCCATACAAAGCTTGGTAAGGTGCCATCTTAATGCTCGAGTGAAAACTATTATTATAGGAAAATTCTACCAATGGTAAATGTTCATCCCAATTACCTAGGAATTCCAAGGTACATGCTCTCAGCATATCTTCAAGTGTTTGTATCGTTCTTTCACTCTGACCATCAGTCTGCGGATGGTAAGCTGTACTTAAACATAACTTGGTACCCATTTCCTCTTGTAGACTTTTCCAAAACCTTGAGGTGAAACGGCTATCACGATCCGATACAATCGTTAACGGAACACCTTGAAGCCTCACAATTTCTTTCACGTAAGAATTTGCAAGCTTTTCCATAGACCATTTCTCCTTGGCTGCTATGAAATGCGCACTCTTAGTGAATCGATCAACGAACACCCAAATCATGTCATGACCATTCTTTGTTCTTGGCAGTTTAGTGACAAAATCCATAGCAATGTCTTCCCACTTACCCATAGGCACAGGTAATGGTTCTAAACTCCCGTACGGTTTCTGATGTTGTGTCTTGACTCTCGCACAAGTCACACACTCCGCCACATACTTCGCGATGTCAAGCTTCATCGTCGGCCACCAGTAGTAGGGTTTCAGGTCCCTATACATTTTAGTGCTATCGGGATGAATCGAGTACATGGTTTTGTGAGCTTCTTCCATCAGAAGATCTCTGATTCCTCCAGTCTTAGGTATCCAAATCCGATCTTGGAACACCTTCAGTCCATGACTGTTTACACCGAACACCAACATTTGTCCCAAACGTTCCTCCTTTCGGTCATTTTTCTCAGAAGCTTCACTTTGAGCATTCTTTATACTTTCCAAAATAGTCGAGACAACTTCAATTCTCAACGCTCTTGGCCTTTTTCTCTCAACATTGACTTTCCGACTGAGAGCATCAGCAACAACATTAGCTTTACAGGGATGGTAAAGTATCTCACAGTCGTAGTCCTGGAGTAACTCTAGCCAGCGTCGTTGCCTCATATTTAACTCTTTCTGATTGAAGAGATATTGGAGACTCTTATGATCAGTAAAATGTTTGCACTTCGTACCATAGATGTAATGCCTCAATATTTTCAGAGCGAAAACTACCGCTGCCAACTCCAAATCATGAGTCGGGTAATTCTTTTCATGTTCCTTCAGCTGTCGAGACGCATATGCTATCACCTTTTCTGTTTGGGTTAAAACACAACCCAATCCAACCCCAGACGCATCGCTATAAACAGCGAAGTCTGCAACTCCATCGGGTAGAGAAAGTATCGGTGCCTCGCATAGTTTCTTCTTTAGCTTCTCGAATGCTTCTTTATGCTTATCATTCCAAGCATAAGTAACTCCTTTGTGGGTCAAAGCTGTCAATGGAGTAGCAATCGAAGAAAATCCTTGGATAAACCTTCGGTAATATCCGGCTAATCCTAAAAAGCTTCGGATATCTGTGGGACTTTTCGGTTGTTCCCACTTCATTACAGCTTCGATCTTCGCTGGATCAACCATTATCCCTTCTTGGTTGACCACGTGACCCAAGAATTGGACTTCACGAATCCAAAAATCACATTTGGAGAACTTAGCATACAGCTTCTCCTTCTTCAAGACTTCTAACACTTCTCTCATGTGTCTTCCATGCTCCTCCTGGCTTTTCGAGTAAATCAGAATGTCATCTATGAACACTATCACAGATTTATCAAGGAACAGATTACAAACTCTGTTCATTAAATCCATGAATGTTGCCGGAACATTGGTTAGTCCAAACGACATAACCAATAACTCGTAGTGTCCATATCTAATTCTGAATGCGGTTTTCTCTATATCCTGCTATCTTACTTTCAACTGATGATATCCTGACCTAAGATCGATCTTCGAGAAATAGCTCGAACCTTGGAATTGATCAAATAGGTCATCAATCCTCGGCAACGGATATCTATTCTTTATTTTTGCCTTATTCAGATCTCGGTAATCGATGCACATCCTCATGCTTCCATCTTTCTTCTTCACGAATAACACCGGAGCTCCCCAGGGTGATGAACTAGGTCTAATGAAACCTTTGTCCAATAACTCTTGAAGTTGCATCATCAGCTCCTTCATCTCCGTCGGTGCTAATTGATAAGGTGCTTTTGCAATTGGCGTTGTTCCTGGTAACAAGTCAATTCTGAACTCCACTTGTCTATCTGGTGGTAATCCAGGAAGATCTTCGGGAAATACTTCTGGATAATCACACACCACAGGAATACTATGCATCACCTTCTTTTCCTTCTTAGCATCAATCACGAATGCTAAATATGATGTATATACCTTAGTCAAACACTTTCTGGCTTTCATTAGGGAAATGATTCCAGAATTCACTCGGCGTTTGTCCCCATACACCATAAACGAATCTTTCCCAGGTGGGTTTACTTTAACTATCTTCTTCTTGCACAAAATTTCGGCATCATTGGCACTAAGCCAATCCATTCCGAACACGATGTCGAAACCATTAAGTTCGATAGGTAACAATTCTTCATGAAACTTATTCCCATTAAGGCCGATTAAGATGTTTTTCATACGATGACTAATAGGTACAAACTTGCCACTAGCAACTTCGACTAATAAAGCATTATCTAGTCTATCAACAGGCAAAGCTAGTTTTCTACCAAATTCATGCGATATAAAGGAGTAGTTGGCTCCAGAATCAAATAAAAGTTGGGCAGACAATGTGTTTATGAGAAAGGTACCTGAAGCGACATCAGCTTCATCTTTCGCGGCCTCAAGTGTCATCTGGAAGGCTCTCACCTTCGGCTTTGGTGGAATGTTGGGGTTAGCTGCCTCCTTCTTCTTCGGACAGTCCTTCAAAATGTGCCCCTCTTCATTACAACCAAAATAGATCCTTTTGTTGTTCGGACATTCATTGGAAAAATGTCCAACCTTTCCACACTTGTAGCAGGTTACATCCTCGCAACATTTCCCAAAGTGTTTTTTCTTACACTTATCCCACCACTTCGCTTCGCCTCCTTTTCCTCCAAACTTTTTCGAATCAGATTTCGAAAATTTGCCTTTCTTACCGGAACCAGATGTTCCCTCAAACTTTCTCTTCTCACCAACTTCAACCTTGTCGGTGGTTCTCCCCTTAATCATGTTCTCCACAGACTTGGCAGCCCAGATAGCTGCCTCTAGAGTATGTGCCTGACGTACTGGCACCTCGTACTCCCATGGGAGTCCCTTCGCATACCGATCCACCTTTGTCAGCTCGTCTGGAACGATATGCAAGGCAAACTCCATCTTATCGGTGAAGTTATTGGTTTTTTCATCAACTGACATGCTGCCTTTCGTCAATGTCAGAAACTTGTTCTCTAGTTTCAATAGATTTTGAGCCGAGCAGAACTTGCGCTTGAACTGCACCAAGAATTCTGCCCATGAAAATTGCAGTGGCTCATTAGGGCTCAAAGTCTTGCTTAAAGTGTTCCACCAACGAACGGATCCACCTCGGAACTGACATACTGCGAACGTGGTCGGTAACTTGCCTCTGCAGCCACAAGTCATAAAGGCTAACTCCATTTCGTAGATCCAATCCATCACTCCGATCGGGTCCTCCTTTCCATTGAAGGTCGATGGTTTGCAAGTTAGAAAGTCCTTGTACTTGCATCCCATTCCATCATTCCTTCCATCATGGTTGTCTCGCCTAACTATCGGTGGGTTGGCTTGACCAACAGACCCATTGAAGTTTCCACCTTCCGAGTGCCCTTCATTTAATTTGGGGTCTTCCACACAAATTGACAGTTCTTCACGATTCTGTTGAAGCAACTGCCTTGTTTCATCCATCTGACGATCCGACATTGTTTAAATCATCATTTGCACACCAGCCATAGTTATTGGTTCAGGAGCTGCTGCCACGACAGGTATTTGTTCAATCATTGGTGGTTGATTCCTGTTTTCATCAATATTTCCAACTCCACTTCTTGTTCTCACCATTTTTGATCTACACACCGAATAAGGTGAAATTAGATCCTCATTCACGATAGATATTCAAATCATCCTTATCACTCCGAAACGTTTACATGCTAGTTCTAATATCGTAGACGTACACTTAGAATCCTACACACATAAAGTTTCTAGATCCGGTCAGCAACAGACCATAGATCTGAACAAATAATATCATATATGACAACATATAACATTTAGCACATAAAGCAGTTTAGGCAACTTTCCTAAAATAAACTAGCGCTCGTGTCTAAAATATAACAGACACACATCTCAAAATTTCACTTAGCATTTTAAGTTTAAGTCTAGAAATCCTACAAATTCCTAGTTCGCTTAAACTAATGCTCTGATACCAACTGTGAGATCCCCAAAATCTCGGCCAGAAAAGACCGATTTTCATTTATGCTTTTAAAATAATTTCAGAGTAAATCCTTTTGATTTGAAAGAGTTGCGGAATTTGTTCCCAAAAACAAAACATGATAAAACAATGTTTACCAAAGCATTTCATAAAAGAAATGTATTTTCATTATATAATCAAAACTCGGGGTGTCATGTTCCGATACAGACCAATAATCATAAACGATAACATTACAAGTCATTCAACAAATATATACATATACAGACTTGTAAACAAAACAACTTGATGGTTCATCCATCTTACGCCCTCGCGCCACTTCCTGTAATACAAATAAAACTGAGTGGGTCAGGCTTGGGAGCCTGGTGAGCATATAGGGTTTTCAACCCACAATAAATAATTATATTTAATTCCACCAATCAACAATAATCCAATTACCCATTCCCGTTATTCTCACTTTACATCCCTAAAACAACTAACACAAGGGACCTAGTCTTAGAATATTTCATCGGGGCGACAACACATGCATTTGGGGGGTTTCCCGACAATATATGTCAAATAAGGAAACCATGAGGGGGATGGAATACAGCGAATGAACACCCAAGTTCATTAACACCTACAGGTTATGAGCCTGCTAGCGTTCCACTGGACTATCTAGAAAAGTCTGTGGTCGTCATCTAAATTCCGCTAGATGACTGGATCAAAACAACATCGAGGCCTCTCATCTGTTTATTACACACCAACTATCTACCCATGTTCTACCCAACATATTAGTAGATAAAACATACATTTTCATACATAGTTTGAAAACCTGTATAGCATGCTCAATCAATACATTTTCCATATAACAGATGAGGCACACCCACATAACACGTATTTCATAGAGAAATAATCAGATCTATCAGATAGAAGAAAGTGAATATACATTCACACACATAACAACAAAATATACACATAACACGTATTTCGTATAATATACTTCATAATTATGCGTTAGAAGAAAGTAACCACACACTCACACATATAAACAACAATATACTTAATACACTCAAACCATACTTGTATTATTATCTTGTTTATGAAAGGTAGTATACACTCACTTGATCAGAAGATGATCGGACAGCACTACGGCTCGTAGAAGTAGTAATCCTCAGCAGATCTGGAAGATCTTCACAAAAATCGAACTTCTCGCGGGCAGAGCTTCGGTTCGGAAACCTTACTTCTCAGGATCTTCGGGATCTCGGGACTTGCTTCGGGACTTGGGAATATTACCGGGGTTTCGGGGTACTTCTGCATGCAAATCGATGCAAAATGGGAGAGAGAAGGGAGAAAAATAGCAAAAGAGTCGGCTGCCCTCGCATCCTATTTATAGGAAGTTGGAGCCTCGGAGTACGCGGGGCGCACTACACTACGCGGGGCGTACTGCCTCCGAAACGTCACTGCATGCGGCATCCGAAGTCCTCAAGTGCGAGTGTCGACATACCTTGGGTACGCGGGGCGTACTTCGGATGAGTCCGATGACTCCTCTTCGGATAATGCCGGGTTTAATAATGAAATTTAATTATTAATTATTTAATAAACTTTGAAAATTCATATCTTCTTCATACGAACTCCGTTTTCGACGTTCTTTATATCCACACGAAGGTGAGACTACGCTTTACAACTTTCGTTTAGACTCCATCGGCTAATTTTGACTTTATTTTTATTATTTATTTTTAATAGGCCGGAACAGAAAAATTCGTTATAAATTCATAACTTCTTCGTTTGACTTCCGTTCTCGCCTAACTTTTTATTGCTTCGATACTAACAACAAGATCTTCGATTCTAGTTTAGATCACTAAGGCTAAATATCGCTCTAGCATAAATTTCACTTTTTACATCATTCAGCGTTGCCGGTTCTGTAGCGAAACTTCGACAGGTCATAACTTCTTCGTTATAACTCGGATTTCGGCATTCTTTATATCTTCGGAAACCCTGTTTCAACTACTACAACATTATCCAAAGATATAAAGTTTATTTTACACTTAAATTTTGACGCTTATTTTTATTCTTAATTAATCAAACCACATAATTAAACAATTAAGCACAAAACACATAATACTCAAATAATATACTCTTATTATTTCAAAACGGGATACAAAGGTTAACCTAGACTATTTCATTGCTAAAAATGGCAAGCCGGGAAACACAGGCGTTACAGTTACAAATGTGTTTTCAAACAAAGGTTCCTTTACACTTAAACTGTCTTATCAAAATACTTTCAAAGGTTTTACAAAACTTCTTCCATACTTTTATATTATCAAATGCATGCCTGTATATGTATAGGTATACCTTCGTTGATACTTGTACATTTCTAGTAACTATTATAGGTATAGTTAGGAGATACTACTTGCTATTCCTATTACAAGGATTAACACCAGAGTTAGTTCATTCATGAGTCCATACGAATACATGTCGCTTGTAGAAATAAACTTACTTGGATACACTTACATGATACTTTTACTTAGATACCTTGTTAAAAGCATGCCTGTATATGTATAGTTATATAAATAATGTTTAAAGGACTTAGGAAGGCTAACCAGCTTTATTTCCTTTTCCCCGTTGGGATGTGGTCTGGTAGGGTATCGGGTATCCATCCAAAGGCCATTTAAATATCAGTTATATATTATGTGTACATATATAGACATAATAGTTCTAATCAGTCAGTTCAATACCTGTGGGTAGCAAAGGTATACGCTCATATACTCTTACATGGATACTTGTACGTAGATTCTATATGATGAGTTACTAGTACATATTATACATGTAAATTAGTTCTACCTATCCTAGTTCAATAAGATAACTAGACGAGACTAACCATTCCGGAACCCACCTGTTAGCAACAACGGTAATGAACATATACGAATGCCTACGGTTACTACTTATATTAGGGGTACCTTTACGGGACTAACCATTCCTTTAACTTGTTGTTCACTACAGAGGTAAATGAACATCTACGGATTCCTACGGTTAATACTTATATTAGGAGTACCTTTACGGGACTAACCATTCCTTAAACCTGCTGCCAGCTACAGAGGACAATGAACAATCTACAGATGTTCAAGGTTATACATTTCGGCAGTCGTGATGTCGAGTTGATCCTAATACAAAGCGATAACACTTACATGGCTATATTTTTCATATTAGTTTTATTTTTGTGAACCATTCACATAAACGATGAGGTAGACTTTATATTGTTAATACTAGTTATAGAGGAGAAAACCATCTTTGTTATAGCAAAACATACAAGTATTGGTATAAGACTACTTTCCATACATTTAAGTCTTGGTAGAAGACTAATTTCAAAACATACAAGTCTTGGTAGAGGATTACTTTCCATACATCTGAGTCCTGGTAGAAGACTACTTTTAGAACATACAAGTCTTGGTAGAAGACTACTTTCAAAACACACAAGTCTTGGTAGAAGACTACTTTCAAAACATTCGGGTCTTGGTAGAAGGCTACTCTTTATATTAATAGAAATCATAGGGATTTGCTAGGGTATTCAAATGCTTTCAACTGCTTTCAAACAGTTCATACTTATACAATCTTTTTCCAAAGGTTTACAAGTCATTGCTTTACAGTTTTACAAATCAAAGACACATTAATACTTTTGAATTCACTAGATTTTTGGTTGATACTCGCTTTCAAACTAACTTGTATTCTCAGGTCACAAATAGACAGGTACGACGACCAGGCTTTGTGAACATGGAGAAATGAAGACTCCTATTTTATTTTGATTGTTCATTATATTGTCTTATATTATGAAAGAACACTTGTAACCAAAAATATACTATTAATGCAATGGATGATGTTGTTGCTTGTTTACTACTTTGCATTGTTATGATACATTACATGACGTCCTCCGCCCCAGAATGTTTTCGCCATTCTTGGTTTTGGGGTGTGACACAGGGGGTCAAAGCTACCAGCAACATCCTTTAACTTTATATTGCATATTCTATCTTCATGTGATCAATTTGATCGAATGTTTCTTGACCAAAGCATCTTCCAACCATTCCACATAATCCTTCATAAGTTCTAAGCTCCATTTTAAGCTCTAAACGCACATCTAACTGCTCCCAAAGCACCGCTCCACGCGAACTATCTCAAATTGACATAAAAACATGAGCAGTACGGGAATTCTAACGAAATACATGAGTTGAACATTATTTAAATAAATGAGATGTAAATGTACAAAATATGATGCTAAAATGATAACAAAAACTACCCTATAAGATGAAAAAAATGGCATCTAACAATACTCATAATTTCTAATTTCCTAAAACGCTCACAGAAGTCAAATAGTCTTCCCTTGGTTAAAGTCCACGTCAATGGTCAAGGTCAACAGTCCATGTTGACCTCAACTCGTCGAGTACAACCAGCCACTCATTGAGTTCCTTGCATAACTCTTCAACTCGCCGAGTCACATGAGTGACTCGTCGAGTTCTTAATGTTGCCACCGTAAACTCCTCGGCTAACTTGTCGAGTTTCCCTGCAACTTGCGGAGTTCATGCGTGCCAAAAGCCGGGAAAACCCTAACTGACTCGCCGAGTCACCCTATTGACTCGTCGAGTTCATGAAAATCTTCATTGGACTCGTCTACTTGACCATATAACTCGCCGAGTCCCTTCAGTTCTTCATCCATCCACATGCATATCGAAATCCCCAAGGCATGTTCATCACCTAAAGTTGCAAACTTTACGTGCATGTAAGGCCCCAATAACTCTAAATGACAAATCTTAGCTTTAAATGGAGTTTTACACTTAAAGAGGGGTTCATACTTGCCAAAGTTGATAGCTTTATGGACTTAGAGACAAAAGAGCATTCAGATCTGAAGTTACAACTTCAGATCTTAGCTCATACCAAAGAATAGCTTCTTATTATCCTAGAAAATCCGTAATCTTTAATCAAATGAGATCTAGAGGGAAATGAGATCAGGGTAACGACTTGATACCTTCCAAGAGATTCCAAATGAGGTAGATATCAGATCCCCACATGTTCTTTGCTCCTAGCCACTTGCTCTCCAAGTTCTTCTTACAAAGATCCACCTCCCAAAGCTTAAAACACACAAGGATGAAGCTCACACGTTCTTTGCTCCTAATCTTTAATTAAATGAGATCTAGAAGGAAATAAGATCAAGGTAACGAATTGATACTTTCCAAGAGATGCCAAATGAGGTGGATATCAGATCCCCACACATTCTTTGCTTCTAGCCATTTGCTCTCCAAGTTCTTCTTACAAAGATCCACCTCCCAAAGCTTGAAACACACAAGGATGAAGCTCACACATGGATTAGGGTTTGCTGAACTCTCAAGAAGCTGTAAGGGGGCTAAAGGAGGCTTATGATCCTTTAAATAGGGTGCAAAACCCCAAAAATTAGGGTTTCGTCCTCCAGCTCCTTCTCATCGAGTCCCTTCTTGGACTCGTTGAGTAGATCACTTAAACACATGGACCAACCCACTGCTACTCGACGAGTCAGGGCAACCAACTCA
This sequence comes from Lactuca saligna, assembly GCF_052625555.1. NCBI lineage: Eukaryota > Viridiplantae > Streptophyta > Magnoliopsida > Asterales > Asteraceae > Lactuca > Lactuca saligna. The sequence goes on from NC_136422.1 coordinate 121,537,561, forward strand.
TCGAGTAGACCTTGAAATCATGAGAATTTAAAACCATAAATTAATACTTTGAGAATTGGGGTGTTACATTATGTATAAGCTACATTTATAAATTACAAAACTTAAAAGAAACAATACCTGATTTCCAAGGTGCTGGGAATTCGTACAAAAATATTTTTTCGCAAACAAAACATTGTTTTGAAATTATTTGACTGATAAACACAATTGACGGCATGCGATTTCTATTTGCAATTGCACGTTTGCGTAATAGAGGAGTTTGATCATAGCATGTTCATAAAATATTGGTTCATTATAGCGAGAAATATATTGTCATCGACATCGATGGGGTTAATTAATAACCCCCTACCGTATAGTTTAGATGTTGCAATTGGTCGACCTGGGTTGGGTTTGGGTTCAACCCATTTAATAATTGGGTTGGAAATTTCAACCCAACCCAGCCTATTTATTTAAATGGATTGACATTTCCAACCCAATCCTAACCTTTTAGATAAATGGGTTGTAACCAGGGTGACCTGTTTATGTAGTTTTCGACCCAACCTATTAAATAAATGGGTTAAACTTAGGTTAACCCATTTAAAATCAATTAAATAAATTATATAATTAAGTATTATATCACATAAATTATAAAACGTAAATAAAACTTTCTAATTATGAAAAAAGTGTTGGATTAGGTGTCTAAGACCATAACTATTTTGGTATGTACTTGACCTGATTGTGAACATGGTCCTTTTGGGTTACCTTCACATAGCAACTAATAGGATAAACTAAGGAGTAAAAAGATTAATTATGATTTACTAATATATTATATGAATAATATATTAAAAGAGAAATCATATTGCTTCATTAATATTAGTCAAGAATTAATTTTGTGGCTAAAAGATATTAATTAAATAACGGGGACTGATATTGCAATTATATTATAGTTGCAATTGGGCTATGGATTCCTAATGGAAAGGGGATTGGACGAAATCTATGGGAAGCCCATATGAATTTCATCCAAGGGATTTCTAGAGGGACTCCATGGGTTGCTTAAGGCCTAAGCAGAGAATTAGGGTTTCACCTGAAACCCTAGTAGCCTACACAAGTATAAAAAGACCCTGAAGGCTCCCAAAGACGTGGCTAACACTTCTAATAGAACCCTAGACGTTATTGGAGTATCCTCCTTCTTCTCATAGGTCATCTTGTTGCTCATGGTATTTGTGACACCATTAGAGGTGCAACATTTGAGGCAGTAAGCTTTCAAGAGTCAAGATCAAGGAGATTTGTGATTGTTATTGCTACATAACAATCAATGTAAGATCTAAACCCTTTTATTATGATAATATCGATTATTATATGCTAGATCTAGGGTTTGTGAGCTTTGGATGATTATTGCATGTTCATTAGACAAACTAGATCCAAAGCTTTAGGGTTTGCATGTACACCATAGGATTAATGTAGTGCTTATAACCCATCAGTGGTATGAGAGACAAGGTTGTTTATCTAATGTATTTGATGCTATGTTTGATCATTGAAAGATGGAAAATTTTCATTTTTTTTGGGTTCTGACCAGGCTCACGACTTGAGCACTGTTCTCACGACGTGAGCTCAGTTCTAACAGCTAATCTCGAAATTTTTGCCATATTTTGATTTGGATGATTATCATAATTTTTTTTTCCAGATAAAATCTGATTTTTCAATATGGTATTGATTATCCTAATCTAAATAGTAGATAATTGTCAAAATTAAGATAATTACTTGTTTTATAAGATAAAAATTAATTATTTGTAGTTTAAATTTGAATTCTCTTGTAAGGAAATTGAACTAGGTCAAATTTAGATAATCACTAATTATTTGATTAATTGAATTATTTGTAATTTGATCTAGGAAGTTTTGAAAAGTTTCAAAACTGCCCTCAAGTTTTGAAATTTAAATTTTTGATTAAAAGTTTAATTTTGGAATATTTAAATTCTAATCCCTAAAGTTTTGAAAAGTTTCAAAAATTGTACTGAAGTTTTGGAATTTACAATTTTGATTAAAAGTTTAATTTTGAAATATTAAATTCTAAAACCCTAGTATTTTGAAAAGTTTAAATTACACCCTAATGGTTTTATTAAATTAATTAAGTGTATAATTAAAGGAGAGTTAATAAATCCATAATGATATGGTTTATATTTAATTAAATTAAAAGGTATAATTTATTAAATTAGACCACTTAGTATTTTAAAAGTGTAAAATACACCCTTATACTATATATAAAATTAAAAGTATAATATTATATATATGTATGAGTAAAGAGTCAGTCTTACCGTTAGTAGGCCTCATTTATGAAGCTGGTCTCTAAGTGGTGTTTAAGGAAATTACCAATAAAATGGCAATTGAGTGGTTATCCACTCTTACCCACCGCACCCTTGACTAGTTGAGGGTTGTTAGCCGAATGGGTAGGATAGGACGCAACCTTCCATTATAATTATAATGAAGTATAAAGTAACTAAACACTTTTATAAATTCCCAAATCTTATTTACTTTAGGAAAAATGTCGAGTTGGTGCTATTCCATGAAATTACACTTTGTACCATTGCTAAGACGTTAGTGGAGCGTGTGTGGTTAACCGGCATACTAATTGGGCTCTAAGCAAAGGTGAAAAAGGGTGACTCGATGTTTGTCATATATCGATGGAGCATGTGTGGTTAACTGGCACGTTGATTGGGTGACTGTAACATTGGGGGCACCATGCATATTTGCATGGTTATCCACAACTTGTTTGTGATCCTCGGCATCCCAGTCACACAGGACGGGAACACTCGAGATTTAAACATGCCATTGAAAAGTTCAATGAATCTCAAAAGATCTATGAGATTCAATTCATTTAAAACTTAATTTTCAATTTTCGTTTTTCATGGTGTAATTTGGTAAATCGTCATTTACCTACTTTCAAATGTTCTGCAATTTGGATTTTGGCATCCCTCTTCTAAATTGTAAAATATTGTGTTGGGTCCTAGCCTTGATATTTCATTTGTGTGTTATATCAAGGATTCCAATCGACTAACTTGAATTTCTCCCATTTTGTAGATATCAAAGTCTGACATCTATGGTCTTACTGAATCCGTTGGAAAAAGTTTTCCACATGAAGATGATGTTCCACGATTGGATTGTGGAAATGGAAATCATGCTTCACTTCCTCCACCTCCTCCACTTATTTTCCCTGACCCACATGTTCAAAGACTTGAAAAGTTCAAGGTCACTCAAGCCCTATTAGCGAAAAGACACGAAGATGGAAAGTCACACTACTAGAAAAACAGCCTTTTACGACGCTCATTGCGCGTCGTAAAAGGCTCAGATGACGCACAAATGCGCGTTAAGGAAGGCCCTGTCATAAAGAGAGACGACGCACTTTTGCGCGTCGTCTATAAACGATGCTCATTTACGACGCGCGTTTACAACACGCAATGCGTATCAAGGAAGACCCTATCATAAAGTAAGACGACACGCATTCGTGCGTCGTAACCTTACGACGCGCGTGTTAATGACACGCAATGCGTATCAGGGAAGCCCCTGTCAAGAAAGGCCATGTCATAAATGAAGATGACACTCATTTTTGCGTATCGTAATTTTAAATGTTAAAAAAAATATTATTTATAGATTTACTAATTTTCAAATTAAATTTGCATTTAATGTCTCATAACAAAAAAATAAAATACTATATACAAAAAATACAATCCATTGCATAAAATTTAATATCATACAAATAATCGATCCATGGAAAGATAAAACAAATCAATAGATGTTGTTTTCTCCCTATACATGATTATTAAATACTAAATAACAAACTTTATTTCATATTCATACATATGATTACATTATTCATTAAGAAAAACATATACCTACAACTAGACTTGGAAGATCCATGATTGAATACGATTTCCAATGTAACTTCGATCCAAATGAGAAGTAAATGCCTTATATATTGAGGACATTACACTTCGACATTCTTCAAACTTTGTGTAGATTGTCTATGCAATGTCCAAAACTGACATGTCATCTGGTCCAGGGAGGTATCTACTAATGTACAAAAGCATTTAATTAACACATATAATAATTGCATAATAGGATTCAAGATTAACAAGTACATAACATAATATGAAACTACTCATAAAAACAATAATGCTCAACAGTTTAAGTTTAAAACCACAAATAGACAACAGAAAATGACTCATTGAAACTTGGTAGTTTACCTTGCTGAACTTGTTTGTGGGGAATGAATGATTCAGTTCCTTACACTATCCCATCCTACCAAAACACTTCATAAACCAAGGGCGTAAAGCTTATTGTTGTTCTTTATTTGGCTGAAGGGATTTTGGAAGGTTGTTGAAAGAAGGAAATTGAAACTCGAATGCAAACTGAAACTCAAATGCAAATTCAAAAGTGAAAAATAATAAAACGTAAAGTGAAAGATAACATAAACAGAAACTCACCCGAATCATATGCATAGCCTCACGTGATCTCAACATGGAGTTTCCTTGAGCAGGTGTTGGTGTTGGTGTACTGGAAGTCAACAAACCAGTGGTGGAATTCATGATGGAGGAAGAGGGGGGTCTTGCCATCTTGATGCCTCTAGTCATCCCACACATAACACCCATACCGCTTCCAGCTCGCAACATGCGTACACCTGTAAAATGTAATTTACAATATTTTAAGCTCAATTCCAAAACAAATAAATAAACTTACTTACAAATAAGATTAGTTTGAATTCATCACATAACTAACATCACACTTCTGGCTAACAAAATCCCAATTACAACAAACAGAATCTCAAATCTCAAATTCTGAATAGTAGGTTTTGAATTTAAAATTAGAATAGCATATCTGATTCATGTCCCAAAGCTTCAAGATGAGCAACCATCGCCTTGTTCATTGGTGGTGGTCCACATCATAAAATCTGTTCACACAACAAACACATAATACGTATTTTAGCCTTTTTTACCACTGTTGAATACATATTTCAAAACATGTTTGAATGAAAGGAGTTGAATTAGAATAAGATACCTTGATATCAGATGAAGGTGCATGTAAATGGTCTTGGATCATTTTTTTTCATACAAACCCAACGCCACCTGTCCATCCCTCCGGTGGCTTCACAAATACAAAACCAGGCCCTTTATTTTAATTTATATTTTATAATAAACCCAAAAATTATTAGGTTTAATTCAATGCAACAAACAGCAACCTACTATCATTGATTTGTTTATCATAGGCTTTTTGGTACTAAGAATAATACCTACCTGATTCAATACATAGTAAACTTTGAAGCGATTAGGGTAATTAGAAGTAAGTCCCTCCAGTTCTTCCTGTAAGTGTAATTAATCCCTCATCAAATTATTTAAATTATCCTTAATTTAATACTTTGCAAAAAATACAAATTCATTAATCTAAAATTCCAAAAGTAGATGACTCCTCTTAGAGAAGATGGGAACTACTTGTTTTTGTTTTTGTGTGTGTCATGGAAATTAGCATTTTCTTAATGTGTAGTAACAATTAGAATCAAAAGTTGTTCCTATCTTCTCTCATTTGTGTCGTGAATTTGATTATCAGAGTTGCAACTTCTTGATGACAAGCTTGTTACACAAAAAGTTACTATCAAAGAAGTATATAAAGTTCGCTTACTTTCAACTGATCGATCTAATATAATGTACGTTGGTTCACCAGATTCACCATCTATATTCACAGGGGTAAATTTGGCAACTGTAATATCCAACAACTCATAAGGGTATGCGAAAAGCCTGAAATGAAAATAGCAATAATGAATCAACTAAAATAATGTGTTTTTATAAGTGTCCATGTTCATAAGATCATAAGAGTTAAAAGACCACTAAACTTGGCAATTTTGGATGTGCTTACTGCTTCTAGACCATTTTCACCATCAAGAATTGATGAAAATGTTTTCAACCATTGTACTCTACTAGAAGTTTCTGTAGCTCTCAATATGTGTATAGCGATAGGGGCAGGAAGAGATGGCATGTATTAGAGGCAGATAAGTTGTTAACGTGTAGTTTTCTTGATGATATGGTGAAATAAACATGTGAACATCTGATTTTGTAGACAGGTTGCAGATGTGGACAGCCACCCTTTCAAAAGTGAAGTCCATATGAATTGGGCATGGCCTTTGTATGTTGTCCAACGTCAGCTGTGCTATTTTGGGCTTTGATCAGGTGAAAAATTGTAGACATGACTGCTATGGTGAAGCCGTGAAACAACTAAATAGGGGCGTGAACAGATTGAAGTCTTGAATATGGTCAGGTGCTCAAAAGGAGAAATCAGAAACTAAAGGCGAGTGTATGCTCTCAATATGTGAATCCAGTTGCTTCAGTGTTTTGCTTTTTATGTGTCTGTGACCTTTTTCCCCTTTTAAAAATAATGAAATGAAGTCAGGTTGGAATGTGAAATTTTGTAGGAGGCACAGGTGGCATCCTATGTAAGTGTTTGTGTAGTTGTAGTCTGATCTGATTTTCTTGTGATGCTTTCTATACTCATAAGTTGCTTGAGTAGTCTGATATTGACACAGAAATAATGGCAGTGAGTTGGCTCTTCTTTCAGACATATTGTCAGGTAGTTGGAGTGCATAACTTAACTTCATCTTTTTGTCGTACATTTTTGTTAAACTACGACAACTCAATGTATATAGTTTCATCCCTGTCTTCAGATACCAAATTCAGAAAATAAAGGAAGCACATATATGGAGGTTGAAACACGAAATTAAGGAGATGGAAAAAGAAAGGAAAATGTTTGTATGCGACTACCCCAGAATATAAGGTTGTAAGTGGAAAATTAAGGGAAGATTATACAACTAAATAAAAGAAACAATTATAATAAGAAATCAAATTTTTAACATGGATTACATATGAACCTGATTCTCAACTGGAACTATTGAGTAATTCAAATCAAATTTTCCAGTATGCAATTGAAGAACAAAAAAAACCCATACAGTAATATATAAAGATTAAAAGGGTACCTGATGAAAGAACAAAATAAAAAAAAACAAAAAAAGATAGTGATAGATAAAGATTAAAAGGGTAATCGCTAAGCGTTGGGATTTCATTCAAAAATTTTAAGTATGGCTAAAAAATAGTGTTTATCAAAAAAGTAAATATGAAAATAACTAATATAAGGAAATCAACATCTAGAAGCTTTTCAAAGATACACATTAGCTACCTTGTATCTCCTTCAAGTATGAAATAATCTATTAAATATGAAAGAAAAATATATATTAGGGATGATAAGTTGGTGGCTATGTGTTTTTCAATTGAGGCTAAAGAGAGGGTGTTACCAACAGAGACAATATTGGTAACAATTAGAACAAAGAAATTGTTAAAAACATTACCTGATCAGAGTAGTATTAGCCCTTCTTTCTCTAAATTTCTTTGACCCAAAAGGGGTTGCACTGAATGTTAAAAACATTAGCTGATCAGAGTAGTATTGGCCACTACTTTTATACACGAGACTCGCTCTTTTTCTGATATGTTATGCCATCTGTCTGGCATAGTAGGATCGGGTCTTTTTGCACGGGTCTTTAGCTTATGTGGATATCATTTGGATCAGCCTCTGCTGATATGGTGTGCTATTGGGGCATATAGTAGAATCCAAGTAGACCTCCTTCATTACCTGTTGAAGGAATTGAACATGATTGAGAATGTTTTGTGTAGAACGAGCTCTTCAAACCTATGGCTTCAACATTTTCACATAACCTGAAACGAATAAAGATGGCGCTGAAAGGATTGAGAATGTGTATCAGAAATCAATCATTTAATATAGATAAGTTGTTAGAGGCATTTTTACAAACAGGTGGTGTGCACCATGAAAAACATGCGGAATTAATCTATCTAACGTGGATGATGATTACTAATTCCCTTGATCTAACAAGCATTCATATCTAAGTATCCGAAATTAAACCTTTAAGCTAGATAAGTTCAATTCTTTGGGCGAGTAACAATAAGATGTAAGAGAAATTTTTACAAACATGTGGACTGTGCACCATGAAATGCTTAGAGAATTATTCTTGCTGCCATGAATAACGAGTACTAAATCCATAAAATTGAAAGAAACCCATCAAAATTAAAGAGGGCTAAATACGAAGTTGGAGACATAGATCGTATGAACTGCAAACCGACAACGAGAACCTTGATTCCTTGTGGGTAACTAAAACGAGTCTTTACACCTTCAAACCCAAACAACACGATAGGTCTAAATTAAAACTGGCGAAGCCAACATAGAACAAATCCAACATGAGCCAAAATGGAAAAATGATAATCCTCTTCTTAGTTACGGCATGGCAGGGAGTAGTGAAGGTAGAGGGGAAACCAACAATACATAACGAGGTCAACATATAAGAGCATACTGTGCAATTCGTTGAAAATAAGAGCAAATAAAGATACCTGAGAGAAAAAATGGAAACCTTAATAATCAGAATTAACCAGACATCCAGACGAAACAACACATAACAAGAAGGAAGAAGAAAGGTTATTGTTTGTTTATTGCTTCCGGACAGGACGGCGACTTTGTTCTTTTCGAAGAACTGGCAATAGATGCACGAATAAGTCCAAATGGGCCATTACTACAAGAAATGAGTTTTATTCATGAAGTATTAAGGGATTACTACAAGAGGGGAATGTCGATTTTCAATTTCAAATGAAGTATTAGAAGACGTTAGACCAAAAACCTGATAAAAGTCGTCGGAGCCAGAAGCACGGGAACTACCGGAGGTATTATTGACATGAACAACTTACCTGATGGAAGAGACCGTGGGATATACAACAAATCAATAAGCAAGTCAGGGAATGAAACCTATGTAAAATTCACACAGATATACATGAAAAGAGATGATTTCATCAACATACGCAGTCTGAACACCAATATTTAGGAAGTTCATAATCTAGGTCAGAAAGGAATTGTCAAAACACAAATTTTAAGATAGTTTACTGTCCGAGATCGTGATTTATATCAAGTTGTTTCTCCTATAGTAGTCTATAATAAATCTATGAAACAATCAATAACCAATTTCACCAAAACAAGCATGAAATCGAACTTTTCTTTTTCAAAAACATAATAATCGAGATCAGCTTCAAGTGAGAACGATTTTCAACTCCAATCAAGTAGATAACCCCAAAATAAACCCAGATTTAACAAAAACAACTGCCCCGCTGTCCCCGGGGATGATGACTTTTGGAAGCGTTCTTCTTCTTTAAGGCATCGTAATTTAAAATAATAGACGTTAACTGACCTGTAGAGACAATCGGTGGTGGAGAGCGACGATGGCTTGGACCATGGTGGTGAGCGACATTACGTAGACTAAATTGATCAGAACTAATAGCGGTAAAAGTAAATTGTGACGACGCAATCGATTTGCGAGACCTGAAGACCACATTGCCTCCAGTCACCGCCACTGGCAACCCACGCCATCGCACCACCAATACCAACAACGACAACTGAGAGAGTTGATAGTAGAAGAGGAAAGATCGACAATATCCACGACAACCAAGACTCTTAAATCTGTAAAGCGACAACTGATTGCGACTTTTTAGGGTTTGTTGAAAGACCTGTGGGGTGTAGTGGTGGTTCTCGGCTTTTGCAAAGGCAGTGTGGTGGTGGCTCAGGGCTGGTGTTGTGGTGCGATGTTGTAACAGTGGTGTCCGAAAGAAAACACAAATTGTGATGGAGGCTATTGTTGTTGGTGATGTCTGATTCATCAAAAGAAAATAATTCTTCGGTCAATCGTCTATTTTGTGAAAGAATATATTACTATTTCAAATGCATTATGTTTGATTAGGGTTTGCACATAGAAGGAAGTGAAAGTCGATCGGAGAGGAAGGGGTTTGCAGAGATAAGGAAGGGAGAGAATGAAGTCGATCTGGTGGGTGTAGAGAGTAGAGAGGAAGAGGAAGGCGGGTGTTCAAAATTTTGGGGATTTAGTTTTCCCCCTTATCTAAAAAGGAGTCACAGAAGCGCGGGTTTAGTAAAAATTATAAAGCGACATTTGTAGAGGACGCCCTTTTTATTATAGGTGCCCTCCGTGTTTTTTATTTTTGTTTATTGGACATTAATTTTAGGGCGCGCAAAAATACGTGTCCTCTATTCTTCAAATTTTGGAAGTTTGACATTATTTTTAGGGGCACACAAAAATGCGTATCGTAAATCAGCGAGTGTCATTGTTTGCGCGTCATTAAAGGGTATTTTTCTTGTAGTGTCAGTATGCGCTCATGTCTTGGATATGAAGTTGCCTATTGATAGATTGGGGATATTGGGTGTCGACGTCTCAAGGAAGTTGGATGTTGACTTGGTTCTTCAATCACTTCCCGAATCATATAGTAAGTTCATTAAAGAGTACTATGTGATAGACCATGATGTGACCCTTATTGGTTTGACTTATTTGCTTATTGCAGCTGAATCAACAATGATTTGGCGCACTGGTCAAGCAAATTTGTTTGGAAAATCAATATCCCAACCTTCTATGGGAAATGGCAACATTGGAAGTCCAAAAAAGTTTTCTCTACGCAAGAGAAAGGTTGAGTCTGAGATAGTCATGTGTACCATTCCAGAAGAATCCATTTGTTTTTACTGCCAAAAGAGGGGGCATTGGTTACGAAGCTGCCCTGACTACCTGAGAGATCTAAGAGATGTGAGAGTGAAGTTGTATGACTCTGCTTCAGGTAAAATCAACTATCTAACTCTATTAAGTTTTCTATTTTAGATTCTTAATACATGATGTGATAAGATTGGATTTTGATGTGTTGTAGGATCGAAGAAAAGAAAGGAAGCTTAAAGGAAGAAGTGAGATGAGTCTGATCGCGAAGAAATGGATTTCGATTGCATGACTCGATGATCGGATTTTTGGAGCTGCTACATTTATAGTTATGATAGATTCTTTAGGAATATGAAATAACATAGTTTTCATTTGATTTTTCATTGTAAGGATAAGTTTTCCGCAACTTTTTTATAAATAAAATAAATTTTGAGTTTTGTCTTATTTATATATATCCTCGCAATGTTATTTATGAAAAATTGATGCTCGTGTGTTTCTATTGTAAGCAATATTAAGTGGATGTGATTCTTAGTTATGTTACTTATGATAGTGTCATAATTTTTCTAACTAAGGAAAGATTCCCATCGCCCAAGTCTCAATTGGACAGAAGCTTGGAATCATATGATTTGAATCATGTGATGTATGGAAATCTTGGTACTTAGGAAATTATGACTAATTCCTTGATCACACAAGTAAGTGAGTCAAGTTAAGGACTAAAGGACTAGAACACAATGTTGTGCACTGGTCAAGTCCACCATAAATAACAATAAGATAATTCGTCATGATTTACTAAAAGTCTAGTAAATATGGTTATGCTTACAAGACTAAGTATAATTCTGAATTATTGAAAAGTTTCCATAATAGCATAATGAATAAGAAGAATCAATTAGACAGAAAGATAAAAGTTTCTCCAATATGGAAAGAAGGGAGAGTACTTTTGTATCATGTTTTATGATCGTCTTATTGACTATGAAACCATATCACAATCGATCCTCTAGGTAAACCTTACTGTACTGGTATGGCTAAGAAGAGGAATCAGAAATTGTTTAAATGGTTAAATCAATATGTGAGTCATACTTCGTTCCAAAAACAAGTCTTAGCGTCATACTCCAAGATTATGACTTGAGTGACACAGCTTAAGAAGTTATAACACACTCATCAATTGTGAAGCAGAAAATTGTTTTTCTTAATCTTGCACATTTGAAATTGGTAGGTTGTGATGTCTTGGATAAGACCAATACCAACTAAGACCGATTGTGTGTAGTGTTCGTCTCGATAAGAATCTGCACTAACTCTTGAATATCTATTTGACAAGAGAATCTTATATGTCAAGAAGTCAGTGGGAGTCTAAATAACCTTCAAAAGGTTCAAGAACTAATCAAGAGTAAAACTATTAGACACTAGCATACGACTTGAGGTTTGTAACCTATGGTGTTGACAAAATTTTATTTCTATTCCATTCCACTAAAGTTACTTATGCATATGAGTTCTACGAGTTCTGAATTGACGGCATAAGGGCTAGCACCTTGTTCAATGAAAGTACATTGACTAGTATATGCGAGCTGATAAAAAACTTGGAAGCAATGGTGGGACCCTTGATGACAAGAAATTAAGAATGAACAAATATTATCCATAAGAGTTTGAATTTGTCACAAACATTCTCGTATGATTATGGTTATGACAATTCACATGGATAAGAGTGTTGGGTTTTGAGCATTCTAACACTTCCTATGTGTACATGCAACCCTAATAAACCTTGGATCTATGTTTGTCTAAGATACATGCAAATAATTAATTTTCCAAGGTTTATATCCTAGCTAGCATGGCATGGGGAACATGAATCAAATAAAGCTAGAAGAAATACTTACCTTGAAGTTGTAGTTGATTGCTTGGAGTTATTGAGCCTAGCACCAATAGTGTGGATGCCTCAAGTGGAAATCACAAATCACCACAAACTTGGAACTTTGAGAGAATAGTCACTACTATCTTGAAATTTGTCCTCACCTCAACAAGTGTCAACTAGTATCATTTCAAGAATCAAATCCTCCTTTATATAGTGTGGAGGATTAGGGTTACATCCCTAAAACCCATGTCTCTTCATTTCCATGAGATCCATGGGTTAAAGCTCCATGGAGTATCCATGGACTTTTCCATGCAAGCCTAGCCCATTCCAAATAAGCTTTAGCCCACACTATATAAATATAGAAGCCCATATTTATTAGTAATATCTTTGATCTCTAAATTAATCCTAGATTAATTTTAGATCACTACTAATTAAATAATATGATCTTATATTAATATATTAGAATTTATAATATATTAATAAATCATAACTTGTACTATTCTCAAATATTATCCATAATTGTTCGGGTGAAGTGCAACCCAAATGGACCATGCCGGGTCGGGTCAAGTACATACCAAATATAGTTATGAACTTAGACACTATATCCAACGGTCTCCCACTTGGATAAGTCTAATAACTATAGTTGCAAGTATGACTTCAGGAACCGATCAGCAATCATAGCTCTTTAAACTCTGTTGAACTAGAACACGCCATTTAAGATAAGTGATCATATAATCCTCTGTTCTAGATATCAGTCGGACAAATACATGGAACATGGTCTTGCTTATTGTCCAGCATTTGTTTCCCGATTTACGATTTGTTTGACATAGAACTTAACTGAACACATCAATTTAGTTCTGACCGGGCCCGGTACATAGGTCAAAACAAAATCATCGAGGGGCCCAGATATCAACTTCTAATCCAAGAAGGAACATATAAATTTCGACTCATATGTTTGTTCTACCACCCATTGAATTACACACAAAAGCACGTTTTATAACATCGAGTTACCAATGCGTTTTCGTACAATCAATGCATAACCAACTTGTAAGTAACAAATCATATCTCTAGGTTTGAAGACTTATATGATATTACCGTCTCACGATCACTCGAGATAGAATTCCATGAAGTGATTCCAGTGAGCGTGGGTTGAGTCCAATGCTCATAACTTATGAGCACTCATGATTGTTGTAGCCATGTCCAACACCTTAGACCTCTGCAACCAATCATGACAGTCTTGATTCATACCTACTTCTGACATATAACCGACTGTGGAGGTTTGAAAAATATGATATACCAAACATAATTATTCTGGAAGTCAAAACATGCAAAAAGAAATAAAGTAAACGATCGACAAGAGATAGCAACACTTTACTCATAAATAAAACACCTTTTATTCATCATAAAATGTCAATTACACTTTACAAATTTCATAATTTATCTAACTACTAAAACTTATATCATCCTTCAGCCCTATGCTCCGAGCATGCTGGAGATGCTTAACCCTACTCAGTCCCTTCGTGAGGGGATCTGCCGGGTTCTCATCCGATGATACTCTCTTCGCCACGAGGATTCCTTCTTTTATTCGATGTCTGATGAAGTGTTATTTTCTGTTAATGTGTCTGGATCTCCCATGATCTCTTGGTTCCTTGGCTAAGGCAACCGCACTATTGCTGTCACAGAAAATCTCCATCGGCTCTTTTATGGCTAGTACAACTCCAAGGTCTCCGATGAAGTTCTTTAGCCATATAACCTCCTTTGCTGCCTCGCTTGCTGCTATATACTCTGATTGACAAGTGGAATCAGCCACTGTCTCCTGCTTGGAACTCTTCCAAGTGATTGCTCCTCCGTTTAAGGTAAAGACCCAGCCCGACTGAGAGCGGAAATTATCCCTATCAGTCTGGAAGCTAGCATCACTATATCCTACAACTCTCAAGTCATCACTCCCACCGAAGGTAAGGACCCAGTCCTTAGTCCTTTGCAGGTACTTGAGGATATTCTTTACCGCAATCCAGTGTTCATTGCCAGGGTTCCCCTGATACCTACTAACCATGCTGAAAGCAAAGGCTACATCAGGTCGAGTACACATCATAGCATACATGATCGATCCTACAGCTGAAGCATAAGGTAGTCGACTCATTTCTGCTATCTCAGCCTCAGTACTAGGGCTTTGTGTCTTACTCAATCTGGCATTACTCTGAATGGGTAACTCACCTTTCTTGGAGTTATGCATGTTGAATCTTTTCAACACTTTGTCCACATAGGTGCTTTGGCTAAGTCCAATTAGTCTTTTACTCCGGTTTCTCAAAATCCTTATCCCTAGGATATAGGCAACTTCACCAAGGTCCTTCACAGCGAAACACTTCCCAAGCCAGGATTTTACTTCCTGCAGAGTTGGGATGTCATTTCCTATAAGTAGTATGTCATCCACATACAATACCAAGAAGTTGACTATACTCCTACTAGCCTTGACATAAACATGATGGGTTTTGGTCATCTTCACTCCTAGAAAATCCAAATTCCCTGACCTTTTCATCAAAGCAAAGATTCCATCTGCGAGGTGCTTGCTTCAATCCATAAATGGATTTCTCAAGCTTACATACTCTATTAGGGTACTCGTTGCTGACAGAACCCTATGGCTGACTCATGTAAACATCTTCAGCCAACTTTCCATTAAGGAAAGTAGTTTTGACATCCATTTGCCATATTTCATAGTCATGAAATGCAACTATGGCTAACAGAACCCAAATAGACTTAATCTTGGCTACTATAGAAAAGGTCTCATCATAGTCCACTCCAGGAATTTGAGAGAAGCCCTTTGCAACAAGTCTAGCCTTATAAGTGTGTACTTTACCATCCATGTCGGTCTTCTTCTTGAAGACCCATTTGCACCCTACAGTCTTACGACCTGGTACATTCTCAACCAAGTTCCAAACTTGATTGTCATACATGGATTGTATCTCGCTATCCATAGCCTCTTTCCATTTTGCAGACTCGGGGCCTACCATGGCTTCCACGTAACTGTTAGGTTCATCCATACCTACTAGTGTCTCATCACTAATAGGTGTCTCACCTTCCGCAGTAATATGAAAACCATAGTAGTGCTCAGGTGCATTCCTAACTCTCGTGGAACGTCTCAGAGGTACGGAATCGTCAATTGGCTCAACAGGAGTTTCCTCCTCAAGTTGAGGGCTAGGGTTCGAAGTTCCTTCACCACTTGACTCTTGAATTTCTTCAAGATCAATTTGCCTCCCACTGTTTCCTTGGCTTATAAATTCTCTCTCTCTCGAAAGACTCCTCTTCTTGCTACAAAGACCACATTATCACTAGGTCTGTAAAAGAGGTAACCAAAGGATCTTTGTGGGTAGCCGATGAAAATACACCTCTCGCTTCGAGGTTCTAGCTTATCATGAGACTCGCGCCTCACAAAAGCTTCGCAATCCCAAATCTTGATGTGGTCTAGTTTGGGTACTTTACCAATCCACATATCGTGAGGAGTTTTGGCAACTTTCTTTGTAGGGACTAGATTAAGGATATGGGCGGCAGTCTCTAAGGCATACCCCCAAAATGAGATTGGTAGCGAAGCTCGACTCATCATGGAACGAACCATATCTAACAAGGTTCGATTACACCTCTCAGCTACACCATTCAACTGTGGTGTCCTGGGAGGTGTCAATTGTGAGACAATACCACATTCCCTAAGATAGTCGAGGAACTCCGAACTAAGATACTCACCACCTCGATCGGATCGAAGCATCTTAATGTTCCTACCCAATTGATTCTCGACTTCCTATTTAAATTCCTTAAACCTTTCGAAAGTCTCTGACTTATGCTTGATTAAGTAGACATATCCATATCTACTGTAATCATCGGTAAAAGTCAAATAATAACGATTAGCATCCCTTGTGGCATGTTTGAATGGTCCACACACATCCGTGTGTACAAGGTCCAACAAACCTTCACCCCTCTCACACGAACCTGTGAAGGGTGACTTTGTCATTTTTCCAAGTAAGCATGATTCGCAACTATCATCTGAATTTAGGTCAAATGACTCCAAGACTCCATCCTTTTGGAGTTGGCCTATGCGCTTCTTGCTTATATGTCCAAGTCGACAATGCCATAACGATGCTTTATCCAAGTTATTATTATTAATAGAATCAATACACATCACATTATTTCCTAAGTTATCAACCACAGATACTGTTTCATACACGCCATCACAAGGTAATGCTTTAAAATAAAGAACATTATTAAAGAAAGCATCAATAGAACCAACTTCATTATTAAATGAAAAGGTAAAACCTTGTTTATACAATGCATGAAAGGAAACAATATTTCTTGCCATTTCTGGTAAATAACAACATTTATTCAAATCTAAACTAAACCCACTACTTAGCGACAAAGTATAAACTCCAATCTTGGTGACAGGTGTCACTTTCCTATTCCCCATGATTAAGTTTATTCTTCCTTGCTCCACATTCTTACTTCTTCTTAGTCCCTGCAAGTCACAACAAATATGAATACCACAATCGGTATCAAGGAACCAAGATTTAGAATGGGGTGAGTTATTAGAAATGATAGTGTAAATACCTGCATGGTTGGGTTTAACTTTCCCATCCTTTACATCTTGCTGGTACCTTGGGCAGTTCCGCTTCCAATGTGCCTTTTCATGGAAATAGAAGCATTTAGCCTCTTTTGGGTCAGAAGAAGGAGTGATGAAACCTTTATTGGTTCCACTTGAAGAAGAGCCATCAAGGGTCCTAACCTTGGTACCCTTCGAAGAACTCTTTCTCTTCTTCCCTTGTCCTTTCCCGATTGCCAAGACAGGGGTGGAGTTTGTAGAAGTAGGAGTAGTAACAACCGCCTTACCCTTAAGACCACTTTCCGCGGTCTTTAAGAGTCCTTGAAGTTTGCTGAGTGTGACCTCTTCCTTGTTCATGTGGTATGTCATGCGGAATTGATCATAACATGAAGGTAAGGAGTGCAAAATGATATCTATTGCAAGCTCCTGAGGGAAGTTCACATTTAGCTTCAGCAAACGGTCCACAAATCTTTGCATTTTCTGCATGTGGCCCGTGATGGGTTCACCATCCTTCATGCGAGTTGTTATCATGGAGGAGATGATTTCATACCTCTCTTGACGAGCACTTTGATGGTATCTTTCCATCAAGTCTTGGTGCATCTCATAGGGGTAGAAATCTTCATAGGATTTTTGGAGATCCGCGGTCATAGTGGCCATCATGATGCATGCCACTTTGGTGGCATCCCTTTCATGTGCCCTAAACTCAGCGATCTCTTGAGGAGTAGCAACTGTCTCATCAATCTCCTTAAGCTCCTTATCGAGGACATATTCCTTGTCCTCGTAGCGAGTAATCATTCTGATGTTTCTGATCCATTCATTAAAGTTGGATCCATCAAAAGTGACTTTCCCACATAAGTTCATAAGAGTAAAGGAGCCATTGGGATTAGAGCCAGAAGCAGTAGTGTTTGCAGACATCTGAAAATGAAGAAAGAAGGTTTTAGTTTAGATATAGAGATAGTCCTTAATAAAACACCTAAATGTAGTATTAAGGCTTGGATCCAATCACAATATATTATAACTTAGAAGAGGTATGTCGTAGTCTAAGTAATAACATATTTGAAAGGTAGGTGAATGACGATTCACTAATTTCCACCAAAAAACGAAATAGTAAATATTAAGTTTTTTTTTTGAATTGGTGCTTAGAAATTCCTAGATTCTTTTGAGATTCAATGAACTTTTCAAAGGCATGTTTCAATCTCGAGTGTGCCCTCCAAGTTTTGTGACTGGGATGCCGAGGATCACAAAACGAGGTGTGAAGTAACCATGCAAATTACTTGGTACCCTTAAT
This sequence comes from Lactuca saligna, assembly GCF_052625555.1. Lineage (NCBI taxonomy): Eukaryota > Viridiplantae > Streptophyta > Magnoliopsida > Asterales > Asteraceae > Lactuca > Lactuca saligna. The sequence continues at coordinate 121,555,826 of NC_136422.1, forward strand.
AAATTACTCCTCAATCGATGTGCCGGTTAACCACACACGCTCCATCGATACTATGATAAATATTAAGTCACTCTTTACCTACCTTGTTAAGTCCAAGTTAGTGTGCTGGTTAACCACACACGCTCCACTAACGACTTAGACAAAGTGTAAAGTGTAATTTCATGGATTAGCACCTTATTCACATTTTTCCTAAAGTAACTAAGAATGGGAATTTAATAAAACATTTAGTTACTTTATAATATTCATCATACTTTTAATGAGAATTTATAAGTCCTTGTCTTACCCGTTCGGCTAACGACCCTCCACCAGTCAAGCAAGCGGTGGGTGAGAGTGGACACCCATTAAGTTTCCATTTTATAGGCAACAACCTTATACCCACTTATAGACCGGCTTCGTGAATGAGGCGTACTAGTGGTAAGACGACTTTGTTCTTATACATATATATATATATATATATATATATATATATATATATATATATATATATATATAATTATTAAATCATAATAATATAAGTATAAGGGTTGAATTTTAACTTTTAAAATTCTAAGGGTTGGAACTAAAGATTAACTTGACTTTACTTGTTCCAAAACTTGAGGGCAAGTTTTGTAAACTTTCAAAACTTTTCATTTCTTGTAACTTATGAGTTTAATAGAGTAATAAAATGAAGAGTCTTCATTTTTCTAACTCTTGTGTTCTTTTAATGGTTTTTAATCCAAGTGACTTTTGGTTTTCCATAACTTGAGGACAAGTTATGGACTCCATTAAAACACATTATGATCAAAATTAATCTACCACATAGGTTACAAATAATTCCTATGATCATCTAAACATCATAAGAACAAGAACATGAAAAGTTTTGAAAACTTTAGGGATTAGAATTTAAATATTCCAAAATTAAACTTTTAATCAAAAATATAAATTCAAAACTTGAGGGCAGTTTTGAAATTTTTCAAAACTTCCTAGATCAAATTACAAATAATAGCATAATGAATAAGAAGAATCAATTAGACAGAAAGATAAAACTTTCTCCAATCTGGAAAGAAGGGAGAGTACTTTTGTATCATGTTTTATGATCATCTTATTGATTATGAAACCATATCACAATCGATCCTCTAGGTAAACCTTACTGTACTGGTATGGCTAAGAAGAGGAATCAGAAATTGTTTAAATGGTTAAATCAATATATGAGTCATACTTCGTTCCAAAAACAAGTCTTAGCATCATACTCCAAGATTATGACTTGAGTGACACATCTTAAGAAGTTATAACACAGTCATCAAATGTGAAGCAGAAAATTGTTTTTCTTAATCTTGCACATTTGAAATTGCTAGGTTGTGATGTCTTGGATAAGACCAATACCAACTAAGACCAATTGTGTGTAGTGTTTGTCTCGATAAGAATCTGCACTAACTCTTGAATATCTGTTTGACAAGAGAATCTTATATGTCAAGAGGTCAGTGGGAGTCTAAATAACCTTCAAAAGGTTCAAGAACTAATCAAGAGTAAAACTATTAGACACTAGCATACGACTTGAGGTTTGTAACCTATCGTGTTGACAAAATTTTATTTCTATTCCATTCCAGTAAAGTTACTTATGCATATGAGTTCTACGAGTTCTGAATTGACGGCATAAGGGCTAGCACCTTGTTCAATGAAAGTACATTGACTAGTATAGGCGAGCTGATAAAAAACTTGGAAGCAATGGTGGGACCCTTGATGACAAGAAATTAAGAATGAACAAATATTGTCCATAAGAGTTTGAATTTGTCACAAACATTCTCGTATGATTATGGTTATGACAATTCACATGGATAAGAGTGTTGGGTTTTGAGCATTCTAACACTTCCTAAGTGTACATGCAACCCTAATAAACCTTGGATCTATGTTTGTCTAAGATACATGCAAATAATTAATTTTCCAAGGTTTATATCCTAGCTTACATGGCATGGGGAACATGAATCAAATAAAGCTAGAAGAAATACTTACCTTGAAGTTGTAGTTGATTGCTTGGAGTTATTAAGCCTAGCACCAATAGTGTGGATGCCTCAAGTGGAAATCACAAATCACCACAAACTTGGAACTTTGAGAGAATAGTCACTACTATCTTGAAATTTGTCCTCACCTCAACAAGTGTCAACTAGTATCATTGCAAGAACCAAAGCCTCCTTTATATAGTGTGGAGGATTAGGGTTACATCCGTAAAACCCATGTCTCTTCATTTCCATGAGATCCATGGGTTAAAGCTCCATGGAGTATCCATGGACTTTTCCATGCAAGCCTAGCCCATTCCAAATAAGCTTTAGCCCACACTATATAAATATAGAAGCCCATATTTAATTAGTAATATCTTTGATCTCTAAATTAATCCTAGATTAATTTTAGATCACTACTAATTAAATAATATGATCTTATATTAATATATTAGAACTTATAATATATTAATAAATCATAACTTGTACTATTCTCAAATATTATCCATAAATTGTTCGGGTGAAGTGCAACCCAAATGGACCATGCTGGGTCGGGTCAAGTACATACCAAATATAGTTATGAACTTAGACACTATATCCAACAAAGAGCACATACACCATAAAATCTAAGTGTCATAAAGTTTCTCTCCTTCATGAAAATGATTGTGAGGAAACACTTTCACTAAGAGAGATTTCAAGGAGATAAAAATTGTAATAATTGCATTCTCAAATTCGATTATGATTACAACATCCCTCTTCATAGTTTGTATTGTGAGATTTGGAAATTAGTTTAAACATTTAAGACTTATTGCTATAAGTGATGAAATTGTTTAGCTCACATATAAGCTATCTAAGGAAAGGTGTATGAGTTTAAGAAGCTTAGATAAAGGCTTATCGAAGCATATCATATTAGAAATATTAACTTTGGAAGTCAATAAGTATTTCTTTCTAGAAAGTCCAACTGTTTTCTAAATACATGTCAAAGCTAGTGGGAGCATAAATGTTATGATGGTATGGGTATAATCATCATGTTAGTCGGAGCATGATTATTATTTTAAGTATTGCAACTTAGCAATATTAATTATAGAAAACAAAGTTTCAATTCGCAAAGTTGCAAAGGTTGAATAGTTGTTTTACTATAATTAAGGAAGGGAATATTATACTTAATTTCAAATCTAAAGGCTTAGATCGAGAAATTTTAATTAGATTTAGTCAAAAGACATATATGAATGTTATGTTGAAAAGGTTTAACATAGGGGTATTCTATATATGATAGTATTATAGCAAAGAACTAGTAAAGTGTCACGTTTTTCATTATGAATCGTGTCCCATACGCTTTGGGTATAGGATCGATTGCATATGTTGTAATATTCGACCGTTCTAAAATTTTCCAAATACCTAGGGCATCAAGAGGGAAAAGGGACTAGAACCAGATTGACTAAAATAATTGAACAACTGTCAATCACACTCTAAGGTTCGCTAAGGATTGGTTACTTGTGGGCAGTTGGAAGTATAGTAATGAATGGACCATATCGAAATTATTATGAATAGATAAGACTTTATTCACAATAAGTTGTCATATGAAAAATACGGAAATGTTTGCATATTGGGATTTGGACATTAAGAATTTATGTCTAAATTAGAAACTTTTATGCAAGAATGATGTTAAAAGTACTGTACTTTGAATGTGAGCTTTCACATCTATGGAATTGTCTTGCAACAATCTCTAATAAAGCACTTTGTAATATGATTGGCAAACTCATGGTGGCTTTGGTGTTGTGACACTACGAAAGGATCGTTGTATAAAATGTTAGAATCTAATATATTCTAATAGTGACGAGAATTTTGTTCTCTTACACTTATGATAAGGATTACGAATTGTGAAATGAGCATCATTGGAAATGTTTTCAATTGATCTATTTCACAAAGTATGGACCATAGGTAAACATAGTGTGCATGCTTGGAGCATGGGACAACTACAGTTATAATTCAAGTAATAAGTTGATTATCCGAAACATTATGCAATGAATAATGTGTAATCAATATGGTAACTAAATAAAATGAGTTTTATTTTTACTCAAAAGTTTGGGGCCATATTGGATTCAATTATTCTTTTGTTTCACTTTGCATGTTTTGACTTCCTGAATAATAAGATTATTCGAAGATTCCAAAGTCGCTCATACTTTGGGAGTAGGTATGAAAGAAGATTGTCATGAATTGGTTTGTGGATTGTCTAAAATGTATTAGACATTGCAAAAGTTTGCTGCAACATTCATGACTGCTTATGAATAAGATTTGAGCATTGGATTAGACCCACACTCACTTGGATTGCTTCATGGATTTTATCACGAGTGATTAATGAGACGATAATATCTTATATTCTTGAAACCGAGATGTGTGAGTCGTATTCTGCAAGTTGGTTGCACATTGATAATATGTAAACGCACTAGTAACTTTGTGTTATAAAACATATTGTTGTGTGTGATTTGATGAGTAAGTACAAGCGAGCATTTGAGTCAAAGTTTATCCGTTCCTTTTACCCAAAGTGGGATAAAAGTGATATATGTGGGGCCCTCGATGATTTAGGGATGAAACCTTAAGCGCTTGTCCAATCCGGGACTAAGTTGATGTGTTCAATTGTAGTCTGCTGTCAGTCGTTATAAATTGGAAATCGGGAAACAACACATGAACATAGAGTATGATTAAATCCATGTCTCAATTAATACGATATCTAGAATGAAGGAATATATGATCCCTTATCTAAAGGACACGTATCTAATAATATCAGAGTTCGACAGCGGCTTTTGAAAACAACGATTGCTGATCAGGTTCCGAAGTCATATATAATATAGTTATTAGACTTATCCAAGTGGGAGATTATTGGATTAAGTGTCTAAGCCTATAACTATTTTGGTATGTACTTGTCCCGATTGTGAGCATGGTGTGACATCCCCAATTTCACGGCTAGAAAAGACCGATTTGTTTATGCTTTGTTTTAAAATCAGAGTAATCTTTTAAAGAAAACAGTTGCGGAATTTGTTCCCAAAACAAAATATGATAAGAATTTATCAAAGCATTTCTTTAAAGAAATGTATTTTCATTAAATAACAAAATCTCGGGATGTCATGTTCCGATACAGACCAAAAGCATAAACAGTATAAAATAGACCTTACAAAAGTTATTTATAACTACTGATCTATAATCCAAAATCTCTTGTCAAGTCCTCCAACTTATACTCTTGCGCCATTAACTGTAATGCAAAGAAAACTGAGTGGGTCAGGCTTGGGAGCCTGGTGATTATATAGGGTTTTCAACCCACAATAAAATAATTATTATATTTAATCATCAAACAATCAACCCAATTACCCATCCCCATTATCTTCCTTACTCTTAAGGGTCTACCCTAAGAATCATCTATTCGTTCACTCCGTATTAGGTACTAAGACAATAGCTGCCAGGATTCTTTGTTAGGCACTAAGACAACAGCTGCTAGGGTTCTTTATTTGGCACTAAGACAGTAGCTACCAGGGTTCTTTATTTGACACTAAGACAATAGATGCAAAGGTTTTTTATTTGGTACTAAGACAATAGCTGCCAAGGTTCTTTATTTGGCACTAAGATAGTAGATGCCAGGGTTCTTTATTTGGCACTAAGACAATAGCTACCGAGATTCTTTATTTGGCACTAAGACAATAGCTGTCGGGATTCTTTATTTGGCACTAAGACAATAGCTGCCAGGGTTCATCTATACGGTACTAAATCCATAACCACCAAGGTTCATCTATACAGTATTAAATCCATAACTACCAAGGTTCATCTTTCGTCTCATCCTCAAACTCATCCTTCATCACACACCAACTATTTCGTTTACCCATGTTCTACCCGACATATTTGTAGATATAAAATACATATACAGTTTAACTCATTTAAAACCTATATAAAACATCCATTCCACACTCATCTCAAATAAACAACAATATATAAACACATAGAACATATTTCATAAAAAATACTTCATATTTATGTGTTACAAGAAAGTGACTACACACTCACACAAAACATATGCTTAATACATTCAAACAATACTTGTATTAAAATCGTGTTATGAAAGGGACTATACACTCACTTGATCAGAAGATGAACGGACAGCACTACGGCTTGTAAAAGTAGTATTCTTCCGTAGATCTCGAAGATCTTCACAAAAATCGGCTTCTCGCAGGCAGAGCTTCAGCTCGGGAATTTCACTTCTCGGGATCTTCGGGGCTTCAGGACTTGCTTCAGGGCTCGGGAATGATATTGGGGCTTCAAGGGGTTAAAATAGGGCTTAGAGAGAGTATCGGGAGTGGGAGAGTAAGAGATGAGCAACCAAACTTGGCTAACCCTTGATTTCTATTTATAGAGTGAATTTTCTGGGTTCACCTCGTGAGTTTCTAATATTCACCTCGTGAACTGGCTTACCTCGTGAGTTTCTAATATTCACCTCGTAAGCTCGATACGTCATTTCATTTGTCATGGCCACTTCCCCTGGAAGACATCCATCATCTGTTCACATCGTGAGTCACTAATGCTCACCTCGTGAGTTCTGATAGTTTTGAGGTTTCACGCCCCGAACTTCAGAAATTCATAACTTTCTCATACGAACTCTGTTTTCGATGTTCTTTATATCCACGTGTAGGTAAAAACAAGATCTACAACTCTCCTTTAGACTCCATTGGCTAATTTTGACTTTATTTTCAATACATTATCAATATATTATTTTTAGTAGGCCGGGATAGGAAAACTCCGTTCAAAAGTCATAACTCCGTCATCTGAACTCCATTTTCATCTGTCTTTTTGTTGTTACGCTACTATTAACAAGATCTTAGATTCTCGTTTAGGTTGTGTAGGCTAAAAACCGCTCGATCTAATATTCGAATTTCGGGCTGCATACAACTAATGCTGAAACTTCGAAAAATCATAACTTCCTCATACAAAGTCAGATTTAGACGTTCTTTTTATGTACGCTCTCATTTTAATGTATTCTACGACTTTCGTTTAGATTGCTAAGGCCAAATATTGCTCTAACATAAATTCACTATTTACGTCGCGCTGTGTCGTGCCAGTTATGTCGCAAAAATTCGACAAGTCATAACTTCTTTGTTATAACTCGGATTTCAACGTTCTTTATACGTACGGAATCCTTGTAACAGATACTTCAACTTAGTTAAGATTATTCATTCTAAGTAATCTTCTACCAAAAAGTCATTTTTGACGCTTAACGTCTCTAAATTGACTAGCCCGAATCTACGGGCGTTACAATTATCTCCCCATTAGGATAATTACGTCTCGAAATCATCAACGAAAATAGGTCTTGTATAATGATTCCCTACGTTATCTTTCCATCCTAGGTGTCAATCATAACTTCTTTTTTTATTCAAATAAGTATCTAACTCTTGGACTTCTTGACTGTAGGTGATGCTCAATCTTTCATCTGCTTTTCATACTATGTTGGACTTTCAATCGTAACCTTCAAGTCACAAAATAAATCCTTACTGAGGATTCCTTCTTCTTTTTAGAATAAGTACTTTCCTTTATCTATTGTAACAGACCGATGGGTCGTGTTCTAATGAGCTCTCATCGTATGATGCAACGCTTAGACTCAAGTCTCTTAGAGTCAAATTCCAGAATGGTATATACCTTCCTTCATATTCTAATGTGATATAATCACATTTTTACATGTAGCATTTCTAGCTACAAGCTTCCTTAACAATGAGCGTGATGCTATCGATCACATTTATTTCAATCTTCTGACTTGAGTCAGATGCTACCTTGAACTTGGTTCTATGAACCACGTAACAAACTCATCGTAGTCGGACTTAATTTGATATGACCGCTAGGGTCAGAATATCAATCGTCTTTTTAGTCATTACCGAAATAATGGTAATGACATACTTGAACAAAAACAAACTCAATTACAAGCTTCTTGGTAACCTTGTGACTTTCCCTGATCCAAGCGTGAGTCCTGTGCTTCCAGTAGTATAGATCTCTACTACTATTCACACCTACTCATACTCGTCCCAAGTATTGTCTCGCAGTCCCCAAGTCCTAAAATCACCAAACAATTTAACACATACTAATGTGTCCAATGAATCATACAAAATTTTCCTAGACTCTATTAGGACTTCTTCCATGCGCATCTTCACTCATCAATTCTACTTCAACTCGGTTGGTGGTGGAAATTCCATACTATGGGACAACTTCAAGAATTACACCAATCGTTCCATCATCCTGCCAATCGAAGGTGTACTTCATACGTACCGTACTCCTCTAAACGTTGCGCTATTTTATCAGACATATTCTAAAGGCAAGATACCACTCTTACGATATCTTCTGATAGGTGTCATCCACTATCATAAGCCTTCTTCATTTCCTCCATTTACTCACTTTCTCTACGGGTCTTCACCATGACCCTTTGTGCACCCATTCAGACATTCGGTGTACCAAGCGAGAATTTAAGATAAGAAAGCTTTAATTACGATAGACATATAAATCTCCTTATCATCCCAAAACGTTTACATGCTAGTTCCAAAACCCTATTCGTACGCTTAGAATCCTAAACACATTAGGTTTCTAGATCCGGTCGGCAACAGACCATAAATCCAAACAAATAACATAATATATGGCAACCATATAACATTTAGCACATAAAAGCATTTTAGGAATCATTCCTAAAATATACTAGTGCTTATGTCTTAAAATATGGTAGACACTCATCTCACAATCATCGCTTAACATTCTATGTTTAAGTCTAGAAATCCTACAAATTCCTAGTTCGCTTAAACTAATGCTTAGATACCAACTGTAACATCCTCGTTTTCACGGCCAGAAAAGACCGATTTGTTTATGCTTTGTTTTAAAATCAGAGTAATCTTTTAAAGAAAACAGTTGTGGAATTTGTTCCCAAAAAATATATATGATAAGAATTTATCAAAGCATTTCTTTAAAGAAATGTATTTTCATTAAATAACAAAATCTCGGGATGTCATGTTCCGATACAGACCAAAAACATAAATAGTATAAAATAGACCTTACAACAGTTATTTATAACTACTGATCTATAATCCAAAATCTCTCGTCAAGTCCACCAAATTATACTCTTGTGCCATTACCTGTAATGCAAAGAAAACTGAGTGGGTCGGGCTTGGGAGCCCGGTGAGCACATAAGGTTTTCAACCCACAATAATATAATTATTATATTTAATCATCAAACAATCAACCCAATTACCCATCCCCGTTATCTTCCTTACTCTTAAGGGTCTACCCTAAGAATCATCTATTCGTTCACTCCGTGTTAGGTACTAAGACAATAGCTGCCCAGATTCTTTATTAGGCACTAAGACAGTAGCTTCTAGGGTTCTTTATTTGGCACTAAGACAGTAGCTGCCAGGGTTCTTTATTTGGCACTAAGACAATAGCTACTAGGGTTCTTTATTTGGCACTAAGACAGTAGCTGCCAAGGTTCTTTATTTGGCACTAAGACAATAGCTGCCAGAGTTCTTTATTTGGCACTAAGACAGTAGCTTCCAGGGCTCTTTATTTGGCACTAAGACAATAGTTCCCGGGAATCTTTATTTGGCACTAAGACACTAGCTGTCCTTATTCTTTATTTGGCACGAAGACAATAGCTTCCAGGGTTCATCTATACGATACTAAATCCATAACTACCAAGGTTCATCTATACAATACTGTTAGGTACGAATCTGGATGTTTCACTAGTAATCAAACAATCATAAGACGAGAATAACAACAATAAGTTGAATGAATTGAGCTTGCACACGATTAAACACTAGAACCGTCAGGTACAACTCAAAGACTAGCCGTAAACTCTGTTGCATCGAACCATACAAAAGACCAACTCCTAGACTATTTATACTTTCCAGGACCGTAAACATAGTTTGCTGCCGTAAACACGTTTATGGCTGTAAACGTGTTTACGGTCGTGAACAATACAAAATACAAACCAACATAAAGGTGTAATTACAGACATATGACCAAAATAAATCACATGCAAAGCCTAGCCCAAACCATTTACATGACCCTTCAATCTCCCCCTTGGTTTGGAGCGGGCTTGAATTTAGTCTTTGTCAACAACCAGCACATCGGATCTCCCCATAGCTTCATTCCATATTTTCTTATCGATAATTATAGCCACCATCCTTGTATATACCTTTGCAGCAGGCTCAAATAGCTCATCAGCAACAATAATATGATGACTTGCAAGCTGATGAATGTCCCACTCACCAAACTGGAGTAGATCCATTTTGTCATACAAATGAATGCAATCTTTTTTGAGCTTGATAACAGCAGCATCTGATGCTTCATCATACACCCAATAATTCATAGAGTGTAGAGATCCATCAGGACAATTTCGAGGAACAGTGATGTGTTTGACGTGAGCAGTAGCAGGTCACATCACTGCCTGAATAGGCTCAATGGTTTCGGGATCAAAAACACGCTTGTGGACTTCAACAAAAGACTCTGCAATTTTATTTGATGGAAAACCCTTGGCCACTTGATCTTCCAAGAAAGATTTGAATTGGCTGGCTTTGGGATTTTTTGACGGATTTGAGAAGGCAGCTTTGGATAGCTCAATAAGATTAACCTTGCTAAAGGAGTGGAAATCATGAGCATCCTTGTATAATTCTTTATTCCTGCTCTTCCTTCTTACCATAAACATGTCCTGTGTGTCATGAAATCCCCACGATATGATTCCTGACCTATCACCATACAAAGCCTCTGAAAGTTTGAGTGCTTTGGTCAGTGAAAGTTATGCGAGGCCTATCCCAAGGTGATATATGATCCACACTTCTTTTAAATAACCATTTGTTTTTGTCGATCGATTTATCAACAACTTTTTTTCTTTTAGCACCTTTCACCTTTGCAGCTCTGGAGGCCAGTTCTGGATCCAATTCAAAACGATCTACAACGATTGGGGATCTGATTGGTTGAGAGGAAATGGGAGCATCAACATGGTGAGTATTTGGAACCGGGGGATCGACATGAGGTTCATCAGTAGTTGTCCTGAAATCATCACCAAACCTGCCTTCAAGCTTCTTTTGCAACTCTAGGAAATTTGCAGCCAGATGACCATATTGTGTCTGAAGATCTGCAATTTGCTTTGTCTTCAGAGCATTTTCTTCATTAAGTTCTGCCATTTGAATAGTGAGCATTTTCAGATTGGAGATTTGCGATCTTGATGACTAGCTCAATATTTCTTTGATCAAGTTCTACATTTTTTTGTTTGATGGCATCAAGCTAGCTTTGATGTCCATGGAGTGATGGGGAATCATCTCTTGTGTTGTCACCTCCGATGAAGATTCCCTTGCCACGAGGAAGTGGTGTTGAAAATTGATCTTCAGCTAACAGATGAGCTAGCTTGACTGAGGCATCGTCTTTGTTTGGTCTAGGAGATGAGAGATCTGCTTGAAATGAGGAACCACCAGCTTCAAGTACAGTACTGGGACCCTCACTGATGGGTTCGATTGAGACAATAGCTGGCGGGATTGTTTGTGGAGGTGTAGCACTTTGGGTTGTTGTACTCTGAGTTGCTAACCTCAGTACGAGTCTACGACGTTTGTTTGGAGGAGGAGTGGCTTGAGTGGTGGTGAGATCTTCTTCCATTGGCATGGATGTAGGTAAACCAGTGTCAAGGGGAGGAATCCCTAACATTGTCACCATAGGAATTACTATTTCCGCCGCTGGATTGGAAACAGGAGGAGAGACTACGAAAACATCTTCTTCTACCCTTGTCTCAGTGGTCACATGAGCAACTTCATTGACATCATCAAGCAAATTGTTGAGGTTTATTTCAGGCAGAAAGTCATCATTGCCATCAAAATTCGGTGGGATATCATCTCTATCAAAGCCCGTTAAGTCAACATCCTCATCTTCTTTGTCATCTTTTCTCGAACCCTCATTGTAGTCACTCTGAACTTGAAGAGATTGCAATTCGATTTCATCATCAACTTGAGTCTTTGGAGCAGGAGTCTCGTCATCTTCATGATCGGAAACAGTGATGATAAATTCAGAGGACACCTTTTCTGATGAAGTCGGCTCTGATAGAGTCTTCTCAGAAGTTTCATGGGATTCGGAAGACTCATTGATCTTTGCAAATTATCCAAACTTCACCAAGGGATGTAGACCTTGAAAAACCACTTTTCCGTTTTGATTTTGTTTGATAAGACCAACAGTGTGAGGGCCTAAGGACTTTGTGTCCATCTTTCACCAGACTTGACCATGTACGAGAATTGATCATCAATGAAAGCTTGAATGAATCGGGGATACATCAGAAATGTGTCTCTGTTTCCTCGAGTCATGGCACCAATTTTCACTAAAAACTCGTCAAGGACATATTTTGAGAAGTTAAATTTGTTTCCGGATGCCAAAGATACAATTGCTCCTATGTTTCTGATTGAGATCTCATCTGCTCCTGATCTCCTTCCTGATATACAACTAATGAACATGTGAGCCAAGAAGCGCTAGTAAGGAGGCATAAGCTTTTTCACAATAGGAGGATAAGAACCCTCATATCCCATCCTTTCAAGAATTTTTGGAATTTCTTCAGCATCAACTTCAGTTGGATAATCAGATTCATCAAGGATCATCAATGTGTCTCTGATATATTGCTCCGAAATTCTGACATTGCAGTTTTGTACTACAACTTCAATAATCATTTCTTTATTCTGCTCGATCACCTTGGTTATTCTCTAAAATTCTTGAATAAGACTTCCATAGATGACAGGATTCACTGTGATAGCATAGGCCAAGCAGCATTCTCGTAAACGATACATCATGGACATGAAATCTTTGTGAACCTCTGGTGGATCATCCAACACTATTGCAAGGTTGTGCATCTCAGTTGTCTTAAGATATGCCATTATCTTTGACGTGAACTAAACGATTTTGAGAAAACTCGAACATGATTTTCGAAGATTAGAGAGAACAAGGATATGTTTACGGTTTTTGAATGAAGGAGGCGGTAAAGAGAGTTTACTGGGGTAAACTCCCACCTTTATACCTCTTTGACTTTTCAAACCGCATACACTGTTAGATTACCAGTCCAATTTCCAAGCAGAATTTTCAAAAAAATAAAACTTTTTGAGGATTATTAAAGTAAAAGTAAAAATAAAAATAAAATTAACATAAAATAAAAATATCCTAATTTCAACAATTAAAGGAAAATTTGTCTTTAACTTAAAAAATAAAAATAAAAATAAAAATAAAAATAAAATTGCAAATAGCCTCAAAAATAAAATAAAAGAAATTCTAACTAAATAATACGCATAAGTAAACTTTTTGACTTCATCTTGAGATATTGGGATCAAAGTTGTTAGACAATCTTTATCCACTTGTCGGTACCTTTCATATTTACGTCTTTCTCTGGTCGATCGTCAGTATTGTGGTCCACTTAAACACAAAAAATTAAGACAGATTTAGGACATACTATTTATTACAAGACAGGGTGAACTTAAGTTCCTAAAAATTATATCTGATTCTAATTTCTTAGTTACTATATCTTAAGGACTATTCATCTGACGACGACCAGGGATATTGTTGTCAACCTAAATTGAGCAGCGAGATCTATAGACAATCTTTGAGTTTTCAATTTTAATTGTACTGGAACATGTTTCCCGCTTCCAGATATGCCCCGGTAATCAAGGACTTCCAGAGTACTCCTTACATAGGATTAGCAGACGATCATTAGGAGAGAAGATAGATTCAGAGTATTATCATTTAGTGCATATGTTGTGTACCAGGTCGGATTGTTAGTCACGCAGAGGAGACAACATATGGCTAACAAATAAGAGGAATTTCATATGTATATACATACATATATATATATATATATATATAATATGAAGAGAAATAGAGTTGCATATGTTACAGTCCAGGTCGGATCTCTTCCAATCACGCAAAGGAGGTAACATATGACTAACAGACAGAAAGAAAGAAAGAAAATGATTTTCTACAGACCTAATTTATCGGAATTTACCAGTTGCCCCATCAATACCGAAATTAAGGACAGAATCCGCACATCGAGGAAAAGTTAAACCATAGTTCCAAGTACGGGTTCAATTAATGTGACGAGTAGATTCTCATATATATCTCCCTGCTCAACCTATCCGAGCGTCGTATTGTCAGGCTGAACGGATGTAACTAGGTCAAAATTTGTCAAGTCTACAAATTTCCTAAGTTCAACTCTGCCTAGTCAAGTCCATTTAGATACTTTCGTGCCTACCAACGCATCAAACCAAAGCATAGACCCTTCAACTTTGGGTACGTTACACAGATTCAGATTGCCTGTTATCCCTTGATAATATCACTTCCCAGTCCTTCAACAGCAAACAAAACTATTAGCGACAATATATTTTTTCAATTTTCTGAATTTTTATTGTTTTTGGATTTTTGAGAGTTTTTTTTTTTAAATAAAACAGAAACAAAATATTTTTGGATTTTTAATTTTATGTTTTTGGATTTTTGTTTATTTCTCCCCCTAAATTTGTGCATGAGAGAGAATGAAATGACTAAAAATGCGCAAATTTAAAAAAAAAAATTAATCCTCAAAATGAATCATTTTTAAAAATCACACAAGCACATCGAATCGAGCTTTATGAAAAGGCTTTGTGAACTGGTCCGCCACATTATTGTTAGTGTGAACATGTTCTAACCTAATGAGCGAACGCTCATAACAATCTTGGATAAAATGAATTTTGATGTTAATGTGATTGGTTTTGGAATGTTGGACTGGATTTTCAGTGATTTGAATAGCAACCTCATTGTCACAATGAATTCGAGTTTCTACAAAATTCAAACCGTAGTCCAACAGCTGATCTTGGATCCATATAACTTGAGAACAATAGGCAGATGCAGCGACATATTCCACTTCTACTGTTGAGGTAGAGACCGTATGCTGCTTCTTACACTGCCATGAGACCAGTCTATCTCTAAGAAATTGGCATCCTCCTGACGTCGATTTTCTATCAAGCTCACACCCGCCATAGTTGCTATCTGCAAAAGCATAAAGATCAAGTTCTGGATTTTTCAGATACCAAAGACCCAATTTTGGGCAACCTTTGAGATACTGAAAAATTCGTTTAACAGCAATAAGATGAGAAAGTTTAGGATTGTCCTGGAAGCGTGCACATTGACAGACTACAAACATTATGTATGGACGACTAGCAGTCAGATACATGAGCGAACCGATTATCGATCGATAATACGTCTGATCTACGGATTCGCCTTCAAGATCAGGAGCCAGTAGAGGTCTCTCCGCCATGGGTGTAAGAGCAGTTTTCGCATCTCTGAACCCGAACTCCTCTAGTATATCATCCACATACTTTGCTTGATGAATAAGGATTCCGGTAGAAGACTGTTTGACCTAAAGCCCCAGAAACATGGTCATCTCCCCAAGATAACTCATCTCAAACCTTTTCTTCATTACATCTTCAAACTCCTTGCAAAGTTGTGGACAAGTTGACCCGAAGATAATGTCGTCAACATAGATCTGAACAAGTATCTGATCATTACCCACATGCTTGATGAACAGAGTTTGATCAATGGTGCCGCAAGAGTATCCATGCTCGAGCAAATGCTTTGTGAGAGTTGCATACTATGCTCGAGGAGCTTGATATAACCCATACAGTGCTTTGTCCAACTTGCAGACACGATTAGGGAACTTTGAGTCAACAAACCCAGGGGGTTGATCAACATAAATTTCTTCCTTCACCTTGCCATACAAGAAGGCAGTCTTGACATCCATTTGGTAAACCGTAAAATTCATGTAAGAAGCATATGCAAGAAAGATGTGAATAGCCTCCAACCGAGCCACGGGAGCAAATACCTCAGTATAGTCAAGACCCTCAATCTATCCAAACCAACGAACCACTAACCTTGCTTTATTTCTAACAGTCAATCCCGAATCATCTTGCTTATTACGATAGACCCAACGCGTGTCAAGAGCCCTTTTTCCCTTTGGTAAGTCAACCAACTTCCAAACCTCGAGCTTTTCAAACTAATTAAGCTCCTCATGCATCGCATCCACCCAGCTTGGATCATTCAGAGCCATCTCAACGTTCTTTGGCTCTATTTGAGATATAAAGCAAGAGTGGAGACATTCATTAACATCTACACTCCGACTTCTGGTTTTAACTCCATCTCCTAGCTGGCCAATGACATTTTCGATTGGGTGATCGCATTGGATTCTAGAGGGTATGTCTTGGCTGATATCATTAAGAGAAACAGGAAGAGTGTGAATGTTGAAACCTCCATCATCTGCTGATTGTGTCCTACTTGATGACTCTGCTACAAATTCATTTGCAATTTCTTCAGGAAAGAGTAGTTCCATAAAAGTTGAAGTGGCAGCGGAAGTATCTCTAGATATGAACTTTCTTTCAACAGGGGTAAGAAGTGTAGCATCAACATCAGTAGTTCCATCTTGAACTTTAGACTTTGGACTAGATGGTTGATCAGATGGCTCCCCTTCAGGTGTAGCATAGGACTCTTCATCACGCGTAGCAAAGAACACCCCCTCAACCGATGGGGGTCTGTAGACAACTTCTTCATCTTCATCTTCGTACACAATCTTCGAACCAGAGGAGGATCCACTTGAACTATCTGAAGACACATTAAATGATTTGAAAAGAGATGTGTAATCAAATAACAAGTCGGGACCCACTCGAGCATCTATTTCATTCTCCTCCAGCCAGCGCACGTCATAGGATTCAACGATCTGCTTCGCCCTCTTGTTGTAAACTCTATACGCGGTGCGCGCAGCATACCACACAAAATAATAGTCATAAGCTTTGGCATTAAATTTAGGGTTGGAATCTAAGTTAAGAAGGGTGCAAGGACAGCGAAATACACGGAAATGGCTGACAGAAGGCTTGTGTCCATAAAAAATTTCATACGGAGTCTTCATATGTGCTTTGTTGATTAGAACACGGTTCTGCACGTAGCAAGCAGTGTTAATCGCCTCCGCCTAAAAGAAAACATGTAGTTTGGAATCACACAGCATCGTCCTTGCGGTGTCTTTCAACGTTCTATTTCTCATTTCAGCAACACCGTTTTGTTGAGGCGTGTGAGTAGAGCTATATTGATGCACTATCCCCTTTTCTGCACAAAAATGGTCAAGAATCGAATTCTTAAATTCAGTTCCATTGTCAGTGCGAAGCGCCTTCACTTGATTGTTGGTCTGCTTCTCAATCATCACCACGAACTTCTTTATAAGATCAGCAACCCCTGCTTTGTTGTATAAGAAGAAGACCCACGTATATCGAGAGAAATCATCGATCACAATGAGATAGTATGAGTTCGGTTAATGCTCAGGACGTTGACCAGTCCAAATAAGTCCATGTGTAACAATTGGAGCACTTAACTTATGGAATTGACTTGCTTGGGTAGGTGTGGTTTCCGATGATGTTTGCCTTGAGCACAGGAAACACACTTTTCAAATATGATAAAGTCTCTGACAGGAAGGCATCAGACCATCTCATTTTTTGCAAGACGATTCAGGTTTTTCGCTTTAGCATGACCTAGTCTTCGATGACACAGCATTGCATTGTGTTCGGAGACCTTTGAGTAAAGACAAGTGACTTGTTCAGGGAGATTGTTGTTCATATCGATGATATAAGCATTCCCATCCCTTTTAGATTTGACTAGAATCCACTCTTATGGGATGACAATGCTAGGCTTGAGAATCATACACTCTTTATCAGTAAAATGATTTGAGTAGCCTTTGTCACATATCTGAGAAACGCTCAACAAACTATGCTTTAACTTGGGAGCATAGTTGACATTTTCGAAGCTCAGCACTCCATTCATAACAGTTCCGTGCTGTGTGATCTTTCCACCATCTCCGTCCGCAAAGGAAACATAACCCCCATTAAAAGATTGAATTTCGCTCAGTTGGGAGATGTTTCCAGTCATATGCCGGGAGCAGCCGCTATCGACGTACCAAGGACGAACGACATTCCTCCACAACTGTCCCTGCAAAATGAGCAGAATCATTTAGATTTAGGAACCCAGGCCATCACTGTCCTGGGTTTCCTTTTCACTTTTTCTTATTTAGATTTTAAAATTTGCAAATTAGGATCTTCATTCCTAATCACTTCAGAGGGTGGTAACGATGAATTAGAAAGTGATTTGGGCTTCCATTGAAGTTTAGGTTTTACAACATTCACTGGTGGTTTTGAAATAGACTTCACATGAGTTTGCACAAACCTTCTGGATGTTCTACCAAAACTAGTAGAAGATCTAGAATTGCTTTTTGATGAAACTGATCTTGGCGGAGCCTTGTTCGGTTTTGGCAAACTATTTTGAGTTTTGTCAGTAAAAACCTTTTTATTTGTTTGAAGACTAGCCCTTTTTCTGTTTTTATTATCTTTCTGATCATTATTTCGAGAACGAGTTCTTGAGGATTTTCTAATTAAAGACCTTCCTCGAGACTCATTCTCCCCTCTTGGTGACAGATAGTTTACAAAGATCCTATTTTGACAATTCCTAGCTATGTGACCACCAACACCACAATTAAAACAAATCTGTTTATTATTTGAACTTGTATTGCATTTTTCAGATTTATTTTCTTTACGGACACTCTTGCTCTTCCCAGAAGAACATGCATGAGAATTAGATTGAGAAATAAGTGAGGGTGCCTCATTCAATTTGACTTATGGAGTTGATGATTCCTCATGAGAATCACAAGCATCAGAATTACCAAACAATTCATCAAACATTTCGAATAAGTTAAATTCAACAGTATTAGATGATGAGCCAACACAAGAAACATTTTCAGTCTTAACATTACAAACACAACCAGAATTATTCATGACAGAAACATCAGGTTTAAAAACAAAATTAGGTTCTCCAGCTTCGCGCTTTGCCTGATCTAATGGTTGATCTGCAGAGGAAGTAGAAACATTAGTATTTTCAATGTTAATAAAACCTCTTGAAACAAAACTGGCTGGTTTGCCATATCGAATATGTGACTCCTTGTCAGTTTCGTTCTGTGTCATAGGGATGGATGTGTAGTTACGATTGAAAGGTGGAGGAACACAATCATACCCTAGACCCTTGTTTTGACTTTGAATTTTAATTGGGTTTCACACAAGGACTCAACTGTCTTACTTGATGCAGTGTAATTTTCGAAACAAACATCTATTTTATCATTCTTAATTTTCAAAGCGTCAAGTTCTTTGGTTACTCCATCAAATTGTCTTTTAACATAATCATACAGTTCACATTTTTCACTGTATTCTGATTGAATTTTTCTAAAATCCTTTATTTTTGCTTCTAGTTGGGCCTTAAGAGGTTTTTATCCTTTCCTAAGTAGATAGCCCTCTTACTTAAGGTCCTCTACTTGCCTACGTAAGACATGTATTTCATCACGAAGAAGTGTAACATATTCTTTAGAAGCAAAAGAACAAGATGGTAGATTTACCTCGCTTTTCTTGGGCTCGAAAGAGGTAGATACCATTAGGGCAAGTTGTAATTCTATCATCTCTGCTTTGGGATCAACATCAGCATTCTTTGAAGAAGTATCATCAATTAGAGCTAGGTGAGCATTTTCTGGCCCTGAGATATTCAAGGCTTGGATTTGGTCCTCCCAGTCAAATGATTGTGCAACCATAGTTGTTTCTCCACTAGCTGTAGCTCCTGCACGGTTGTTTCATACTGCAACCATCTGCATGTTGTTGATTCTGCGATCTGGTATCGGGCAATCTCGAGCAAAATGACCTTGCTCGTGGCAGTTGAAACATCTTAGCATGCTTTTACTGAATCCCACCTTCTTGTCAGCATTCATGGCCCAGTTGTTTTTCCTAGTTTTCTTGGCGAATTGTTTGGCTCTGAAAACAGCCATGGCAATTTGCCATGTAATGTCCATTTCCTCTACATCTTCAGGATGTATCTGGTCCAAATCAGCAAACGATAGCTAAGGTGGAAGATCTCCAGCGACAAAGGTATTGTAACAACTGACTAGCCCGACAGTTAGAGCCAGATTTTCATCAGATTCTTTGGAGTTCGAAGTAGGGGCTTTAACTGACACATTGGGAGCAGAAATGGGTTGAGGGATGGCGAATGACACATTTTTAGTTTGATGGTGAGGGATGGATGGTATAGCATTGAAAGTTTGAATCTGAGGTTGTTGAACTACAAAAGCTTGACCTGAGGGAGTCATGTAAGATGATAGAGCATTATTGGATGAAACTCCAAGATTTGCAGTAGAATAAGAATTCACATGGTTGATTTCTCTCTATTTGTCATCAATGTCACATGCCTTGATAACCGCCATGACTTCTGCAAGAGAGAGACGACTGAAATCCTTGGTTTTCTTAATCACAACAACATTCATATCCCATGACCTAGGAAGAGCATTCAGAAGTTTCTTGTTGATTTCTGACTTGATCAAGAAAATCCCTGAAATGTTCATGTCAGTTGTGGGTGCAGTGAATATTTGCAATTGAGCTTCAAGAGTCTCTCCTGGAATGTAGTAGAACATGTTGAATTTCTGTCTCAGCATGTCCTGCCGACTCTCTTTCATATCTTCATTGCCCTCATAGACCTCAATAAGTGCTTCCCATAGAGCTTTAGCTGAAGTGTACTCACAAAAACCTTGAGCAATATTAGGGGATAATGCCATGGTTAAGGTGGTTAAGGCTCTTTCCTGTTCTTCAATCAACTCAAAATCCTCATCAATATAATTGTCAATAGATTTGTCAACCAATTGACCTCCAATATTCACAGTGATTCTGACAGGATCTCTAAGAATGCTTCTCCATATCTTGAAATCTTTCATCATAATGTATTTTCTATCCTATACTTCCACTCGGGAAAACCTTCAGCAAACATCAACCTTGGAATACGAGTAGTCGTGCCCATAATAGCATCAAGTTCTTAAAATTGAGTTTGACTTTGAGAATCCATTTGAAATTTAAGTAATTTGAAGTTCCATAAAGGTTTACAGTTAATCTAGAAAAATAAAATGTTTACGGTCGTAAAGAGAGTTTATGATTGATATGTTTGCGACCGTAAATTGAGTTTACGGTATAGGTTCACGGTTTATGGATTTTATGGTTTATGGGTTTGCTGTTCTTCAATCCTGTTTACGGTGCTTAAATATTAAGAGATTATAGTTTTTGAATATATCCTATAACGACGGTAAACTGAGTTTATGGTTGGCAGTAAACTCTCAAATAGCCTTCAAAACTCGAGTTTTTTGATAAAATCAGTTCCTTCAATGCCTAGAACGTAGAATTTAATGATTAAATAGTGAGAATAACAGCTTGAACACTCAATATCTCAATCGAATGAGTTTTGATACCAGTTTACGCTCTGATACGAATTGTTAGGTCCGAATCTGGATCTTTCACTAGTAATCAAACAATCATAAGATGAGAATAACAACAATAAGATGAATGAATTGAGCTTGCACGCGATTAAACATTAGAACCGTCAGGTACAACTCAAAGACTAGCCGTAAACTCTATTGCATCGAACCATACAAAAGACCAACTCCTAGACTATTTATACTTGCCAAGACCGTAAACATCGTTTTCTGCCGTAAACACGTTTACAGCCATAAACGTGTTTACGGTCATGAACAATACAAAATACAAACAGACATAAAGGTGCAATTACAGACATAAGACAAAAACAAATCACATGCAAAGCCTAGCCCAAACCATTTACATGACCCTTCAAGTACTAAATCCATAACTACCAAGGTTCATCTTTCGTCTCATCCTCAAACTCATTCTTCATCACACACTAACTATTTCGTCTACCCATGTTCTACCTGAAATATTTGTAGATATAAAATACATATACAGTTTAACTCATTTAAAACCTGTATAAAACATCCATTCCACACTCATCTCAAATAAACAACAATATAAAAACACATAGCACATATTTCATAAAAAATACTTCATATATATATATATATATATATATATATATATATATATGTGTGTGTGTGTGTGTGTGTGTGTGTGTGTTAGAAGAAAGTGACTACACACTCACAAAAAACATATACTTAATACATTCAAACAATACTTGTATTAAAATCGCGTTATGAAAGGGACTATACACTCACTTGATCAGAAGATGATCGAACAACACTACGGCTTGTAAAATTAGTATTCTTTGGTAGATCTCGAAGATCTTCATAAAAACCGGCTTCTTGCAGGTAGTGCTTCGGATCGAGAATTTCACTTCTCGTGATCTTCGGGGCTTCGGGACTTGCTTCGGAGCTCGGGAATGATAACGAGGCTTCAGGGGGTTAAAATAGGGCTTAGAGCGAGTAGAGGGAGTGGGAGAGTAAGAGATGACCAACCAAACTCGGCTGACCCTTGATTTCTATTTATAGGGTGGATTTTCTGGGCCCACCTCATGAGTTTCTAATATTCACCTCGTGAATTGGCTTACCTTGTGAGTTTCTAATATTCACCTCGTGAGCTCGATACGTTATTGCGTTCGTCATGGCTACTTGCCCTGGAAGACGCCCATCATCTGTTCACCCCGTTAGTCACTAATGCTCACCTCGTGAGCTGGGCTCACCTCGTGAACTACATATGTTCACCTCGTGAGTTCTGATAGTTTTGGGGTTCCACGCCCCGAACTTCAGAAATTCATAACTTTTGCATACTAACTCCGTTTTCGACGTTCTTTATATCAAGGTAAAAACAAGATCTGCAACTCTCATTTAGACTCCATTGGCTAATTTTTCCACACCCCTAAACCAAGGATGGCGGAAAATAACAGGGGGTGGAGGACTTCATGTATAGTATCATAACAACAATTACAATAGCGATTAAAGTAAACAGGACCAAAATAAATATAATTGAAAGAGTTACATCATTGTATAAGTTTACATGTTTCCGAATCAATTACATTATGTTAACAAAAATGAAATGTTTGACGCCTTAACGTCCCATCCTCAAAAGCACTTGGTTACCTGTTTAGTGATTTCCTGATAATACAAGTTGTTTTGAAAAAGTTTCAACACAAAGGTTGTTCCAGAAAATCCAATATTTTCCTTAATACGTAAAATGTAGTCTTAAAACTCAAGACCAAAATGTATATGTAGCGTTCCTTACTTATAGTAAATAATGCAAGTTTAAATTGACATAAACTCATTTTATTTCAATGAAATCCCCGTAAATCTTATGTTTGTTAAAACTTAATGTGAGTTATTATAACCATGCTATGACCTAGATGGCCTGAAACGACGTTCTTCAGACGTCGGAAATGTTATGACGTTTGTCACCCCAGACCTGCCGGTCTAGCTGTTGCATGCAGCTAAGGTGTGAGTTTGTCAGACCTAATATAGATATATATACAACTATCACACTCTCCCACCAGGAGACTCTGGTTACAATACATGACTTATTTGTAAGTGAAGGGAATGTCTCACAAAAGTCATTAATGAATTTACGTGCAATGTAATGAAAACCCCTTTTTCTATAAATGTCCCCTTTCGTAATGAGTTTGTTCTATTAATGTATCATAAACTATACCTATTATAGTTTTCCCAAAACGTTTGTAATGCAAAGGAACTCCATTTTATGTGAGTCGAATGTATAGCAAAAAGATAATAATGTTTATCACGCCTTATCTTGTATTATTTGTAATGACTAGGACTCTTACAAATCAGTGGGTCTTTCATTTTATATAAATATTCCACAACAGAAATAATAGGTGAAATATGAAACTATCAAAGATTAACACTTTGCTCAACATGTTACAAAGTGTGATGAAAGTTGTAAGCTATCAACTTGTTTTTAACATTTCGGCATTGTTTTGGAAAAATCACAGAAAAATCATACGAAGTCGAAAGTGGTATCCGTAAACTCTGGGAGTTTAGAAAGTGTGTCTCGTTTGTTCATAAATTTTATCAGGATTTTTAGACGTCTCTAACTTGTGTGAAAATGTCTAGATTCACAAACTGGTCCGGATTTGTAGCTACAGTGATAGGCAGTTTTGTAAAAATCACCATAAATTGTAGAAAAATTGTATGAACACGTGAAAGTAGTCATTTTAAAGGTATATACCGGAACTATTTGAATATAATATAGTTTTGAAAACTAAAATGTTTAAGCTGACCAAAATAGTCCGTGAATGGAGTTAAACGTTTCTGATGAAAGCTGTTGGATGAGTTTAGTTATGGTCTTGGTGTTTAAACTTGTATCCCCCCCCCCCTTAAAACAAAAGAAAACATGAAAAGATAGGGGCTATGAACTCACCTTATGTGAGTTCATTGGATGATTATTGAAGAAGAGAAGTGTTCAACTCAAGAACACTTGGAGGATTGCTTGAAGATTCGAGAATCTAACACCAATGTGATTTGTGTAACCAATCTATGATTGGAGTATAAGGAAGTGTAATAATCACAAGGAAGATGATGATACTTACCAAAAAAAGAAGAAAAACCTTGGAAAGTACCTGAAATTCTCATACTTGAGATTGGAGAGTTGAGAGAAAAAGGGGTTTGATCTTTTGGTGGAATGAGTGAAAATGAGTGAAGTGTGAGAAATAAGGGTGGGTGTTCCAGCTCTTAGAAAATGGGAATGGCTGGAAAATGATGAGAAAGTACAAGGAAGTGACTAGGTATGGTCGGGAGGGGTGTGGTTGGTCATAGAGTGGGTATGGGTGGTTGCTTGTGTCATAAGATTTGTGATATCCCCAAAATCACGGCCAGAAAAGACCGGTTTTGTTTATACTTTATTTCAAAATCAGAGTAACCTTTTAATAAAAGAGTTGCAGTAATATAATAAAGAGTTATCAAAAGCATTTCCTTAGAAATGTTTTTCATTAAAATACTTGGGATGTCATGTTCGATATAGTACATAAGTATAAACAATACAATATAAGCCTTACTACATTATTTCATATCTACAGGCCTATATCCGTAATCCCTCATCCCAACACATCACAACTATGCTCGAGTGCCAATACCTGTAATACATAAAACTGAGCGGGTCAGGCTTGGGAGCCTGGTGAGCACATAGGGTTTTCAACCCACAATAAATAAGTTTAATAATTTCATCGACCAACAATAACCCGATTACCCGTTCCCGTTATCCTCACATTACGTCCCTAAACACCTATCATAAGGGACTTATCCCAAGGATCATCATTGAGATGGACACTACTGCTAAGGGTGTTCCTCAGCAATAAATGTCCTAAAGGCAACCATGAGGGGGATGGAGTACACCGGTGAACACATCGTTAACAACACCTACAGGTTGCGAGCCTACCCGTGTTCCACTAGGCTGTCTAGAAGAGTCCGTGGTCGTCATCTATACTCCGCTAGATGATTGGATCAACAATAACAACCTCGAGGCCTCTCATCATTTTATCACACATCACCTATTACATTTACCCATGTTTTTTACCCAACATTTTGTAGATATAAAATACATATACAATTTAAATCATATAAAACTTGTATAAAATCGTTCATCCAGCATAGATCACAAGTATAAAAATAATATACACAGATAGCACGTAGTTTATATAAAATACTTCATATCTATGTGTAAGATGAAAGGTGCTATGCACTCACTTGAAAGGGTGGTGATTCCGAACTCAGACAGCGCTTCGTTTCTTAAAAATAATTTCCTTCGACGAAACCTAGTATTATTACCACTAGATTTTAGTCTATTATTCGCCGAGACTAATTAATAGTCTAGCTATTATTACTATTATATAAGCGTTAAAAAATACTTATATAACCCATAATAATAGCCCAAGTATTTATTATAAGTTCCTAATAACGTTACTATAATTAAATAAAATGTTATATTAAAAATAGCGTAGGCGTAGCTCACTTATAGCGGGTTTTATAGAAAACCAGGCTTTGCTTGGAGCAGCGTTCCCAAGCTAAAAATCTCTTCTTCTCGGAGCCTCCGAGCACTCCGGGGCTTCCGCCTCGTGCTAGGGAGGTTCCCTAGGCTTTTCGGGGGATTTCGGGGCTAGAGAGAGTATCTAGAGGGAGAGTAAAGAGAAGAAAGAATGGGAAAGGTGTGAAGAAAATGAGGGTGGGAGAGGTGTTATTTATAGGGTAAAATATGGCTGAACTTGGTGTCACATGTCACCATCTGGTGGCAAGCCTTGGGGAGAAAACAATGGCCAAGATTATGTCATGTCACCCATTTTCGCACAGCACACTTCCGACTTCTAAAATCTATAACTTTCACATACGAGATCCGTTTTTGACGTTCTTTATATCCACCGTAGGTAAAAATAAGATCTACAACTTTCATTTTGACTCCGTCGGCTAATTCTCGACCAATCTTAAATTTAACAGTACGAGGAGATTATATTGTTAAATGTCGACATAAATTTCATAACTTCTACATACGGACTCTATTTTTGTCTATATTTTTATCGTTGAGTTCCTATTAATGAGATCTTCATTTATCATTTAGGTCGCTTAGGCCAAAAACCGCTCGATCAAAAATTCAAGTTTCGGGTTGTACACTATTAAGCTGAAACTTCGAAAAATCATAACCTCGTCATACGAAGTCAGATTTGGGCATTGTTTTTATGAACGCTCTCGGTTTAACGTATTCTACGACTTTTGTTTAGATTTCTAAGGCTAAAAGTCTCTCTATCATAAGTTCACTATTTACGCTTCCTAGTGTCACGCCAGTTTCATCGTGAAACTTCGATGAGTCATAACTTCTTCGTTATAACTCGGATTTCGGTATTCTTTATATCCCCGGAATCCTTGTTTCGACTGCTACAACTTTATGTAGAGATATTGAGGTTATCTCACAATTTAATTTTGATGCTTATTTTTATTCTTTATTAATTATACATTTTATAATTAAATGATAAGCACATAAATACACATAATTCACATAATACTCAAATATTTAATCTTTATTACTTCAAAAAGAGTTAAAATAGTTGACCTAGACTATTACATTGTCAAAAATGATTAACCCCAAAACCCAGGCGTTACAATTCTCTCCCCCTTAGGATGATTCCATCCCATAATCATGCATCAGCAAACAGATGTGGATAGCGACTCATCATGTCATCCTCTATTTCCCAAGTGAGATTCGGCCCATTCGAATGTTTCCATTGGACTAGCACTAAGTCGACCATCTTGTGTCGTAACTTCTTAGTCTAACAGTCAATAATTGTCTCAGGCTGTTTGATCAGCCTCTTATTCTCATCCATCTTTAGTTCTGAGATTGGAATTATGTTGGGAACTTCTCCCGTGAATTTCCTCATATAACACACATGGAAGGTGTTATGAATATCATCGAGTTCTTTGGGCAATTCCAGCTTGTAAGCTTGGTTCCCAATCTTCTGAAGAACTTTGAATGGTCCAATAAACCTAGGACTCAGTTTCCCTCGTTTCCCAAACCTTATAGGTCCCTTCCACGGTGAGACTTTAAGCAAAACCGAATCCCCAACTTGGAAGGTCATCGGTCGCCTTTTCTTGTTAGCGTAGCTCTTTTGACGATCCTGAGCTGCTAACATTCTTTCTCTGATGACCTTTAACTTTTCAGCAGTCTCATGGACTATCTCGGGGCCCATAAACTGCTATTCTCAAGCTTCAATCCAACAACATGGTGTAAGACACTTCTGTCCGTACAATGCTTGATAGGGGGCCATCTTGATGCTCGAGTGGAAACTGTTGTTGTAGGAAAATCTACCAAAGGCAAGTGCTCATCCCGGCTACCTTGGAAATCAAGGGTACACGCTCTCAGCATATCCTCAAGTGTTTGAATTGTTCTCTCGATCTAACCATCAGTCTGCGGATGGTAAGTTGTACTCAAACACAATTTGGTACCTAATTCCTCCTATAGACTTCTCCAAAACCTTGACGTGAAACGGATGTCATGATCTGACACAATTGTTAGAGGAACGCCTTGAAGTCTTACAATTTCCTTCACGTAAGCATTTGCAAGCTTATCCATAGACCACTTCTCGTTGTGTAACGATGTAAATTTTAAACCAATTTTTCATTTTTACAAACATCAAAAACATCGAGTAATAATTTAAGTTCCAATGTAAACAATATTGTCACGACCGATTACATAACAAAGATCACAAAATAGTTTTCCCCGAGTGTGTGTATGATCACGCCGGCGCCTTCCCACGGTCCTCGCTAGTACCTGAAACACATAACACAACAACTGTAAGCATAAATGCTTAGTGAGTTCCCCAAAATACAACCTATGACGCCTTTCCAAGCCCTGACCTTCCGGCCCATGTGTCTCAGGGGACTTCCATCCCGACTGGGTGAACCTTCCGGTCCTACCCACATCAACCTTATGGTCCATTTTACAACGCCTTCCGGCCCATAACATATTCGCCTTCCGACCCATAATATAATGCCTTCCGGCCCATATCAAGCATATCATACATGACACATATAACAAATAACTTATCACACATAACACATATATCTCATAGCATATCCGACCTTCCGGTCACACAGTCAAACCCTTCCGGGTACAGTATAGTGAGAAGACTCACCTCGTTTATCTCGATAACTCGTTAACCCTAGAAATCACTCGTGCTCGAACCCCCGAGCTATAATCCTCCTATAACATCATATATCTATAATTAATACTTGTACCACTAAGGTTGACCATCCCTATCAAGTCAACACTGGACAACTTTGGTCCACAGTCATTGGTCAATTTGACCGGACTCGGCAAGTGCACTAGAGCGACTCGGCGAGTCTATGCGTTTTCACCAACTCGCAAGGATTTTCCCTTTGACACGTTGAGTACTCCCCTGACTCGACGAGTTCCACCTGGTCATGAATCACGGGGCCACCGCGACTCAACTCACCGAGTCGCAAGGACAACTCGGCGAGTCCCAACTCAACTCGGTCCACCTGTCAATACCTCTCTAACTCTCTGTGACTCACTGAGTCACCCACAACTCGGAAGGACTACTCACTGGGTGGTTTTAAGGACAATCTTCAAGCTACTCATCGAGTCTGTTCTTCAGACTCGGCGAGTCCATGCCATGCATCAGCTAAAACTTGCTTCTGTGGTCAGATCCGTTCCATACACACATAGATCTGGCCTTCCCAAGCTCATTTATCACGTAAAGTCTCAGTATTGGCCGCCACGCAACACTTACAAGGCTCTTTTTGGGGAAATAACCTCTAATATGGCCACCCTAGTCTCCAACTCAAAAGAATGGACATAAAGCATATCATTTGGGGCCTTCTGGACCTGCTAAGGTCCAGATCCAGGTTCCATATCTCCATGGGACCTTTCATACTTCAAATACAAGTCAAATAAGGCAAGAAGAAACCCTAGATTTGACATATCAACCAAAAGACGAAGATTAGCTCTGAAAGTTACCTCAAGAAGCTTCCCTTGATGAAATAGAAGTAGATCCAAGCTCCCTAACTCTTCTAGCTTGATCTTCTCCTTCCTTTCTTGCAATAACACACAAATTGGTGAACAAATAGCCTCTTATCTCACTCACATGGACTCTCAGCTGCTTTGGTGCACTCAAGGCTCAAGGTGGCTACAATGAAGGACCATAAGGTCCTTTAAATAGGGCTTAGGACCGGAAAATTAGGGTTTCATTAAACAGCGCGGACTCGCCGAGTCCAGACGCGAACCCTCATCCAAAACCACGACCCGACTCGGCGAGTTCGACCTCCAACTCGCCGAGTCCCCTCACAAAATACCAAAAATATGAAATTAAAGATACCTGGAAATCCGGGTTGTTACACGTTGGCTACTATGAAGTGTGCACTCTTGGTGAAATAATCCACGACCACCCAAATCATGTCGTGACCATTCTTCGTCCTGGGTAGTTTAGTCACAAAATCCATCATGTTGTCTTCCCATTTACCCATGGGTACAGGTAAAGGTTGTAAATTCCCATACGGTTTCTGGTGTTGTGTCTTAACTCTTGCACAAGTAACACACCCGGCCACATACTTCGCAACATCGAGTTTCATCATCGGCCACCAGTAGTAGGGTTTTAGGTCTCTACACATTTTAGTGCTACTGGGATAAATCGAGTACATGGTTCTGTGTGCTTCTTCCATCAGAATATTTCTTATTCCTTCCGTCTTTGGTACCCAAATTCGATCTTAGAATACCTTCAACCCTTGGTTGTTTGTACCGAACCCCAACGTTTTCCCCAAACGTTCCTCCTTTTGGCCATTCTTCTCAGATGCTTCCTCTTGAGCTTTCTTTATACTTTCCACAATGGTCGAGACAACTTCAATTCTTAACACTCTTGGCCTTTTCCTTTCAAGATTAACTTTCCGACTGAGAGAATCAGCGACAACATTGGCTTTACCAGGGTGGTAAAGTATCTCACAGTCATAGTCCTTGAGTAACTCCAACCAACATCGTTGTATCATGTTCAAATCCTTCTGATTAAAGAGATACTGGAGACTCTTATTATCAGCGAACAACTTGCACTTCGTGCCGTAGAGGTAATGCCTCCATATCTTTAGAGCAAATACTACCGCCTCCAACTCCAAATCGTGAGTGGGGTAGTTCTTTTCGTGCTCTTTCAATTGTCGAGATGCGTATGCTATCACCTTTTCTCTTTGCGTCAGAACACGACCCAACCCGACTCTAGATGCGTGACTATAGATCGTGAAGTCTTCAACTCCATCAGGTAGAGAAAAGTATCGGTGCTTCACATAGCTTCTTCTTCAGCTTCTCGAACACTTCTTCATGCTTCTCATTCCACGTATATGTAGCTTCTTTATGGGTCAAAGCTATCAATGGAGATGGTATCGAAGAAAAGCCTTGGATAAATCATCGGTAATATCCATCTAATCCTAGAAAGCTCTGAATCTCTATTTGACTTTTTGGTCGTTTCCACTTCATTATAGCTTCGATCTTTGCGCGGTCAACCATTATTCCTTCTTGGTTAACCACGTGACCCAAGAACTGGACTTCTCGAATCCAAAAATCACACTTGGAGAACTTGGCGTAAAACTTCTCCTTCTTTAACACTTCCAACACTTCCCGTAGATGCTTGTCATGCTCCTCTTGGCTCTTCAAGTAGATCAGAATGTCGTCGATGAACACTATCACTGATTTATAGAGGAATGGTTTACAAACCCTATTCATCAAATCCATGAATGGTGCAGGAGCATTGGTTAGTCCAAATGACATAACCAAGAACTCGTAGTGTCCATATCAAGTTTTGAATGCAGTCTTCTCAATATCCTGCTCTCTCACCTTCAGCTGATGATATCCTGACCTAAGATCGATCTTTGAAAAGTAGCTCGAACCTTACAGCTGATCGAATAGGTCGTCAATCCTCGGCAATGGATACTTGGTCTTCACTGTTGCCTTATTCAGCTCTCGGTAGTCTATACACATTCTCATGCTTTCGTCCTTTTTCTTTATAAATAACATGAGAGCTCCCCATGGTGATGAACTAGGTCGAATGAAACCGTTGTCCAATAGCTCTTGAAGTTGCGTCATAAGCTCCTTCATCTCCGTCGGCGCTAATCGGTATGGTGCTTTCGCTATTGGTGTCGTCCCTGGTAACAAGTCTATTCGAAACTCTACTTGTCTATTAGGTGGTAATCCGGGAAGATCTTCGGGATCCGGAAAATCACACACGACTGGTATATTCTTGTAACAACATGAATTTTCAAAACAAAATTTTCATTTTTTTTTGCAAACATCAAAACCATCATTTAATATTGTAAAACCACATGTGTAACAATGTCATTATAACAAAATACATCCCATGATCATAAAACAGTTCCTTCGTCAGTGTGTACAAATCACGTCGGCGCCTTCCGACGGTCCTCGCTAGTACCTGAAACACATAACACAACAACTGTAAGAATAAATGCTTTGTGAGTTCCCCAAAATACTACTTACGCACATACGCCTTTCCAGGCCCTAACCTTCGGGTCCATGTGTCTCAGGGGACTTCCGTCCCGACTCGGTAAACCTTCCGGTCCTACCTGCATCGACCTTATGGTCTACATCATAACGCCTTCCGGCCCGTAACATATATGCCTTCCGGCCCATAAC
The DNA here is from genome assembly GCF_052625555.1 of Lactuca saligna. Taxonomy (NCBI): domain Eukaryota; kingdom Viridiplantae; phylum Streptophyta; class Magnoliopsida; order Asterales; family Asteraceae; genus Lactuca; species Lactuca saligna. The sequence goes on from NC_136422.1 coordinate 121,587,846, forward strand.
ATAATGCCTTCTGGCCCATATCAAGCATAGCATACATAGCACATACAAACGATTAACTTATCATATACAATGCATATAACTCATAACATATCCGACCTTCCGGTTACACAATAAAACCCTTCCGGGTACAGTATAGTGAGAAAACTCACCTCGTGAAAAGTCTAGAATCTCGCGTACTTGCTATCTCCAAATCCCAACGAAGACTCAACCTTGCCTAATCGTAACGAATATCATTTTAATTAATATAGACTTCCACAACTAGACTTTACCCCTTATCATCATCCTCAGAGGGTAAAAGGCCATTTTACCCTTCCTTGACTCAAAGTCCACATGTTGACCAAAACCCTAAAAGTCAACAAAAGTCAACCTTCCAGTACACGGGGCGTACAGCTTGATGTACGCGGGGTGTACATCGCCAACCTAAGAATCGGGGTCTCCACCTAGTACGCTGCGTGTACTGGGAGTTACGCCCAGCGTAACCATCAGATCTAAGCATTCATCATTTCTGGTCTTAATCGGTTAAGCCATAACTTTAACTTCTAGATCTGGCTTTATTTAAGCATCTGTAGGGCCTAGTTCCTGGTATGTAAATCTTCATTGAGTATTTTTCCTTTTTAAGCCTTGGACTCGGCGAGTCATAGGTTCGACTTGCCGAGTAAGGACGAGACATGGGACACGCTTATGTTGGCGACTCGGCGAGTCCATATCCTGGACTCGGCGAGTCACCGCTGTTGGATGAAACCCTAAGTTTCAGGGGTTTGCACCCTATTTAAGCAGCATATCCGCCCCAAGCCAGCCGCCATTCACCCCCCAGAGCTCCTAACCCTCGTTTAAGCTTGTTCTTTGAAGAGTTGAAGCAATTGTTGGTGTTTTTGAAGGTTTTGAAGAAGAAGGGAAGTAGATCCAGAAGAAGGGGAAGCCATCCAAGCACCATTGTGTTCTCTCAGCAGTTCCATTGAGGTATATCTCATTTTTCCCTTGTTTCCATGCTTATTGCTTCATTTAAGACATTCTTGAGCCATTCCCCAAGCTTGTATGTGCATAATATTCCGAAATAAACCGATTAGTCTCTTGATCCAAGCATAGTTGAGCTCCAGGAGCTCAGATCCACTACCTTTATGAGCCCATATTGCACATAAACCTTAGATCTACTCTTTTGGTGCATTTCAAACCCTAAAATCCCCATAGATGGATATTTACACGTAAAGTTGGAAACTTTACGTGTTATTCATGCTCTAGGAGCCCATATCTACAAATGACATGGATTGGATTTGAGCAAAATCGCATTTTTAGCTCGTGCATGGAACGGACTCGGCGAGTCGCTCATCTGACTCGGCGAGTCCAGTCGCGAGTCTCCAAGTTTGCCCCCTTTTTGTTATGTCGAGTCGTGAGGTGAGTCCAGGAGGGACTCGGTGAGTTGGAAGCCAAAACTCACCCATAATGGAACTCGGCGAGCCAATACCCTGATTCGGCGAGTTCAAGGCAATCTCCTTAGATATCAAGATCAGACTCGGCGAGTGTAAGTCCCTAATCTGCCCGTGTATCAGTCAGATCCGTTTGATGGTGCGGAATCCCAATCAAACGGATGATGTAAGATAAAAAATAGAAGAGAAGGAGAAGAAGAATTGATATGAATCTTGTATGTATTGATATGAATTATAATCCGGATACAAAATATTCACACACGATTTCTCTCCCTGGCCGTAAACTACTTCGTGTTCATCAATTCATCAATCTCTACTCCTCACCCTAACACCTATATTTATAGTTGGAATATGGGCCGGAAACAAATGGGCCGTAAATGAGTTTACGGTCGTAAGGTGTTTACGGCCGTAAACTAGGCTGAAAACTCTACAATTATTACACAAAAATATAATTGCCCAGAAAAGCAAAGTATAAACCATATTTTGACCTAACAATCTCCCCCTTGGTTTATAGCTTTTCTTAATGACCCAACAAGCTCCCCCTTGGTTTATAGATTTCTTTTCTTAATTGACCCAACAAGCCCCCCCCCTAACAAGTAGCTGGCTGTTCTTGTCAATCTTCAATGAGAGCTTGGCTTCAACATTTATCTTCAATTTCTTCACAGCATCAGGATGAACATATGAATCTTCAATGAATGACTTCATCTTGAGCGGTTGGGCATTTCTTCAAAGTTTGGCATTGAACACACGTCGGGTGAGGAGACTTTATGTACTGATTCTTAAAAGATAGTGCTTTCAGCTTGAGAATCTTCAGAGAGAACATCAGAGAGAACAAATTGGTGCGGAATCCCAATCAAACGAATGATGTAAGATCAAAAATAGAAGAGAAGGAGAAGAAGAATTAATATGAATCTTGTGTGTATTGATATGAATTATAATCCGGATACAAAAGATTCACACATACGATTTCTCTCTCTGGCCGTAAATTCCATCAATTCATCAATCTCTACTCCTCACCCTAACACCTATATTTATAGTTGGAATATGGGCCAGAAACAAATGGGTCATAAATGAGTTTACGGTCGTAAGGTGTTTACGGCCGTAAACTCAGCCGTAAACTAGGCCGAAAACTCTACAATTATTACACAAAAATATAATTGCCCAGAAAAGCAAAGTATAAACCATATTTTGACCTAACAATCTCCCCCTTGGTTTATAGCTTTCTTTTCTTAATGACCCAACAAGCTCCCCCTTGGTTTATAGCTTTCTTTTCTTAATTGACCCAATAAGCTGCCCCTAAAAAGTAGCTGGCTCTTCTTGTCAATCTTCAATGAGAGCTTGGCTTCAACATTTATCTTCAATTTCTTCACAGCATTAGGATGAACATATGAATCTTCAATGAATGACTTCATCTTGAGTGGTTGGGCATTTCTTCAGAGTTTGGCATTGAACACACGTTGGGTGAGGAGGCTTTATGTACTGATTCTTAAAAGATAGTGATTTCAGCTTGAGAATCTTCAGAGAGAACATCAGAGAGAACAAATCTTCTGGATCACTTCAGTTGGTACAAAGATAGCAGCAGACTGATTGAGGAGGCTTCAATGCAATCCGTCACGTAATCTTCAATTCCAGCTTCACCTTGCTTCTGGGGTTGAAGGATTGAATGTTGAAAGAATAATCTTCATTTCTTGCTCCTTCAAATGTGAATTCTTCGATGCTCACGGACAAAGCTTTGGCTCAGAAATCTTCAACACAAACTCCATGAGTCTTATCTATACCTGAAATCACTTTTCAAGACAAACAAAACTAAAAGAAAACTTAGCACACAAATTAAAACAGAAAGAAAAATATTTTTTTGGATTTTTTTTTTTTTTCTGAACAAGAAATAAAACATAAATAACACTATTTTTGGATTTTTTTTTCATTATTTTTAATTTTTAATTCTCCCCTAATATTTAAATTAGAAGAAACTATGACAAATTTAGCAAAAACAAAAATGATATCTAACTTTAAGAGTGATTTGGGATCAAAGTTTTTAGACAGCCTTTATCCACTTGTCGGTACCTTCCATGTTCACATCTTTGTCTGGTCGATCGTCGGTATTGTTGTCCACTTAAACACGAAAAATTGTGACTGATTTAGGACATACTATTTGATACAAGACATGATGAACTTAAAAACCTAAAATTTATATCTGATCCTAATTCCTTAGATACTATACATTAAAGTCCATTCATCTGACGACGACCAGAGATATTGTTGTCCACCTAAATTAAGCAGCGAGATCTATAGACAATCTTTGAGTGTTCAATTTTAAGTGTATTGGAACGTGTTTCCCACTTCCTGATATGCCCCAGCCATCAAGAACTTCCAGAGTACTCCTTACACCGGGTGAGCAGACAACCATTCAGAGAGAAGATATTCAGAATTCTATTGCTAACTACTTCAGAGGGGTTGAGAAGAAGAAGGTTGCATATGCTGTGTACCAGGTCGGATTAGAAGTTGCGCAAAGGAGACAGCATATGGCTAACAGATGGGAAGTATTTCACACACACACACACACACACACACACACACACATATATATATATATATATATATATATATATATATATATATATATATATATCCTGCAGAGAAATAGAGTTACATATGTTGTGTACCAGGTCGGATTATAAGTCACGCAAAGGAGACAACATATGGCTAACAGACGGAAAGAAAGAAAATGATATTCTACAGACCTAATTTATCGGAATTAACAGTCGCCCCATCCAACCGGAATTAAGGACAGAATCCGCACATCGAGGAAAAGTTAAACCACGGTTCCAAGTACGGGTTCAATTAATGTGACGAGTAGATTCCCATATATATCTCCCTGCTCAACCTATCCGAGCGTCGTATTGTCAGGCTGAACGGATCTAACTAGGTCAAGATTTGTCAAGTCTATAAATTTCCTAAGTTGAACTCTCCCTAGTCAAGTCCATTTTAAAATTTTTCGTGCCTACCGACGCAACAAGTCAGAGCATAGACCCTTCAACTTTGGGTACGTTACGCAGACTCAGGTTGACTGTTATCACTTGATAATATCACTTCCCATAACATCTCCTGCAAGCACAATCCATTTACACCATATTTTTTTATTTTTGATTTTCTAATTTTTTTTTTAATTAAATTTTCTAATTTTTGTTTTCTTTTTATTTCTCCCCCTAAATTTGTGCATAGGAGAGAAACGAAAGTAAATGCGCAAATTTAAACTATCCTAAAACAAAAATTAGTCTTTAAAGCGAATCAGGTTAAGAAAAACTTAGGAGTATAGAGAAGAAAACGCAAACCGTAATTCACCGATTGAATCTGCATCCAGAAGGTCTGAGAACATCACGCGTAATCTCAGAACAGATCCGGAAATTCTTCATGTCATTAAGCACTAACCCCATGAGTGATCTCTTCTTTTCTTCCTTTCCCACAAAAAGACACATACTCTCAAACAAAGGTCTGAATGTTGTACAGTTGAGAGATGTCTCCTATCATGTGCCTGGAACAACCATTACCAACAAACCGAAGTCTGATGATATGCCTCCATAGCTGTTCTGACACAGAGCGGGATCAGTTGGTCTTTGGAACCCAGTCCATTTTGAAACTGGGCCGACCTTTGTCATCAATGCAGGGTACTCTCTCCCATGACATATCATGCTTATCACAAACAGAAGATGAAGAAATATTAGAGTCATTAGTTGATTTGGGAGATTGAGCCTTTGGTACCCATTGGTAGTTGGGTTTAACCCATTTCTTTTTCGATCCTATGGGTGCCTCGGCACTTGATTTAGCACTTGAAGCCGACTGCCGAGATGACTTTGACCTAACCGGTCTTTGTTTCACCGGAGCATCTCTTAAACTAGACTTCTGGGTCAACATTCCCTTCTTGTTCTTGGGAGTTGGATGCTTGACCTTGGGAGTTGGATGCTTGGCCTTGGGAGTTGAATTCTTGGCCTTCTACGCGTTCCAGTCATCATGGTCTGAACGTGAATTTGAGGGGTATCTTTTGGAGTGTCTCCCTCTTGACGCGTTCTGCCAACCTTGTGCGTAGTAGGGAACATACGCGCGATTAGGACACTTTCTGGCAATATGTCCAGGTGTTCCACAGTGAAAACATGTCGTTTTCTTCACTGTGAAGTTGTCTCTTCTTGCCCCTGGTGGTGTATCCTTGCCTTGTCTCTTGTTGTTCCCACATGTACACGTGCCACAAGAACTCTGTTGCGTTGGAATTGGTGGCCTGTATTTACCAACGGCAGGTTTATCAGAAGCATCTGAGTTCGAAGCAACAGACTCAGAGCTCAAAGAGACGTTTGTTTGTTCAATAGTGTTCTCCTTGTTCTCATTTTCTGCTACCTTACCTGCACATGAAGTAGCAACATTAGTATCTTCAAAATTAATAACTCCCCCTGACACAAATCCATCTGGTTTTCCGTATTTAAGATGTGCCTCCCTGTCAATTTCTTCTTGTTTCATAGGGATGGATGTGTAGTTATGATTGTAAGGAGGAGGTACACTATCATACCCTAGACCCTTGTGTTGATTCCTTTTAAACTGCATGCTTTGGTCCATCATATTTGCAACCACCTCACTTGAGAAATCATATTTTCTAACATCAAGTTTGGCAGTTTCAAACTTTCCTTTCAAAGATTCAACTTCAGCCACTAGCTCAGCATTTTGTTTGACTACATAATCATAGTTTTCACATTTGTTACTGTAGTCTTCCTGAAGTTTCCTAAAGTCCTTGGTTTTAGCTTCTAACTCAGCCTTCAGGGGTTTCTGTCCTTTCCTGAGTTGATATCCTTTATATCTCAGGTCCTCAACTTCCCCTTTTAATAAATCAATTTGTTCCCGAAGAAATTTAATCGTATCTTCACATGATTGAGAATATGAAACTTCACATGAATGAGAACACGACTCTTTATTGACCGGAAGGTTTGCTTAACTCATTGTTTTTCGACAATTCAAGGCGTTAAGTTCTTCAACTATATCAGCCAGACTAAGACGATTGAGATCTTTCGTCTTCTTGATGTCAGCCACATCCATGTCCCACGATTTTGGAAGTGAATTCAACAACTTTTTGTTGATCTCGGACTTAGTCAAGAAGATCCCGGCTATATTCATCTCAGTAGTGAGTGTAGTAAATCGCTGCAACTGAGTTTCGAGCGTTTCTCCAGGGACATAATCGAAAAAATTGAAATTTTGTCTTAACATATCCTGACGACTCTCTTTCATGTTTTGCAAATTCCCTCGTAGACCTTAAAATCAATTAATTAAAAAACAACTAAAAGCAAACGTCAAATTTAAAATGCCTTTTTTTTATTTTATTTTATTTATTACTTTTTTTAAAAAAACCTTAAAACTCAAATTTAAAAAAAATCAAACTCGAAAAGTCAAACCGAAAAGCTAAATTTGAAATTTTAAAAATTAAACGAAAAAATCAAAGGTCAAACCTGAAAGTCAAAATCAAAATTTGAAATAAAAAGTCAAAAATAAACGAAAAAAATAAAAACAATTTATTATTATTATTATTTTTTATTTATTGTTATTATTATTATTATTATTATTATTATATATTTTTTATTTTGAATGAAAATAGAATTTAAAAATAAAAGAAATTGAGTTTTTGGGTTAAAAGTGTCAAAATTCGAAATTAGGTGCGAAAAAGACGGGATATATTTAAAACTTCGGAGAAAAGGAACAAGGAATCAGGTAGACGAGTTGGTAAGGCGCTTTGTTCGGGAGTTGGAGGTCGCTGGTTCGATACCTGTCCGTTGCAAAATCGCTCCTTCTTTTTAATTGAAGCTGCTATGCGAGCTGCTGCTTAGCCGGCCACTGAGCCGAGCCTTAAAGCCGCAAACGGAGCCGTAAACACCGAGCCGCTCTTCAAGCCACGCTTCAATCCGCAAGCCGCTGCCGAGCCGAGATCTCCGGAAACCCTAGCCGTAAACACAAACGCGCCGCCGGCCGAAAGCAGTTTAAGATTACGTGAAAATTCGACTTTGAAGCTCCAAAACTCAATCAAAAACCTCTTTTTATGAAAAACACAAAGAACAAACCCCCTTTATTTTTGCGAGATCTATCCAAAAACGCAAAAATATTTCGAAAATAAGATCAAATAATGCTCCAAATAGAGTTTACGGCCGTAAGCTTGGACCGTAAACACAGAATATTCGATTTTTGGATGAAAAATAAATCCTTTTGACTGATACAACTTGGCTCTGATACCAATTGTAAGTCCCTAATCTGTCCGTATATCAGTCAGATCCGTTTGATGGTGCGGAATCCCAATCAAACGGATGATGTAAGATAAAAAATAGAAGAGAAGGAGAAGAAGAATTCATATGAATCTTGTATGTATTGATATGAATTATAATCCGGATACAAAAGATTCACACACGATTTCTCTCTCTGGCCGTAAGCTACTTCGTGTTCATCAATTCATCAATCTCTACTCCTCACCCTAACACCTATATTTATAGTTGGAATATGGGCCGTAAATGAGTTTACGGTCGTAAGGTGTTTACGGCCGTAAACTAGGCCGAAAACTCTACAATTATTACACAAAAATATAATTGCCCAAAAAAGCAAAGTATAAACCATATTTTGACCTAACAGTGAGTTGTTCATACAACTCGGCGAGTTGTTCATACAACTCGGCGAGTCGCAGCATAAGTGTTCATCGGATGAAGATGAACTCGCCGAGTTGTTCATACAACTCGGCGAGTAGGATGGATTTCAACATGAGTTTGGATGGAGAACTCGTCGAGTCATCGCCTAACTCGACGAGTAGAAACAGAATCCTGGATACTCGTTTGGACATAGACTCGACGAGTTGGATAGCCAACTCGATGAGTCGGGTCAACTGGAAGTTGACTCTGACTTTGACTTAGGGCATAGTCGGGGGTAAAAGGGTCATGTCACCCACAAAGGCAGTAAATATTGATTGATTGAGTATGTTGTGGGAATTACAGCCAGAGGATTTCCAGAGTAGCAACAGCAGCAGACAATCGGTTCCCACACACACCAGCAGCTATTTCGAGGTGAGTTTCCTTTCAGTAGTAACGGGTCTAAGGCACCAAGGCCGGCCCGTATAGACGAGACGTTAGTATTAGAGTGTGGGCCGAGCCTGTATCTCTTAATTGAGTGATTGCGATATATGCTAGTAGGATAGAGTAGTCTGTATTTGTTGTCTGTGTGATAATTGTATGATATGAGTTGGCGGTTGAGTGTGGGCTAGGCCCGTATCTCTCCGAGAGTGGAGTGTGGGCTAGGCCCGTATCTCCCAGATAGCGAAGTGTAGGCAAGGCCCGTATCTTCCCGAGTGTGGGCATGGCCCGTGTCTCCCAAAAAGAGAAGTGTGGGCAGGTCCTGTATCTTCACGAGTGTGGGCAAGGGCCCGTATCTTATAGTTGAATGTTGTTGTTATATGCTTGCATGGTATGAGGTATTGTGGGGGAACTCACTAAGCTTTGTGCTTACGTTTTTCAGTTGTTGTTTCAGGTACTTCCTCAGCTAAGGGAAAGGAGTCGGCGCGGTAGCAGCACATCACACATACGCCTTTTGTTTTCTGCATTGTAGATTTTCTGGGATGTACTCTGAATTCTGATTATGATGTCACCGGTTTTTCAGACATGGATTTTTATCATGAATGTTTGTAATGATGTTTTATGTTTTCATCTAAATTAAAAATGAAATTTTTTACTGGTAATTTTGGGGTGTTACAAGTTGGTATTAGAGCCCTGGTTTGAGGGATTCAGACACACCTTTGGGGTGCCTGAACTCAAATCGAGGGACTAAAAGATTTTTTAAAAGAAAATGTTTTTTTTTAAAACTAAGAAACGAGTTTTGAAAAAGAATGAAGTGTGTGATGTACGCAACCGGCCGAGCTCAAGTAAGTATTCCCCAAAATACCCATACAAGTTTATGTTATGTTTATCAACTTTTGTAGAACAGCATGCTAGAATAGGAATAAGGATCTAGGAGTGATGCCTTATGTGCCTGTTTTATGTGCTTAAGTATATGAAAGAATTGTATGCTAGTTTAGTGCTCTCTGCGAGGATAGAGTTGCTTGAGATTGTTTTCCTTATGTCCAAATGTTGTTTGCTTTGTGCTATGTGGGCTTTGAAGTGATGGGAGTTAACTGTTAGGTGAATACGCTAAAGTCACATGTGATCAGGGTCGTATAAACTCAGAGTGTTGAATTTGACCCTATTGCGTAGCTCTTGTTTGAGTCTTAACCGTTGTAGGGATGAGTCCCTTACTCGAAGGATTATCCGAGCCTCATCACATGTGATTGTATTCAGGTAATAGTTAATTGGCATCACCAAGAGGCCTTCAACAGCTGAGGACTGGGTTGGGTGAAGTCAAGGGTTTCCTAGGGTAAGCCTAGGATAAAGAGTAGTAGTGACTACGGTAGTGGAAGGGACCTGGTGGAGTTAAGGCAGTCCTTGAAGAAGGTACGGATAGATGTGGAAGTTAGTATGGGCCCGTACTACTGAAAGCAGAGGATCCGTACCCGAACCAAGGAAGGCCAAGATAAGACTGGGGAACTTGTAGCGAGTAGGATCCCTCCAGGGGTATTAGTATCGCTAACAATTGTTATTTCTTGTATTTCAGAATGGTGGTACTACGCCCGAGGCCAGCAGTTGGCAGTTCAGGAAAGGGGTCGAGTTCGGGATCAGGTTCCGAGCCAGTAGATGAGAGGCTGTGCGAGTTCATCGCGTCTGAGATCACCAGGGGCATCCTTGAGTCGACCCCCATTATCTTCGGGTCGATCAAGGAAGGGATCATCGAGTTGATGGAGGATCGCCTCAGGGCGTTTAGGAGCGACATGGCATCCGACCAGTCGGGATCTCGCACATTGTCCTTTAAGGACTTCAGGGGAAGTGGTGCGCCGGATTTCCATGGGGTGAAAGACCCCATTTCCGCCAGACGATGGATTGCAGACATCGAGTCTGCACAACTGACTAGCTTCTGCCCCGAGGGGTCGAAGGTGAGGTATGCAGCAAGGTGTTTGCGAGATCGAGCTCGAGACTGGTGGGATTCAGTGGGTGACTCGTTGGGAGCCTCAGCTATCGAGGCTATGACCTGGTTGGACTTTGTGACCAGGTTCAGGGCAAAGTTTGCGCCGGCTGTCAAGCTTCAGCAGCTGGCCAGGGAGTTTTTGGATATGAGGCAGACGACTGAGACCGTGGCGGAGATCACCGCCAAGTTTCGGGAGAGGGCCTTGTTGGTGCCCTAGTATGCAGGTGACGAGTATATGAGGAGGACCCGTTATCATGATATGCTTCGAGCTGACATCCGGGAGCATGTTAGCTTTTCAGCTTGCGCTGCCCTGGAGTCCATGATCGCCAGGGCGAGTGAGAGGGAGATTGATTTAGAGCACATTCGGAAGAGGAAAGCAGAGGCGGGTTAGGTGATTGGGACTTCAGGAAAGAAGTCTCGGGGATCAGATGGGAGGCCGAAAGGCCAAGGGGGACCGGGCCGCTGCGGGAAATGCGGCAGGACACATGAGGGAGCATGTCGGCGGGGATCATAAGGCTGCTACAAGTGCGGCAAAGCAGGGCACTTTAGCAGGGATTGTACTACTCCCGTTGCGGCGATACGGACATCTGAGTTACTGTGTTTCCACTGCAACCAGAGGGGCCACAAGAAGGCCAATTGCCCCCAGTTGACAGGTCCAGCGCCGGTAAAGGCGCCAGCCCCTGCGACCCTACGGATCACCGATGGCCGACAGGGCAAGGCAGAGGCTCCAGTGGTGAGGAGTCGAGCATTCCAGCTGACCACAGAGGAGGCACGCGCAGCACCCGATGTGGTGACGGGTATGATTCTTTTCCTTCTTGTTTACTTTTATGATGTTATGATATTGAGATGTGCCCGGTATATGTATATGTGTTAGGATCGTTCCATGTGAATGGTATCCCAGTCCAAGTGTTGTTCGACTCGGGTGCATCCCGATCGTTTGTGTCCCTTGCGCTTAGCAAGAAGTTTCCTGAGTCTTCGGGCATGTTGGATTGCCCTTTGGAAGTAGAGATTGCTGATGATCGATCGGTGCGAGCATCGATGGTATTTCGGGACTGCGTATTGCGGTTGTTCGAGGAGCGCTACTTCGTGGATTTGGTTCCCATTCCGTTACGTGGGAACAAGGTGATCATAGGCATGGACTGGTTGAGCCCTAATGGGGAGATGATATATTGTGCGCAACAGCTAGTGCGAGTCAGGACCCCAGGTGGGGGAGAGTTAGTGATTCATGGCGAGAACCCACAGCGCGGACCTGTTGTATGTTCAGCAGCGAGGGCTAGACGTTATCTTTAGTAGGGATGTGCAAGATACGTTGCGTACGTGATGGATACCCGGGAGGTGGGTAATTCGACTGTGAGCGAGGTTCCGGTGGTGCGAGATTTCACAGATTTTTTCCCAGAGGAGCTTCCTAGGATACCTCCCGAGCGACAGGTGGAGTTCAGGATTGACCTCGTTCCTGGTGCGGCCCCGATAGCCAAGGCACCATATCGGTTGGCTCCTCCTGAGATGCAGGAGTTGTCTACACAGCTGCAGGAGCTGCTAGAAAAGGGATTCATTAGGCCGAGCAGTTCACCCTGGGGAGCCCTGATTCTGTTTGTGAAAAAGAAGGACGGGTCGCACCGAATGTGTATAGATTATCGGGAGTTGAATAAGGTAACGGTGAAGAACCGTTACCCACTCCCAAGGATTGATGATCTTTTTGACCAGCTTCAGGGAGCATCTTGGTTCTCTAAGATTGATTTTCGTTCAGGTTATCATCAGATGAGGGTCAGGGAGGAGGATATGCAGAAGACCGCGTTTCGGACGCGCTATGGCCACTATGAGTTCGTGGTGATGCCGTTTGGGCTCACCAATGCTCCTGCCGTGTTCATGGACCTCATGAACCGCGTATGCAGACCGATGTTGGATCGGTCTGTGATAGTCTTTATCGATGACATCTTGGTTTATTCCAAGACGCAGGAGGAGCATGAGGAGCATCTGAGGGAGGTTTTGGAGACCCTAAGGAGGGAGAGCTTGTATGCCAAGTTCTCCAAGTGTGAGTTTTGGTTGTGCGAGGTGCAATTTCTCGGACACCTTGTCAACCAGAACGGGATTCTGGTCGATCCGGCCAAGGTCGAGGCCGTGATGAGATGGGAGGTTCCGAAGTCTCCATCTGAGATTCGGAGTTTCCTAGGATTGGTGGGCTATTATCGGAGGTTCATTCAGGATTTCTCCAAGATAGTTGTACCCCTGACACAGTTGACGAAGAAAGCCGTGGTCTTTCGGTGGGGACCCGAGCAGCAGGCAACATTCGTGACACTGAGACATATATTGTGTGAGGCGCCAATCTTAGCCCTGCCAGAGGGCGTGGAGGACTTTGTGGTTTATTGTGACGCATCTATTTCAGGGTTGGGCGCGATATTGATGCAGAGAGGGCATGTCATTGCCTATGCTTTGAGGCAGCTCAAGCCTCACGAGGCGAACTACCCGACGCATAATTTGGAGTTGGGGGCAGTGCTTTTCGCCCTCAAGACTTGGCGGCATTACCTCTACGGGGTTCGACGTACCATTTACACGGACCACAAGAGTTTGAGGTACCTTATGGATCAGCCGAATCTAAACATGAGGCAGCGTCGATGGTTGGACGTGGTGAAGGATTATGATTGTGAGATCCTTTACCACCCGGGAAAGGCCAAAGTGGTGGCCGATGCGCTTAGCCGCAAGGCGGCACCATCAGGGGTATGTGCATGAGGATGACTGTGCTGACTCCCCTGTTGGAGCAGATCCGGGAGGCTCAACAGGAGGGTATCAAGGAGGAACATCGAAAGAGCGAACGTGTGGTGGGTCAGGTTTCATCCTTCGATTATGATAGTCGAGGACTATTGACACTGCGCTGCAGGGTGTGGGTGCCGTATCACGGAGGCGTACGCCAGATCTTGATGGAGGATGCGCACAAGTCCCGATTCTCTATTCATCCCGGGGCGACGAAGATGTATAGGGATCTTTGTCTAGATTATTGGTGGCCCTGCATGAAGCGGGATGTGGCATGGTACGTCGAGCGGTGCTTGACCTACAGGAAGGTCAAGGCCGAACATCAGAGACCGCATGGGAAGATGCAGCCGTTAGACATCCCGTTGTGGAAATGGGAAGACATCACGATGGATTTTATCACAAAACTTCCCAGGACTGCACGCGGAGTAGAATCGATTTGGGTCATCTTGGATCGATTGACCAAGAGCGCCCATTTTATTCCGATCCAGGAGAGCATCTCGGCCGAGAAGTTGGCCGATATCTACATCAGGGAAATAGTGTCGTAGCACGGGGTGCCGGTGTCAGTGATATCAGACCGAGATGTGCGATTCACTTCCAGATTTTGGAAGAAGTTTCATGACGAGTTGGGCACTCGTTTGCATTTTAGCACCGCCTTTCACCCGCAGACAGATGGTTAGAGCGAGCGGACCATCCAGACTTTAGAGGATATGTTGCGGGCATGTGTGTTAGATTTCGGTGGTAGCTGGGATACCTATCTTCCCTTGGCTGAGTTCTCATACAACAACAGCTACCATGCGAGTATTGACCGACCTCCATTCGAGATGTTGTACGGGCAGAGGTGCAGAACCCCGATATGCTGGGGTGAAGTTGGCCAGAGAGTCATGGGGAGCACCGAGGTGGTGCTCGAGACGACCGAGAGGATCCAGCAGGTTCGGAGCAGGCTTCAGACTGCTCAGAGTTGGCAGAAAAGTTACGCCGACAAGCGTCGATCCGACTTGGAGTTCCAAGTTGGGGATATGGTTCTCCTGAAGGTGTCGCCTTGGAAGGGAGTCATTCGATTCAGGAAGCGGGGAAAATTGGGCCCGAGATTTATCGGACCGTTCAGGGTGGTAGCCCGGGTGGGCAAAGTGGCGTATAGATTGGAGCTGCCAGTCGAGCTCAGCCAGATCCACAACACTTTCCATGTCTCTCAGTTGCGGAAGTGTTTAGTGGATGATTCATCAGTGGTGCCGTTGGAGGATATCCAGGTTGACGACAACCTGAATTACATTGAGCGCCCAGTCACGATCCTCGACAGGAAGTCGAAGGATTTGAGGAACAAAAGGGTGGAGTTAGTGAAGGTGCAATGGCAGCACCGAAAGGGTTTGGAGTGGACTTGGGAGCCGGTGGATGAAATGATGGAGCATTACCCCGAGCTGTTCCAGGACCGAGTAGCAGACTTCGAGGATGAAGTTTAAAATAAGTAGGGGAGATTTGTAGCGCCTAGTTCCTGGTATGTAAATCTTCATTGAGTATTTTTCCTTTTTAAGCCTTGGACTCGGCGAATCATAGGTTCGACTCGCCGAGTAGCGACGAGACACGGGACACGCTTAAGTTGGCGACTCGGCGAGTCCATATCCTGGACTCGGCGAGTCACCGCTGTTGGATGAAACCCTAAGTTTCAGGGGTTTGCACCCTATTTAAGCAGCATATCCGCCCCAAGCCAGCCCCCATTCACCCCCCCAGAGCTCCTAACCCTCGTTTACGCTTGTTCTTTGAAGAGTTGAAGCAATTGTTGGTGTTTTTGAAGGTTTTGAAGAAGAAGGGAAGTAGATCCAGAAGAAGGGGAAGCCATCCAAGCACCATTGTGTTCTCTCAGTAGTTCCATTGAGGTATATCTCGTTTTTCCTTGTTTCCATGCTTATTGCTTCATTTAAGACATTATTGAGCCATTCCCCAAGCATGTATGTGCATAATGTTCCGAAATAAGCCGATTGGTCTCTTGATCCAAGCATAGTTGAGCTCCAGGAGCTCAGATCCACTACCTTTGTGAGCCCATATTGCACATAAACCTTAGATCTACTCTTTTGGTGCATTTCAAACCCTAAAAGCCCCATAGATGGATATTTACACATAAAGTTGGAAACTTTACGTGTTATTCATGGTCTAGGAGCCCAGATCTACAAATAACATGGATTGGATTCGAGCAAAATCGCATTTTTAGCTCTTGCATGGAACGGACTCGGCGAGTCGCTCATCTGACTCGGCGAGTCTAGTCGCAAGTCTCCGGGTTTGCCCCCTTTTTGTTATGTCGAGTCGTGAGGTGAGTCCAGGAGGGACTCGGTGAGTTGGAAGCCAAAACTCACCCATAATGGAACTCGGCGAGTCGATGCCCTGACTCGGCGAGTTCAAGGCAATCTCTTTAGATCAAGATCAGACTCGGCGAGTTGTTCATACAACTCGGCGAGTCGCAGCATAAGTGTTCATCGGATGAAGATGAACTCGCCGAGTTGTTCATACAACTCAGCGAGTAGGATGAAGGACTTGAACATCAGTTTGGAAGGAGAACTCGTCGAGTCAACGCCTAACTCGATGAGTAGAAACAGAATCCTGGATAGTTGTTTGGACATAGACTCGACGAGTTGGATAGCCAACTCGACGAGTCGGGTCAACTGGAAGTTGACTCTGACTTTGACTTAGGGCATGGTCGGGGGTAAAAGGGTCATTTCACCCAAAAAGGCAGTAAATATTGATTGATTGAGTATGTTGTGGGAATTACAGCTGGAGGATTTCTGGAGTAGCAACAGCAGCAGGCAGTCGGTTCCCACACACACCAACAGCTATTTCGAGGCGAGTTTCCTTTCAGTAGTAACGAGTCTAAGGCACCAAGGCCGGCCCGTATAGACGAGACGTTAGTATTAGAGTGTGGGCCGAGCCCGTATCTCTTAATTGAGTGATTGCGATATATGCTAGTAGGATAGAGTTGTTTGTACTTGTTGTCTCTGTGATAATTGTATGATATGAGTTGGCGGTTGAGTGTGGGCTAGGCCCGTATCTCTCCGAGAGTGGAGTGTGGGCTAGGCCCGTATCTCCCAGATAGCGAAGTGTGGGCAAGGCTCGTATCTTCCCGAGTGTGGGCATGGCCCGTATCTCCCAGAAAGCGAAGTGTGGGCAGGGCCCGTATCTTCACGAGTGTGGGAAAGGGCCCGTATCTCATAGTTGAATGTTGTTGTTATATGCTTGCATGGTATGGGGTATTGTGGGGGAACTCACTAAGCTTTGTGCTTACGTTTTTCAGTTGTTGTTTCAGGTACTTCCTCAGCTAAGGGAAAGGAGCCACGCGGTAGCAGCACATCACACATACGCCTTTTGTTTTCCGCATTGTAGATTTTCTGGGATGTACTCTGAATTCTGATTATGATGTCACCGGTTTTTTAGACATGGATTTTTATCATGAATGTTTGTAATGATGTTTTATGTTTTCATCTAAATTAAAAATGAAATTTTTGACCGGTAATTTTGGGGTGTTACAACATCCTTACTCATAAAGTCGGAACCTTTAAGCCTTGGCATGGCTGTAAAGGCTCTTACACTCCTTAACACCTTTCCATTTCAACTCAAGGATATAGATCTCATGCATGGCCAAACATTCACATCCAAGATTACATTTTTATGAATCTACAACTCAAATGAACCAGAAATATGATGGATCTAAGCTAATGGAGACCATTTGCTCATAAAGTCTCCACCTTTGGGACCAAAACCCTAGAAAATGGTCCATAAAGCATACCACAAGAACTATATGTCAAGATCCGAAATTTTTACCTTTGAATGAAGCTCCAACCTTTCCAAAGCCCGGATCTACACTTGAACACCAACTTCTAGCCTTCCCAATGAACTCTTCTTCTCCTTTGCTACCTTGAAATGACACCACCAAGCTTAGAACACTCACAAAAGGGCTAGGAACGAATAAACACTCTCTTAGGGTTTCTTTCCGAGGGATGCTGGCTGAGGAGTCGAGCCAACACATTCCTTTTATAGCCAACCCAACAATTAGGGTTTTTGATTCTGGACCGGTTACGCCTAGCGTAACCCTGGGTACGCCCATCGTACCCAAAGGAGAACGCATTAAAATGAAGCGCGCGAGTACGCGCAGCGTACTCCTTGTACGCCCAGTGTACTCGCCCAACATGAAAAACCCTAAAATGATGCAATTTAAATATGAAGAGATAAATAAAAGGGTACCTAGATTTCGGGCTGTTACAATTCTCCCCCACTAGAACCAGACTTCGTCTCCGAAGTCTCATACTGAAAACAATTCCGGGTACTGATCCCGCATCTCAGACTCGGACTCCCATGTCAGCTCGGACCCCTTCCGATGTTGCCACTGCACCTGTACCAAGGGTACTTCCTTGTTCCTCAGAACTTTAACCTTTCGATCCCTGATCGCCACTAGTCTCTCAACATAGTTCAGGCCTACATCCACCTGGATATCATCTAATGGCACCACCGCCGACTCGTCGGCAATACATTTCCTCAACTGCGAGACATGAATGGTGTCGTGGATCTGACCCAACTCCGCAGGTAGATCTAACCGGTAGGCTACCCTACCCACCCTAGCTATTACCCTGAAAGGTCCAATGTATCGAGGTTCCAACTCGCCCCTCTTCCTGAATCGTATCACTCCTTTCCAAGGAGAGACCTTTAGGAGCACAAGGTCACCAACCTGAAACTCAAGCTCGGACCGACGCCTGTCTGCATAACTCTTCTGGCGACTCTGAGCGGTCAACAATCTTTGCCTGACCTGCTGTATCTACTCGGTCGTCTTCAGTACAATCTCCGTGCTACCCATTACCCGTTGTCCCACCTCTCCCCAGCAGATGGGGGTGCGACACCTCCTCCCATACAACAGCTCAAAGGGTGGCATACCAATGCTCGAATGATGGCTGTTGTTGTACGAAAACTATGCTAAGGGTAAATAGGTATCCCAACTCCCTCCAAAATCCAAAACACATGCTTGGAGCATATCCTTGAGCGTCTGAATCATCCGCTCGCTCTGTTCGTCCGTCTGCGTTTGGTATGCGGTACTGAAATGCAACCTCGTACCCAACTCCTTGTGAAACTTCTTCCAAAACCTGGAAGTAAATCGTACTTCCGGATCTGAAACGATCGACATCGGAACCCCATGCCGCGATACCACCTCTCTCACATATAACTCTGCCAACTTCTCCACAGAAGAGCTCTCACTGATAGCTAGAAAATGAACGCTCTTCGTCAATCTATCCACAATCACCCAAATTGCATCGACCCCTCTCACAGTCCTTGGCAATTTGGTGATAAAATCCATGGCAATCTGTTCCCACTTTCATTCGGGAATCTCCAGCGGCTGCAATTTATCGTATGGATGCTGGTGCTCAGCCTTAACCTGACGACAAGTCAGGCATCTCTCGATGAACCATGCAACATCCCTCTTCATACAAGGCCACCAATACTCCTTCTTTAGGTCCAAATACATCTTAGTAGCCCCGGGATGGATCGAGAATTTCGATCGATGTGCTTCTTCCATCAAAATCGTACGCGTGCTGCCCACAAACGATACCCAAATCCGACCCTGAAATGTCATAAGTTCCCGACCATCCGTAACGAATTCCGATACCTGACCAATAACCCGCTCCCTCTTCTGGTTTTCTGGTCTTGTAGCCTCAGTCTGGGCCCCTCGGATGGTGTCCAAAATCGGAGTCATCACCGTGAACCTCATACAAATGTCTCGGATCAGGGCGCTCTCCGCCCTACAGCTCAACGCATCGGGTACGACATTAGCCTTGCCCAGGTGGTACAGGATCTCACAATCATAATCCTTCACCACATCCAACCATCTCCTCTGACACATATTCAGATTTGGCTGATCCATCAAGTACTTCAGACTCTTGTGGTCCGTGTATATGGTACACCGAACCCCATAAAGATAGTGTCGCCAAATCTTGAGGGAAAACACCACAGCCCCCAATTTCAGGTCGTGGGTGGGATATCTCGACTCATGAGGCTTCAGCTACCTCGACGCATACGCTATAACGTGTCCCCTCTGCATAAGCACCGCCCCTAGTCTAGATATAGATGCATCACAATATACCACAAAATCCGCCATTCCTTCCAGGAGTGTGAGCACCGGGGCCTCGCACAATTTCTGACGAAGGCTCTCGAATGAGGACTGCTGCTCCAGACAGCATGAAAATCAAACACCCTTCGGGGTCATCTTGGTAAGTGGCACGACAATCTTGGAGAAATCCTTGATAAAACTTCGATAATAGCCGGCCAATCCCACAAGCCCCTGATCTCAATGGGCGATCTCGACACTTCCCATCTCATTACCGCCTCGATCTTGGCTGGATCGACCAATATCCCTTTCTGGTTAACAAGGTGCCCTAGGAACTGGACCTCTCGTAACCAAAATTCACACTTGGAGAATTTGGCATACAGCCTATCCGATCTCAATACCTCGAGAATCTCCCTCAAATATTCCTCATGCTGCTCCCTAGACCTCGAATATACCAAAATATCATCAATGAATATAATCACCGACCGATCCAGCATCGGCCTGCACACTGTGTTCATAAGATCCATGAACGCAGTCGGGGCGTTGGTGAGCCCAAAAGGCATCACCACAAACTCGTAATGTCCATAACGAGTTCTGAATGCAGTCTTCTAAATATCTTCATCCCGAACCCTCATCTGATGATAACCCGACCTCAAGTCCATCTTAGAGAACCAAGATGCCCCCTGCAACTGATCGAACAGATCATCGATCCTAGGTAACGGATACCGGTTTTTAACCGTCAACTTGTTCAACTCCCAGTAATCGATACACATCCGATGTGAACCATCCTTTTTCTTGACAAAAAGAATCGGCGTTCCCCAAGGTGAGCTACTCGGTCGAATAAACCCCTTTCCCAACAGCTCCTGAAACTGCGAGGATAACTCCTGCATTTCTGGTGGAGAGAGACGATAAGGCGCCTTGGCGATGGGCGCCGCTCCTGGAACCAGATCAATACGGAACTCCACTTTCCTTTCCGGAGGCACACCTGGTAGTTCTTCGGGAAACACATTTGAAAACTTGCACGCTACTGGAACCTCATCAACCGAGTTTGGCCTCCCCGCGGCCACTCGTGTGTCCATCATATAAGCTATGAGTCCACTGCATCCCTGCTACAAACTCTATCTCGCCCTGACAGCCGAACAAAATGCTGACCCACACCGGGTCCCCTCGCCATACACAGTAAGCACTCCCCCACTAGGGTCTCGTATAGTCATTAGTTGTCTCTCGAAGTCAATGACTGCCCCAAACTTACTCAACCAGTCCATGCCCACGATGACGCAGACATCTCCCACCCCTATAGGAACCAAATCTATAGGGAATTTGACACCAAAAATCTCGAGCACACATCCTCGAATCTCGTCAGTGGCGTATACCACTTTCTCATCAGCTATGGAAACCCTCAGGGGTCGACTCATCACATCCCGATCAATACCGATGTGCTGGCTAAAAGCCAAAGATACAAAAGACCGACTCGCACCCGAGTCAAATAATACCAAGGCAGGTACAGAATTCACAAGAAAAGTACCTATGCATATCATAATATAAGCACAATATCTCAGCATAAAACTAAACACACGAAAGAATACATACCAGCCACGACATCGGGCGCCGCACGGACCTCCTCTGCAGTCAACTGAAAAGCTCTCCCACGAGCCCTTGGAGCCTCGGCTTTCACCGGTCGAGTCTCGGTAACCCTAGCAGTAGGTGCAGATCCCTGGTGAAGCTGAGGACACTCGGCCTTTCGATGACCGGTCTGGTTGCAATGAAAGCAAACCATAAATCCCTTGGGGCAATCCCTAGCGATATGCCCCTCCTTGCCACATTTGTAGCAAGCACCTAATCGACATGCCCCCTCATGACCCTTGCCGCACTTTCCGCTAGTGCGGCCCTTCTGACTTCCCGTCCTCGGATCGGCGGACTTGGTCCACTTGGCTGCCGGCTGAGACTGAGCCAGCCGCCGATCCACCTGCTGAGACTCGGCTTCCTCCCTGGCATGAGTCTCCAACTCGATCTCTCTCTCTCTTCCTGGAATTTGCCTGGAGCTCAGCAAAGGTCTAGTATGACGAGCTCTATACGAACTCCCGAATATCCCTCCTCAGTACACCCAAATATCGACTCATCCGAGCCTACTCAGTGGACACCTGCTTAGGGTAGAACATCGCCCTCTCATGAATCTTCCAGGTGATCATCGTAACCGAATCATTACCCTGCTTGAGGGTCAAGAACTCCTGAACCAACCATTCCCTCTCCACCGGTGGAACATACTCGTCTCTGAACATAGAAGTAAATCTCTCCCAAGTCACGGCTGAAATCTCCACAAGAGTGAAGTTCGCCGTCATGAACTTCCACCAATCCTTTGCTCCTAGGCGGAGCTGGTTCAAAGCGAACCATACCCTCAGATGCTCCAGACATGAACATGTGTAGAAGCATCCCTCAATGTCAGCAATCCATCTCATCACAGCGATCGGATCCTGCATCCCGTCAAAATCGGGTGGCTTCGTGTTGCTGAACTCCCGGAATAGCAACGAGTCACCACCCTGTGGTCTAGCAGCAGCCACAGCTGCGGTAGCTGCAGCGGCTGCGGCCTCAGTCACCACGGCGTACCGCTCATCGAAAGTATCCATCAGTGTGGTCTTGATAGACCCAAACATCTCTGGAATCTCGACCCAGATTGTCGCAGCCACCTCCTCGTGAATCATTTGACGAAGCTCCTCGTCACTCACACCGCTCGTCCCAGGTCTGTGGCGTGGCCCAACCATAATGCCTATGAAATACAACATAAAAATATTAGAGACTCCATCGAGTATAATCGCACTCGATAACCCAACCCTACTCGGTCTCCGATACCTAAAGGATTCTTGCTTGGGTTGCCCACTGACCCAATGTCTTCAGTAGTACGGTCCCAATACTTCCGACTACACCGCATCAGCATTCACCCCAAGTCCTCCTCCCTGGACCCCGACTCATGAGTACTCTATTCTAGCTATGCACTGGCTACCTACTCGCTCTCAAAGTATCTCATAGCAGCAGGTTCCCCTAGACTAAGGCATCACAAATCAGGCCACTCTAGTCCTAATATGAATACCTAGTCTACTAGCATGCATATCATATCATAACATATCTCATAACACATATTGTAAGGGTATTTTGGGGATTTTACCGTTCGGGCGTTGGCTAACCGTACACACTGCTTCTCCTTTGGTTATTACGAAATCTCTTATAAAATTTTTATGCTTTTATTAATTGAAAATTTTCCTCAAATCCCCGGTTTCAGTTCAGTTACGCCCGAAGGTGCATCTGAATCCCTCAAACCAAGGCTCTGATACCAATTTGTAACAACGTGAATTTTCAAAACAAATTTTTCATTTTTTTTTGCAAACATCAAAACCATCATTTAATATTCTGAAACCACGTGTGTAACAATGTTATTATAACAAAATACATCCCATGATCATAAAACAGTTCCTTCGTCAGTGTGTACAGATGACGCCGGTGCCTTCCCACGGTCCTCGTTAGTACCTGAAACACATAACACAACAACTGTAAGCATAAATGCTTAGTAAGTTCCCCAAAATACCACTTACGCACATACGCCTTTCCAGGCCCTGAACTTTCGATCCATGTATCTCAGGGGACTTTCGTCCTGACTCGGTAAACCTTCCGGTCCTACCTGCGTCGACCTTACGGTCTACATCATAACGCCTTCCGGCCCGTAACATATATGCCTTCTGGCCCATAACATAATGTCTTCCGGCCTATATCAAGCATATCATACATAGCACATACAAACGATTAACTTATCATATACAATGCATATAACTCATAACATATCCGACCTTCCAGTCACACAATAAAACCCTTCCGGGTACAGTATAGTGAGAAAACTCACCTCGTGAAAAGTCTAGAATCTCGTGTACTCGCTATCTCTAAATCCCATCGAAGACTCAACCTCGCCTAATCATAACGAATATCATTTTAGTTAATATAGACTTCCACAACTAGACTTTACCCCTTATCATCATTCCTCAGAGGGTAAAAGACCATTTTACCCTTCCTTGACTCAAAGTCCACATGTTAACCAAAACCCTAAAAGTCAACAAAAGTCAACCTTCCAGTACGCGGGGCGTACAGCTTGATGTACGCGGGGCGTACATCGCCAACCCAAGAATAGGGGTCTCCGCCCAGTACGCTGCGCATACTGGGAGTTACGCCCAGCGTAACCGTGGGTACGCCCAGCGTACCCAAAGGAGAACGCGTTAAAATGAAGTGCACGAGTACACGCAACGTACTCCTTGTACGCCCAACGTACTAGCCCAACATGCAAAACCCTAAAATGACGCAATTTAAATATGAAGGGCTAAATAAAAGGGTACCTGGATTTCGGGTTGTTACAATTATGCACCTCCTTCTTTTCCTTCTTAGCATCGATTACGAATGCCAAGTATGATGCACATCCCTTGTACAAACATTTTCTGGCTTTCATCAGGGAGATGATTCTAGAATTTACTAGGCGTTTGTCCCTGTACACCATAAATGACTCTTTTCCGGGTGGGTTTACCCTTACTATCTTCTTCCAGCAAAGAATCTCAGCATCGTTGGTGCTAAGCCAATCCATGCCCAAAATGATATCGAAACCGTTTAACTCTATGGGTAACAACTCCTTGTGGAATTCATTTCCATTCAGGTCGATGACGATGTTCCTAATACGGTTACTAACAGACATGAACTTGCCACTGGCAACTTCCACAATTCAGGCATCATCAAGTTTTTCTAGGCAATGCTAATATTCCACCAAATTTATGCGACACAAAGGAGTAGTTGGCTCCGAAATCAAGTAGTATATTTTCAGGAAAACCATTTACAAGAAAGGTACCTGAAGCGACGTCTGCTACCTCCTTCGTAGCTTCGAGCGTCATTTGGAAGGCTCTTGCCTTCGGCTTCGGTGGTATGTTGGATCTCCTTGCCTCCTTCTTCTTCGGGCAGTTCTTCAAAACGTGCCCCTCCTCATTACACCCGTAACATGCCTTCTGGGTGAGGGTACATTCGTTGGCATAGTGCTCTGGTTTTCCACACTTGTAACAAGTGACTCCCCCGTCATATTTTCCAGTGTGCTTCTTCTTGCACTTGTCACACCACTTCGCTTCTGATCCTCCTCCTCTCGAACCACACTTCGAGAATCTACTCTTCTTATTGGACTTTGAGGATCCATCAAACTTTCATTTTTCACCAACCTCGACCCTTTCCAGACCCCTTTCTTTCTGCTGGGTCTCCACATTTTTAGCTACTCGAACAGCTGATTTCAGTGTAGTTGCCATCTTGACTGTTGGGTCAAAGTCAACGGGCAATCCGTTCGCGAACCTCTCAATTTTGGAGAGCTGGGTTGGCACTAGGTACGGAAACAACTTCATCTTCTCCGTGAATGCAGTAGCGTAGTCGTCAACACTCAATCTTCCCTTCCTCAAGTTTTGGAACTCATTGTTCAGGTCGATCAGATCTATCTCTGAACAATATTGCATCTTCAGCTATTCAAAGAATTCATCCCATGACATTTTCAGAGCTTCTCCTCGTGGCATTGTATCCGCCAATAGTTTCCACCAGCTCAAGACTCCAGTTTTTAGTTGTCTTATAGCGAAGACGGTTTTCTACTTCTCACTGCAGTCATAGCTGTCAAACACCATCTCCATCTCGGAGATCCAATCCATTATCTCCATAGGCTTAGGGCTTCCTGAGAGACTTGGTGGTTTTGCACACAAGAAATTCTTGTACATCTGCCCATCCTTGTTGTTTCTCCTCTTCTGGCTATCCCTTTTCTTACCTTGAGTCCCTACTTGACTCCCTTGGTGGTTGTAGTTCCCTTCCTCGGATTGCTCGGGAATTGGCTAGGTCACCTCAGCATGTATGGTAGGTTCGTCCCTATTTTCGTGGAACATCTGTCTCATTTCTTCCCTTTGTTCAGCTAGCATAGCCCGAATCATGGCTTGAACTCCAGCTATGGTGACTGGCTTAGGTGCAGCTCCTACTACAACATGTATTTGCTTAATCACTGGGGGTTGATTCCTATTCCCATTCGCATTCCCAACTCCACTGCGGGTTCTTGTCATTTTGATCTATGCACCAAATAATGTGAATTTAGATCTTTATTTAGGATAGACGTTTAAATCATCCTTATCTCTCCGAAACGTTTACATGCTAGTTCTAATATCGTAGTCGTACGTTTAGAATCCTAAACACATAAGGTTTCCAGATCCGGTCGGCAACAGACCAATGATCCGAACAAATAACATCATATCAGGCACAAAGCATTTAGCACATAAAAGCAATTTAGGCATAATTCCTAATATAAGCTAATGCTCACATCTCACCATCATCGCTTAGCATTCTAAGTTTAAGTCTAGAAATAAATCCATATTCCTAGTTCGCTAAAACTAATGCTCTGGTACCAACTGTGAAATCCCCAAAATCACGGCCAGAAAAGACCGGTTTTGTTTATACTTTATTTCAAAATCAGAGTAACCTTTTATTAAAAAAGTTGCAGAATTTATCCCAAAACAATAATATGATAAAGAGTTATCAAAAGCATTTCCTTAGAAATGTATTTCATTAAAAGACTCGGGATGTCATGTTCGATACAGTACATAAGTATAAACAATACAATATAAGTCTTACTACATTATTTCATATCTGCAGGCCTATATCTGTAATCCCTCATCCCAACACATCACAACTAAGCTCGAGCGCCACTACCTATAGTACATAAAACTGAGTGGATCAGACTTGGGAGCCTGGTGAGCACATAACGTTTTCAACCTACAATAAATAAGTTTATTAATTTCATCAACCAACAATAACCCGATTACCCGTTCCCGTTATCCTCACATTATGTTCCTAAACACCTATCATAAGGGACCTATCCTAAGGATCATCATCGGAATGGACACTACTGCTAAGGGGTTTCTTTAGCAATAAATGTCCTAAAGGCAACCATGAGGGGGATGGAGTACACTGGTGAACATATCGTTCACAACACATACAAGTTGCGAGCCTACCAGTGTTCCACTAGACTATCTAGAAGAGTCTGTGGTCGTCATCTATACTCCGCTAGATGACTGGATCAACAACAACAACATCGAGGCCTCTCATCATTTTATCACACATCACCTATTACATCTACCCATATTTTACATGTTGTGAGCCTGCCAGCGCTCCACTAGACTGTCTAGAAGAGTTCATGGTCGTCATCTATACTCCGCTAGATGACTGGATCAACAACAACAACATCGAGGCCTCTCATCATTTTATCACACATCACCTACTACATCTACCCATGTTTTACCCCAACATTTTTGTAGATATAAAATACATATACAATTTAAATCATATAAAACTTGTATAAAATCGTTCATCCAGTATAGATAGCAAGTATAAAAATAATATACACACATAGCATGTAGTTTATATAAAATACTTCATATCTATGTGTAAGATGAAAGGGACCATGCACTTACTTGAAAAGGTGGTGATTCCGAACTCAGACAGTGCTTCGCTTCTTAAAAATAATTTCGATCGACGAAACCTAGTATTATTACCACTAGAGTTTAGTCTATTATTCGTCAAGACTAATTAATAGTCTAGCTATTATTACTATTATATAAGCGTTAAAAAAAATACTTATATAACCCATAATAATAGCCCAAGTATTTATTATAAGTTCCTAATAACGTTACTATAATTAAATAAAATGTTATATTAAAAATAGCGTAGGCGTAACTCACTTACAATGGGTTTTATAGAAAACCAGGCTTTGCTTGGAGCAGCGTTCCTGAGCCAAAAAGCTCTTCCTCTCGGAGCCGTCGAGCACTCCGAGGCTTCCGCCTGGTGATAGAGAGGTTCCCTAGGCTTTTCGGGGATTTCGGGGCTAGAGAGAGGTTCTAGAGAGAGATTAAAGAGAAGAAAGAATGGGAAAGGTGTGAAGAAAATGATGGTGGGAGGTGGTATTTATAGGGTGAAATATGGCTGAACTTGGTGCCACATGTCACCATCTGGTGGCAAGTCTTGTGGAGAAAGCAATTGTCAAGATTGTGTCACGTCACCCATTTTCACACAACACACTTCCGAATTCTAAAATCTGTAACTTTCACATACAAGCTCCGTTTCTGACGTTCTTTATATCCACGCGTAGGTAAAAAAAGATATACAACTTTCATTTTGACTCCGTCGGCTAATTCTCGACCGATCTTAAATTTAACAGTACGAGGAGATTATACTGTTAAATGTCGGTGCAAAATTCGTAACATTTACATACGGACTCTATTTTCGTCTGTCTTTTTACCATTGAGTTCCTATTAATGAGATCTTCAATTCTCATTTAGGTCGCGTAGGCCAAAAACCGCTCGATCTGAAATTCGAGTTTCGGGCTGTACACTGCTAAGTTGAAACTTCGAAAAATCATAACTTCCTCATACGAAGTTAGATTTGGGCGTTCTTTTTATGGACGCTCTCGGTTTAATGTATTTTACGACTTTCCTTTAGGTTTCTAAGGCTAAAAGTCGCTCTATCGTAAGTTCACTATTTACGTTTCCCGGTGTCGTGGCGGTTTCATCGTGAAACTTCGACGGGTCATAACTTCTTCGTTATAACTCGGATTTCGGTGTTCTTTATATCCCCGGAATCCTTGTTTCGACCACTACAACTTTATGAAGAGATATAGGGCTTATCTCACACTTTAATTTTGATGCTTATTTTTATTCTTTATTAATTATACATTTATAATTAAATAATAAGTATATAAATACACATAATTCACATAATACTCAAATATTTAATATTTATTACTTCAAAAAGTGTTACAATAGTTGACCTAGACTATTACATTGTCAAAAATGCTTAGCGTCAAATATCGAGTGTTACAAGATTTATCCCCAAAAACGTGATTAATTAATAAATATGAGGCCTTATATGTTAAAATAAAGTTTTGGGTGAAAATCCCGCGTTAAAATGATGAAAAACGGGCCTAAAATGCTAAAAATATTGAAAACCGGTCAAAAATTATCAATTTCCGAAATTCTGGGCTGGAGGTTCAGTCCCAGCCCTTAGAACCGAAAATAGATGGGGGAACCGACAGTAGGATTCCATCTTGGAAGAGGAACCGAGAGAAGGGGAAGGAGAACCAAACGTGTGAAGGAGGGAAAGGAGCAGGAGGCGAGGCTCGGTCTCGGTTGTGAAGGCGAGGCTCGCTCCTCGGACATAAGGTGAAGTCCTCTCGATACGTTGGGCGTACAAGGCGTACATTCCACGTACTGATGGTTTAGGTTTCTAATCTCATAACTATAATTGGTATGTACTTTACCCGATACAACATGGTCCATTGTAGGTTACATTCACCATAACAATTTGATAGGATAGATATTTAAGAAAGAGGTTACTTGTGATTTATTAATATATTATAAGTATAATATATTAATTGAGAAATCATATTATTTAATTAGTATTGATCAAGAATTAATTTAGTGATCAAAAGAGACTGATTAAACTAACGGGGACTAATTATGTAAATCAGTGATATATATGGTTTGGGCTAATGATCCATGATTGATTTATGATGGAGTAAGCTTATGAGATAGTCCATGAAGTGTTAGTCAAAATCAATTGTTGGATCATAAGCCTAAGTGTAAGAATTAGGGTTTACAAATGACTCTTGGAATTCTACACTATATATGTAACCTCTAAACCCCTAAAATTGGACCAAGAGTATTCTAAGACGATATAGTCGATTTTTGGTGCTCCAAGCTCTCTCTCTCTCATTGTTATCCAATTGTTGGTGGTGTTTTGTGAAACATTTGAGGCATCACACTTGAAATGATAAGCTCTTGAAAGGTCAACTTCTACTAGCTAAAAGATAATCATCTAACTAGTTTTTGTGTTTCAAATAACAAATTTGTATGCTAGTTAGGCTTCATGCTTTGGAAAAAGAATATTTCATGTATAACTAGAGAAAACATAGATCCAAAGCATTAGGGTTGTATGTGCACCATAGGGATGTTATAGTGCTCAAAACCCATCAGTGGTATCAGAGCTTAGGCTGTTTTATGTTATATTTATGCATGGCTAATTGTTCAAAGTTAAAGCAAAAACGAAAAAGTATTTTATGCCAGACTGAACTCGATGGGTCCCATGAGGAACTCGACGAGTTCATGATGAACTTGATGAGTCCATTGCTTGACTCGACGAGTTGGACAGTCTGTTGGTAGTTTTTCGGGTTTTTTTTGGCCTGAATTGGATTAGGATCATTATCACAAATTGTTTTGTATAAAAAATTCTTTTTATATGGTAGTGATTAGCCTCATCCAATTAATAGATAATTGTCAAAATTTTAAAATAATTGTTAGGTTATATGATGAAGCTAATCATTTGTAATTTTTTGGTTTGAAATTATCTTGCTTTATGAGTTAAATTAGATCAATTTGGTAAATAATAAATTATATCAAAATTTTATTAGTTAAATTAGATCTAAATGTTTCTTAAAGAGTTTCATAACTTGTCCTCAAGTTATTGAATATGAAAGGTCTCATTCATGGAACATTAACTCCTTAAGTTATGGAATTCAAGAGGTTTTGAATAGTTTCAAAACTTACCCTAAAGTTTTGGAATTTAAAAAGTCTCATTTATGAAACATTAAAATTCCAAACCCTAGAATTTTAAAAGTTTAAAATTCAAACCTTATACTATTATAATATTAAAAGTTTAATACTTAAATATATGTATAAGACAAGTCATTTTTACCATTAGTAGGCCTCATTCACGAAGCCTATCAATAAGCGGGTATAGGCAAACTGCCTATAAAATGGTGGTTAAATGGGTGTCCACTCTCACCCACCGCTTCCTTTATTGGTGGAGGGTCGTTAGCCGAACATGTAGGATAGGACATTAATTCTCATTAAAAATTATAATGATAATTATAAAGTAACTAAATGTTTTATAAATTCCCAATCTTAGTTAGTTTAGGAAAAATGTGAAAATGGTACTATTCCATGAAACTACACTTTTCACCTTGCCAAGTCGTTAGTGGAGTGTGTGTGGCAAACCGGCACACTAATTTGTGACTAGCAAGGGTGGCAGGAGTAGCTTGAAGGTAGGAAAGGATGAGCCGAAAGTCAGGTCTCGGTTCCGCATGATTATAGGACTAAAATAGACCGAGTACTCTGTCCATTTCGGTTGAGAGGATTTCGGTTCCCAGGAGGTTCGGCTCTAAGCGGTTCGGCTCCTAAGAGGAGTTTCGGCTCCTAAGAGGGGTTTCGGCTCCTTAAGGCTGTTTTTCGCATAGACTTCCGTTTTCGAGCTGTTTTTGACCCAGTTAAGGGTCAGGATGACCCGAATGATTATAAAAAGTTACAGGAACTTTTGAGAGAGATTTGGGAGATATTTTTAAGAGAGAGAGAGCTAGAGTGAAAACGATTGAGAGTGGTTTCGTTTGTGATATTTTTGAGTGTCCGGCTTCGCAACGCAAGGTTTGTAAACCCCGTTAAGCCATGTTTAAGGGTCTTACACACTCCCAATGAGTATGCAACATTGTTTTATCGGTTTGGTTCGTTACTTACCACAATTTTAGGTTAAGGAAATCTAGATATACGAACTTTTCAATTGATGATTTCTCATTAGAATAGCGAATTGTATAGTAATTTCATAACGTAAACCTTAGGATACAAGGGTTAACTGAGTTGACCAGTTTGACTTGTTGACTTTGACTTGACCAGATTTTGACGGTTGTCACAAATTTTGACTTTATTTTTAATATATTATAAATATATTATTTTTAGTAGACCAGGATAGGAAAACTCCGTTCAAAATTCATATCTCCTTCATCTAAACTCCGTTTTTTTCTGTCATTTTGTCGTTTCGCTACTATTAACAAGATCTTCGATTCTCGTTTAGGTTGTCTCGGCTAAAACCCGCTTGATCTAATATTCGAATTTCGGGCTGCATACTGTTACTGCTGAAACTTCGAAAAATCATAACTTCCTCATACGAAGTCAGATTTAGACATTGTTTTTATACACGCTCTTGGTTTAACGTATTCTACGACTTTCATTTAGATCGCTAAGGCCAAATATTTCTCTAACGTAAATTCACTATTTACATCGCGTTGTGTCGTGTTGGTTCAATCGCGAAACTTCGACATGTTATAACTTCTTCGTTATAACTCGGATTTCAACGTCCTTTATATGTACGGAATCCTTGTAGCATATACTACAACTTATTTAAGATTATTCATTCTAAATAATCTTCTCTCAAAAAGTCATTTTTGACGCTTAACGTCTCTAAATTGACTAGTACGGATCTACGGACGTTACACATGGTCCTTTTGGGTTGCCTTCACCATAGCAACTGATAGGATGAACTAATGAGAAAAATGATTAATTATGATTTATTAATATATTATATGAATAATATATTAAAAGAGAAATCATATTGTTTAATTAATATGAATTAATTTTGTGGCTAAAAGAGATTAATGAATATTGCAATTATATGATAGTTGCAATTGGGCTATGGATTCCTAATGGAAAGTGGATTGGACGAAATCTATGGGAAGCCCATATGAATTTCGTCTAAGGGCTTTCTAGAGGGATTTCATGGGTTGCTTAAGGCCTAAGCAGAGAATTAGGGTTTCACCTGAAACCTTAGCAGCCCACACAAGTATAAAAGCACCCCTAAGGCTCCCAAAAACTTGGCTAACACTTCTAAGAGAACCCTAGACGTGTTTAGAGCCTCCTCCTTCTTCTCCTAAGTCATCTTGTTACTCATGGTGTTTGTGACTCTATTAAAGGTGCAACATTTGAGGCACTAAGCTTTCAAGAGTCAAGATCAAGGAGATTTGTGATTGTTATTGATACATAACAATCAAGGTAAGATCTAAACCTTTTTATTATGATAATATCGATTATTATATGCTAGATGTAGGGTTTATGAGCTTTGGATAATTATTGCATGTTCATTAGACAAACTAGATGCAAAGCTTTAGGGTTTCATATACACCATATGATTGATGTTGTGCTTAAAACCCATCAAAAAAGCACAATCCTAATTCACAAATACAAACAAATTGTTCAAATAACATAAAAAATGTTTAGTTTCACAATGATTTTAGAGAGTGACCAGTATTATCGGCACTAAAAAAATGAAAATTAAGTTTGAATTTATTAAACATAGATAATAATAATGCAACATTATAATTTACAAATTAATACTTTGATTAATAAATGATAATATTCAAATAATTATTAAATTAAATTTATATAATAAACATAAATGGATTGACGGATTGAAAATGAGTTGATAATTTTCATCAAACCTAACCTATTTAATTAAATAGGTTAGACATGTTGACCCATTTATTTTAAATGGGTTGAAATAGAGATGTCAACGGGGGTAAACGGGACGAGGAATGCATCTCCCGTCCCCTCCCCCGAAATTACACATATGTAAATATATGTGTAATTTGTTAACGGGGTCCCCATGGGGATTTCGGGACGGGATTGCCTACACCCGCCCTCACCCCCGAAATTACAACGGGGGGTTAACCTTGCCCCACCCCCGTCCCCACCCCCGAATTTTTTTAAAAAATCCCCCAAACGGGACGGGACCCCCCCGGAAACGGGTTCCCACGGGATTTTTTGACATCCCTATGTTGAAAATCTCAATCCAATTCGTTAATTTTAATTTGGGTTCGGGTTGAATTGATGGGTTGAATGGGTTTTGAGGGGATCTAGTATAGTCTAATCAAATGATGCAATTACCATGACATCATTCAGAACGTCGTTTACCCTTTCGGAATTTCATATACCCACAACGGTTTCTTCACGACACCGTGCCATAAACGTTTCTTCAAAAGATTACAAAAAAGAAAGACTTATTACATTCACAATTGCTAAATGCCATTTAACTTGGTGCTATATAAACTGAGACGTGATCTATACCCTCGTCTAATTATCACCATTTTACCAACAGATTTGAGTGCTGTGAGCAAGAAGAAAGAGATGATGGGGGATATGACTAATTTAGGGTCTCTAATGGCTGCCGTAATGTTCGTTTGGGCAATATTCGGGCAACTGTTTCCACAAAAGTTCCAAACCGATATCATGAAATACGTTAACAAAGTGGTTAGCTATGTGTACCCTTATGTCGAAATCACTTTTCATGAATACCAAGCAGACAGCTGGTTCGAGCGAAGCAAAGCCTTTGTTTCCATTGAACGTTACCTCAGCACCAACTCCTCCAACAGAGCCAAACGGCTCAAAGCAAACGTGGTCAAAGACTGTGAATCCGTCGTTCTGAGTATGGACGACTACGAAGAGGTCACAGACGAGTTCCAAGGCATCAAGATCTGGTGGACGTCGAGCAAAAGCATCCCAAAACAGCAGGCTCTCTTTTCCTATCGAGGCGAGGAGGAGAAGCGGTATTACAGGCTCACATGTAAAAGAGAGCACCGAGATATCATCACTAAAGTTTACTTGCAGCATGTGCTCGATGAAGGAAAGGCGATTGCAGTGAAAACAAGGCAACGAAAGCTCTATACTAACAACAAGAGTGAGAGTGAGAACTGGTCTGGTTACAGGAGGAATATGTGGAGCCACATCATATTCGAGCATCCTTCCACATTCGACACTCTTGCAATGGACCCGAAAAAGAAGAAAGAGATTTTAGATGATCTTATGATGTTCAGCAAGTCGAAAGACTACTACAAGAAGGTGGGAAAGTCATGGAAACGAGGATATCTTCTTTATGGTCCCCCAGGAACTGGAAAGTCTAGCATGATTGCTGCCATGGCTAACCTTCTGGAATACGACATCTATGATCTTGAATTAACCTCCGTGAAAGATAACACGGACTTGAGGAAGCTACTCATCGACACTTCAAGTAAGTCTATAATTGTGATTGAGGACATCGACTGTTCACTTGATTTAACTGGTCAGCGAAAGGAGAAAAAAGAAGAGACTAAAGAGGAGGAGAAGGATCCAGTTCGCAAGGCCGAGGAGGAAAAGGATAAGAAGAATAAGGGAAGCGAAGTGACTTTATCTGGGCTTCTGAACTTCATTGACGGGCTATGGTCGGCTTGTGGGAGTGAGAGACTGATCGTGTTCACAACAAACTTTGTTGAAAAGCTCGACCCTGCTCTGATTAGGAGAGGGAGGATGGATAAGCATATCGAGCTTTCCTATTGTTGTTTCGAAACGTTCAAGGTGCTTGTGAAGAACTATTTGGATCTTGAATCACACGACTTGTTTTTAACCATCAGTCGACTCTTGGAGGAGACCAAGATGACTCCAGCTGATGTTGCGGAGAATTTGATGCCAAAGTCATTTGAAGAGAATGCTGAGAGTTGCTTGAACAAGTTGATCCAATCTTTAGAGAATGCAAAAGAAGAAGCAAGGCTGAAAGCTGTGGAGGATGCCAGGATCAAAGCTGAGGAAGAAGCAGCTAAGAAGATTGAAGAAAATGGTGAGAAGGTACAAGAGACTGATGCAAAGAAGTCTGACCAGGATACTGAAATGGTACAAGTCGGCGATGGAAAAGAAAACGGTGTCTTGACTGAATAGTATAGTATGGCCCACCATAGCTGTCAGCTTTGTTAATTGCATCTCTGTATTGCTATATCCTTTTTCGCTTACAAGTAGTCAAATGAAATTAGTCAAAAGTCAAGTGTGGTCGGTGTTTGAAGATATGAATCAGATTTAAACTATTATACCTATTATATTAAGATTTCGTGTAATTTATTCTTATTTGTAATGTGCATGGCAGTCACTGCAATCCAAAATGATATTTTTCATTTTTATTTTTAAAATATTATATAAAATATTATTTTTCATCTTTCTATTTTTTTAAAATTTTCAATATGACCATTTTGATTTTGAATTTAAGAAAATATCACTCTCACCTCTATTATTTTATATAATTTTTGCTATATCTTCATAGTACATATAATCTGGTTTTTTTTTACAATTTCCGTTCGTTTATTTTAAAAATATATATATTTATTTTTATATATATGTCTGTATATATTTGCAGTGTTTAACTTCCGTTCATTAATTTAAAGAAAAAACAAAAATTACTTTTTTTATATACATGTAGTTATAAATTCGAGTTTGCGATCTTCGGCACAAAAAAAAAACTCATGTGCCGACAACTTCTATATATGTCGACAACATCGGTCATTGTACAACTTAAGTTATCCCACCAACATCATGTTATATGGTAGCCCAAATTTTTTGGCTGGATGTATCTATGTCGACGACTTGTCGTCGTCATAAACTAGGCGGTAACGAAAAGGGTTTGTGCAGTTTTCTGAAAACTTATGCCGACGACATGTGGTCGTTATTGGTTACAAAAATATAATTTCTATTATTTATAATTCATGTTGTAGAAAAAAAAACTAGACAAGTTTTCAAAAATGGTCTCTGTGGTATGGATTTTTTCTAGCTTTTGGTTCAAACCCCGACTTTTTGTATTGGTAGTTCTTTTGAGTTAGTTTCGTTGTGTATTTAGTCTCTCCAAATAATAAAATGCATGTTATGCTCTTCTTGTAGTTATTTCTCATTTTCTGAAAAAGATTTAATACTTATTAAATAAATTTTATAATTAAAAATAAAAGGGTTCACCTCTCTCTCTCTCTTTGTGTGTGTGTGTGTGTCTCTGTCGCTCTTCCTTTCTCTTAGAAACATGCAACAAAAATTGATGGATCTTTGATCTCTCTCTCTCTCTTTCTCTCTCTCTCTCTCTCTCTCTCTTAGAACCTACAACTAGGTATTACCAAAAGGGCCAAACCAGTCGGAATCGGACCGGACCCGGGAACCGGCTTCGGCAAAAATCAAGAACCGAATCGGCCCGGCAGTTCTGCCGGTTCCCGGTTCCTACCGATTCTTGTCGTGTCTTCAAATGTTGGAACCGGTCCTCGAAAAATAACATCATACGGTTCCGGTTTTTGTCGGTTCTATCGGTTCCGGTTATATCGGTTTCGGTTCCTACCGGTTCCCGGTTCAAAAAATCCACTAAAATAACATCCCAGTCCCAGCCCGACCAGTTCCATCGGGTTCAGGTTCCGGTGTCAATTCCGGTGCCGGTTCCGGTTCCGGTTCCGGTTCCGATACCGATTCCGGCCGGTTCCCTGGTCCATATGTTCATCCCTACCTACAACTAAAATCGATGGAGCTTTCTAAGTCTTTCTTGTGCATCTGATTTCCCATTTAACACTCTAAAACACACAGAGCAAATTTTTAATCAAGTCTTCTTCGGTCAAATCAAGAACCTCATGGAAAAATACAGATCCATTGTCATACACAGTAAGAACAATAAGACCATATGAGAATAGCATGATGCCAAGTTTGTCCAGGAGTACAGCGTCGAAGGATCCCACATTATCACCCTTCTTGATGAGCTCAATATGGGTGGTGATTTCCACAGTACCTTTGTTAATCGTGTTAGGAATGTTAAGAACCTAGAAGAAAGAGGTATGAGATGGATCGAGACTAGTGTTGTCGGGTGGAACAACCGTATCCATCGGAGCCACAAGTCTAACATGCATAGGAGCTTCGACCTTATACTTGGCAACTTCTTCACTGACTTCCTTCAAGTCTCCCTTTGTGAAGATTAGGCCAACACTCCCAACAAATAAAGGGATTAGATTTTGGGAAGCCTTGTTTCCAGTTTTCTTGATATACATCCTGGTTGAGTGCAATTTGATATAACCTCCGGTAAACCTCCTTTCATCTTTCTTCTTCTCCGTTACAAACTTAGAAGCCTCCATAATCGTGACTCCTAATTTCCTTTGGGATTTGGTTTCGAATCTTGGGAAAAACACGATTAAGGGAAGAGCGAGGGATATGGAAACCCGTTTTCTTGCAAGCTGGATTTATACTTCATATGTGAGGTGACGATTTCACTTCATGTCTTCGGACTACTAGCTATTGGGTCAGCACCACAGGTGGTGGTAGAATGGAGTGTTGTCTTCTCCGATTCCTCCTGTGATACTAGTTAGGAGTTTACCTCTTTATGTAGCATACAATTGACATAAACAACATAAAATACTAGTTAGGAGTTTACCACTTTATGTAGCTTGTAAAACTTGTTGTATTTGGCATTTAAGAACTTAGCACCGCAAGTGTGATGCCTGAAACGGTTCACAACACACCCTTGAACAATTGGATGACTTAAGAAAGGTTTTTAGGCACACAAATCGGCTATGCTTCTCCAAGAACACATTATGTAACCGATTTTAGCCATGGGGTCTAGTATATATATGTATGAATTCAAGAGTCAAGGATTAAACCATAATCCATACTCTTGGGTTATGGTCCATGTTTCATGTGGGCTAACTCTTCATGGAACTTACATAAACTTAGCCCATCATGGATCAATAGTCGAAACCATATATATATATATATATATATATATATATATATATATATATATATATATATATATATATATATATATCATTGATTTACATAAACAGTCCCCATTAATTTAATTAATCTCTTTTGATCACTAAATTAATTCCAAATTAATTCTTAATCAATACTAGTTAAATAATATGATTCCATATTAATATATTATAACTTATAATATATTAAGAAATCATAAAGAACCTCTTACTCAAATATCTATCCACAAATTGTCCTGGTGATATGCAACCCGAATGGACCATACTACTCTCAGGTAGAGTACATACCAATTATAGTTATGGGCTTAGACACGTAATCCAACAATCTCTCACTTGGATAAGTCTAATAACTATTATTGCGAGTACGACTCCAAAATCCCGACTAGCAATCGTAGCTCTTAAAAGTCATTGTCGAACTCTGACCTAGTCAATGACGCGTCCATTAGATAAGGGATCATATATTCCTCTATTCTAGATATCATATGGACATGAGACATGGATTATGATCATTCTCTCTATCCATCTATTGTTTCCCGATTTCTAATTTATGACGATCGACTAATTGAACAAATCAAATCAATCCAAGCTTGGCCAAGCAGTTAGAATTGTCATCACTAAATCATTGAGGGTCCACAGACATCGCTTTTATCCCTCTAAGGGTAAAAGGAACGGATAAACTTCGACTCATATGCTTGCTTGTAGTTACTCATTAAATCATACACACCAATATGTTTTATAACACCAAGTTACTGGTACGCTTACATATGTCAATGTGCAATCGACTTGTAAATTACAACTCAAATGTCCTGGTTTCAAGAATATAAGATATTATCGTCTCACAATCACTCGTGATAAAATCCATGAAGTGATTCAAATGAGTGTGAGTTTAATCCAATACTCGAATCTTATTCCAGGAGTACTCATGAACACTGTAGCAAACTTGTGCTATGTCTAAAACACCTAGATAATTTACAGTCAGATTCATGACAGTCTTGCCTCAAACCCACTTCCAATGTATGATCGACTGTGGATGGTTTGAATAACCTAGTTATTTAGGAAGTCAAAACATGAAAAGTGAATCACAGGAATAATCGAATCCAATATGGTCTCCGAACTTATGAATATAAATAAAATAGCTTTTATTTAATCACTATATTGCTTATACATTATTCATTGTATAATGTTTCGATTAATCAACTTAATACTTGAATTAAAACAATAGTTATCCCATTCTCCAAGCATTCACACTATGTTTGCCTATGGTCCTTTCTTTGTGAAATAGATCAATTGAACACATCTTCAATAAAACTCATTTCACAATTCCAAATCCTTACCGTAAATGTACGAATACCAAATTCTTGCCATTTACTGTAATCTGTTAGATTCTAAACTTATATGCAATGATCCTCTTGTAATTAATATACACAAAAGTCATAGAGACTTGGAAACAAACATTACTAAGTATTCCAATGAAGAGTAATTTCATGGAAACGAAGTCTCACATTCAACGTACATTCCTTTAAACATCCTTCTTGCATTAAGTTTTCTAATCTTGCACAAAATAACTTCCACTTATGGAAACGTTTCCATATTCCTATGTTGACTATCACTTCTGAACAAGAATCACCTCTTCCCAGAGTATGCCAACATGGTCCTTCCAAAATTTACACTCTACTTCCAACTGTCCATAAGCAACCAATCTTTGGTGAACCTTAGATTGTCCTTAATAGTTGTTTAACAACTTTAGTCATATCCAATTTTGGTCCATTATCCATTTTAATACCTTAGGCATTTGGAAAATTCAGAACACATAAACATTATAGCATATGCAATCGATCCTATACCCGAAGCATACAGGATACGATACATAATGTCTCACACAAAGACGTGATACTTTACTAGTCTCTTGCTATAATATTTCCATATACAAAATTTCCTTATGTTGAACCATTCCAACATAACATTTATATATATCCTTGACTAAATTTGATTAAAATCTCACAATCTAAGCTTTTAGATTTTAAATGAAGCATAATTTTCTCTCCCTTAATTATAGCAAAACTGCTTTTCAAACTATGCAACTTGCGAATTGAACTTTTGTTTTCTATAATTAACATTACTAACTTGCAACACTTACCATAATAATTACGTTCCCACTAGCATAATAATTATATTCTTATTAGCATAACACTTATGCTCCTACTAGCTTTGATATGTACCTACAAATCAACTGGACATCTAGAAATCAATACTTATTGACTTTCATTACCAAAGTTCACATTTTTTATACGAGATACTTCAATAAGACTTTATCTAGGCTTCTCAAACTCGTACACCTTTCCTTAGATATCTCAAATGTGTGTCTAAACAATTTTAGAACTTACAACAATAAGTCTCAAATGTATAGACCTTTGTCATTTCTCACAATTCAAACTATGAAGAGGGATGCCTTAATCATAATTGATTTGAGAATGCAAGTACCACAACTGCTATCTCCTTAGAATCTACTTAGTTAAAGCGTTTCCTCAAAATCATTTTCATGAAGCGGAGAGAAACCTTATGACACTTAGATTTATGGTGTCTGTGTTCCTCTCCATGTGAATTTGTCAAACCATAATCATAAGACAATGTATGTGACAAATCCAAACTCATATGGAATGAACTTGTTCAATCTTAAATTCCCTGCCACTTGGTAGCACAAGGGCCTACCATTTCTTCCAAGTTGTTAAGAAGCTCACTCATACTGATCAATGAAACTTTCATTAATCCAGGTACCTTGCCTTATGCATACAATTAAGAACTCATGGAACTAACATGCATAGTCAACTTTTACTAGAATGGGCACAAAAACAAGAGTATGTCAACATGATAGGTTGCAAACCTCAAGTCGTGTGCTAGTGATAAAAAATAGGTTTAATTCTTGATTAGTTCTTGAAACTTTTTCAAGAACTTTAAGACTCGTATTGCCCTCTATACATATATGATTCTCTTGTCATGAACCATTACTTGACAAAACAGATATTCAAGAGTTAGTGCGGATTCTTATCAAGATAAACACTTCACACAATTAGTCTTAGTTGGTCTCTGTCCTTACCAAGACATCACAACTTACCAATTTCAAATGTAGAAAAGCAAAAACATTTTACTCAACATTTGATGAGTGATTTAAACCTTCTTAAGATTATGTCACTTAAGACACAATCTTGGAGTACGACTCTAAGACTTGTTTTGGAATGAAGTATGACTCATCTTCTTGAATTAACCATTTCAACAATTCATGATTCCTCTTCTTAGCCATACAAATGCACTAAGAT
Organism: Lactuca saligna; assembly: GCF_052625555.1. Classification (NCBI taxonomy): domain Eukaryota; kingdom Viridiplantae; phylum Streptophyta; class Magnoliopsida; order Asterales; family Asteraceae; genus Lactuca; species Lactuca saligna. Next base: position 121,628,895 of record NC_136422.1, read on the forward strand.
ATCCTTAGAGAATCAGTTGTGATATGGTTTTCCATAATCATTAAGATGATCATAAAACACGATACTAAAGTACTCTCCTATCTTTTCAGATAGGAGAAACTTTTATCTTTCTACTTAATTTGATTCTTCTCATTCGTTCTGCCATACATTGAAAGTTTTCCAATGCTTCAGAATTATACTTAAACTTGTAAGTATCACCATATCTACTAACTTTTAGTAAATCGTGACGAATAATCTTATCAATCATTGTGGTGGACATGACCAACGCACAACCAAGTGTACCCAATCTCCTAGTCCTTCACTTGACTCACATATTCATGTGAATAAGTAATTAGTCTTAATTTCCCAAAGACAAACTTCTCATTCATCACTCAATACAAGTTGCATGATTCCAAGTTTCTATCTAATTGAAACTTGGGTGATGATAATATTTCTTTATTTGGTAAAATTTGACACTACCACAAATGAAAGAATCAAATCAATTTTCCAATATTGCTATCAATGGAAACATATAAGTAACAATTTTCACAAATGCCATATTAAGGAAACTTAGAATAAAATAAAATAAAATTTTCTTTATTTACAAAAATGCAGAAAACTTTTCCTTACAATGCAATTACAAGTGAAAACTATGTTGTTATCTATTCCTAAGAAATCTATCACAACTCTTAAGCAACAGCTCAAAATTCTGATCATCGAACCATGCAATCGAAATCCATATCTTCACGATCAGAATCAACTTACTCTTCATTTAAGTTTCCTTTCATTCCTTTGATCATACAAAACATCAAAATGTAATTACATTACATCATGTATTAAGAATCCATGAATAGGAACAAAATAGAGTTAGATAGTGGACTTCACCTGAAATAGAGTCAAACTTTTTGACTTTACAATCCTTATGATCTTTCAGGTAAATATGGCAGCTTCGCAACCAACGCCCATTCTCTTAGCAATAGAAACATATGGACTCTTTAGGAATGCTACACAGTACTATCTCAGACTTAGCCTTTCTCTTTACCATTTGGTCAATTGACTTGACCATGGCCGATCCCTTTCCATTGGGAAGAGAAAGCATTTCTGGACTTCTAATGTTGCCATTGTCAATGTCCATGGAAGTTTGGAGAGTAGATCTTCCAATAAAATTTTCTTTACCAGTGCACCGAATCATTTCTGATTCAGCACCAACAAGCAAATATGCAAGATCGTTAAGGGTCATGTCATGATCTATCATATATTAGTCTTTAATAAACCTAGTATATGATTGAGGAAGTGATTGAAGAACCCAGTCAACAGCTAACTTCCTCGAGACTTCGACACCCTACTCTTCCAGCCTGTCAATATGTAACTTCATCTCCAAGATGTTAGCACAGATATAATTTCCATCTTTGTGTTTGCTTGCCAATAGGGCTTGAATGACCTTGAACTTTTCAAGTCTTTGAACATGTGGGTTAAGGAGAATAATTTGGAGGATGTGGAGGAAGTGAAGTATTATTTCCAGTTCTACGATCCAATCGTGGAATATCATCTTCAAGAGAAAAGCTTGTTCCAAAAGATTTGGAAAGACCATAGTTGTCTGAACTAGAAATCTACAAGGGAGAAAATCAAGTTAGTTGATTTATGTCCTTAATATAACACCCAAATGAAATATTAAGGCTAGGACCCAATACAATATTTTACAATTCAGAAGAGGGATGTCGTAATCTAATTACAAAATATTTGAAAGTAGGTAGATGAGGATTTACCAATTTCCACCATGAAAAACGAAATTGATTATTAAGTTTAAATTGGTTTGAAATTCCTAGATCCTTTAAGATTCATTGAACTTTTCAATGGCACGTTTAAATCTCGATTGTGCCCTTGAAGTTTGTGACTAAGATGTCGAGGATCACAAACAAGGTGTGAATAACCATGCAAATTATATTGGTACACCCAAGGTTACAAATCACCTAATCAACATGTCGGTTAACCACACACGCTCCATCGATTTATGATTAACATCAACCTACCCTTTTCCACGCACTGTCAGTCCCAGATTAGTATGTCGGTTAACCACGCACGCAGAGTTGATAAAATATCTTAAGAAAGGTTTTTCTAAAACAAAAAGAGTTCTTGATTTAATACAACTGAATAAAGTAGAAAATTGTACAAAACATGTGAACTCACCAACGTTATGTTGACATTTTCAAAATACATGTATTCTGTCACACCCCAAAACCGGAACGGCAGAAACGTTATGGGGTGGATGACGTCATGTCAAGTATCACAACATATGCAGCATAATAATAAAAGTACAACAACCATTTCATTAATAGTAATAGTTTTACATGATTTACATTACATTACATCATCAAAGTAATGCAAGTAATAACATAGGTGCAGCTTGGTACTAAACTATCTTCAATGGAAAGCTCCTGGAATGTACCTGTCTAAAGCTGACCTGAGAATACACGTTATTTGAAAAGCGAGTATCAGCATTTTTACAAATGCTGGTGATTTCATAAGTATTTAGTGTCATTTCATCCAAATAACTTTATATAAGTAGTAGTTTTAAAGTATACAGTGAATTAGAGTCCTTTTCCAGAAAATCCAATATTTTCTAATTTAAAAGCAGTCTTCTACCAAAGTAGTTTTTCCCTTAACATTATCATTATCAAAATATGGTATTGATTTCAAAGAAAGTAGGAGAATATCAGGGAAAATAACATATGCCTCAGCAGTGAAGACTGCTGACTAAGGCAAAAGAAATCATAGACTACAGAGGAGTATCGAATGAACGATACGCCTGACTCATTCTAACAAAAAGGGAGACACAGAACCCAGACAGTATCAAATGAAAGATACGTCTACAAAGGTGTAAAAATAGTGAACACAGACCCCAGACAGTATCAACTGAATGATACATCTAGCAAGGTCTAAATACAGTGAACACACACCCCAAACAGTATCAAATCAATGATACGTCTAGCAAGGTCTAAATACAGTGAATACAGTGTTAAAACCCGTTACCTTAAGGCCATGAATTATAAGGTAACCCCTAGATACTCGCAACCATACTAATAGACACTAGAGAACTTGACGCCCTGCAAGCGTCGGTAATAATGTGACATATGTCACCCTTTGGACTTGGTAGGCCGGGGACTGTAGCTAGCAGTCAGGGTGCGGGGCTGTCAATCCAGTATAGATCTATACACATAATGCCCGCTCTCCTTACAAGAGACTCTGCTTACTATCCTGACAATGGTGAAGGCCGTGTACTGAAGATGTATCTCGTGTAGTGAGATCTGATGTAAAATACTGGACTAGTGATAGAGAAACACAATTAACTGACCGATGTAAACCTATATGTCTATGATTGTATACATAATGTATAACTAATGATCAAACAACCTTCGTACGGGTAATCGATCCCACCAGACCACAACTCAACGAAGAAAAGGAAATAGGGCGAACTAGCCTTCCTAAGTTCTTTAAACATTATTTATATAACTATACAAGCATAGGCATACATTTAACTAATTTTAAGTGTTTAACAAAGTAGGAGTGTTTCACAAGGTATAAGACTTATGAATAGGGGCGTATCGTGAAGTAGAAGCGTATTGTGAAGTATAAGTGTATCGTGAAGTAAAAGCGTATCGTGAAGTATAAGTGAATCGTGAAGTAAAAGCGTATTGTGAAGTAAAAGCGTATTGTGAAGTATAAGCGTTAACAAAGTAGTAGCATTTAACTAAGTAGGAGCATTAACTAAGTAGAAGTATAACAAAGCAGTAGTATTTAACAAAGTAGGAGTATAAAAACATGGAAGAAAACTTTGGTGAAATCTTTGGAAAACCTTTATACTTTAAGAAATTCATTCATAAACAAGTTTTGATTGTAACCTTGATAAAGTAGAGAAAACCTTTGTTTAAAATGCTGCTGTAACAGAGTTTGAAATAAAACATACAGCACGAGAGGTAGTTTGAGAAAAGTTTTGAACACATAAAGACGTTTTAGAAAACCATTTCTAGTATCATACTTGGTAAAACAATTGACAGTGTAATGAATCCTTGTGCATGCAGGTTATCAATCACATGTGAATGATATGATAACTGGAATGTTTAACTTGTATTCCCCCTCCCCCCCCCATAAAAGCATGTAAAAACATTTAAAAGGTTAATTCAGGGGTATGAACTCACCTGTTGTAAGTGGATCCGACGAAGGTACCGGTTGGTGCTCGGTGTCAAGTAAAGACTTGAACACACTTAGTGACCTATTAAACATATGATAACATATGTTTACATACAATTAGCAAATATAATACTAATTAAATATGTATATGCAATCCTAAAGTGCGGAAAACACTTTGGTTAAGTGCTTGGAGTGTCCCGGGTAACATCTAAGGGTGTGTATGGCTTAAATAGGGAGTTTACTCTTCAAGAGTAAACTCTTTATAGAGTTCACGGCCCTGGGACTAACTCCCCATGAGTTTACGGCTGTAAACTCATGGTGAGGGTGTTCTAGGATGCCAAAGTGTCTTATATTACTTGTGTAATTATGCTAGGCTCAAATCTAGGATTTATAAAGGGTTTAAGGCCTCAAATGCACCATTTTAGGGAGCTTACAGCCCTAAACAATAAGTTTACGGCCGTAAGCTCTCATGTGCTCATTTATTTTGTGTTTTAAGGTCTTAAATGGTAGGAAATAAAGTTCTATGCATTTTTCCAAGTCAAATGGGGAGTTTAGGGCATCATTTGGGCATCATTTGGGCACCTTTTAGGAGTTTACGACCCATGGACCTTTCCTAGGGGGGTTTACAGCCGTAAAATCCTATTTCCTTGGTTTCTTCAATGTTTAAAGCATCTAAATCTATGGGATTACTTCTAGACATTTTTCCAAGGCCATAGGAGGTGTTTGTGGGCATTTCTAACACTTGATTTTGAGTTTACTCCCCATGAAGAGGAGTTTACGGCCCAAGCAAGTTATTGGGAAGTAAACTCAAGTTTACTCCCCAAAATGAAAGTTCAATGTGTTCTAAGTCCGTTTCCATAAGTCAATAAGCCATATCTAATCCTTAGGGGTAGTTTAGAGGGGTTTTGGGCCTTAAAAATCCCATTTAATGGTGTTTACGGTCCAAGAGTGTTCTTGGGTCATAAACACATGAATTTACCCCTATTTGATGTCTTAAACACGAATTTTCATGTTAGCTAAGCTATACAACAAGTTAGGGTAGATTGCTTACTCGTTTGGAGCTCGAAACGGACGATTTTTGCCTTGAATTTAAGTTGTAGAGAGAGAGAGAGTGGGGAGAGAGTGAAAAAGGTGGAAATGGAGTTTACTCTCCCTTATATGTGGGCTTGAGTTAGGGCTCAGTGAAAATCTACCCGATACCACTGTTAAACGGGGCTTTTGGTCACACACTATTTAGTGGTTGAATTTTTGACTTAGTTGAAACTAAAAATTTTCAAAGGAAAATTTTGGGGTGTTTCTAATTTATTTCAACCCTTACCAAGTCATTATAAAAGTCCCACATTAGATAACCAGTCCAAAAGTTAACGGACAGTTAAATAAAACGAGGCTTACTAACGAAAAAAGGGGCTAATGATGACGGAAATAAATTTCGGGTTGTCACATCATCCCCCCGTTAGAGGGAATTTTGTGCCGAAATTCAGGTTTAGGCAAGGAAGTAGGTCTGAATGACCGAGTAAAGGCAGGAGGGTACTTCCTATTCGGTTTTCCTTGCACTCCCAAGTGATCTCTGGCCTGTGTCTGTTATTCCAACAAAACTTCACCTATGGGATGCGGATTCCGTCCCGTGTAGTTAGCGATTTCCTACATGTGTGTCTACGAAGTTAGGATTCTTAGTGGTTTCTATCAAGTTGTGTGGGATACGAAGAATGACATCGAGCAAGCACTTATCAAGTCTAAGAAGTGGATCGTTCTAGGATGAAGTTTGTGGAATATCCAAAAGTAGTAGTGGTCTGATGAGGGTTGGACCAATCTCCATAAAGGATCTCAGATGGTCCAAAGCTCTCGGAAGGGTAGAGTTTTTCAGCACTTAGAACATAGTGTACTTCTATGGCAAGATCATCAATGGCGTGATCGTCATTCCAAAGTTCCTAACATTCTCTCTCATACTGGAAGTGTAGTCCTTCAGGTTGGTTCTTAAGAAGCTCGGGTTGTCCTTGGTTTCACGTTTCCTGTCAATTGGCTTTTAGAGACTTTCTAGATCATTGGATGGGTTGCGTGTCTACGGTATCTTTTGTTGTAGGGTGTCTATCTCAACCTTGTGCAAACTGAATCTGCACCTCTGATTCTTGAGATATTTCTAACGGAAACCCTCAGGTTCGGGGAGATAGGGTTTTATCAGACGAGTGTTGGACTATTTCAGAAGGTGGTTCTACTATTTCTGCGTTAGATAGTATTCGTGGAACACCTAGTAGTCCAATGAATCTCTAAGGCGTTTGTTTGTTTTAGTGCGGAAAACGGTTGCTCTTGTATAACCCATCGACTAACACCTGGACTGGTGTCATGTCTAAAATCTCTTCGGGATTTGGGTTATAAGGCTTAATGCAACTACTTTCGCACTTTGATCAAGTATTGTTGGTTGCGAAGGTTATCCTATGGTTCTCGGTGTTCTAGTGTTCGCTTTGGAGAATGCAGTCTATCGCCTACAAGGCAGCAGTGACTTCCTCCATGCGAGGGGGCGGAGGATCCTAGGCACTATTCGTCTGTAACGGGGTGGACGAAGTGCTTGAGTAGTGCGAACACCTTCTGCAACTACTTTTCCAAAGGTTCTGATTTTTCTCAGTGTAGGTCAAATCTAGTGAGTATAGGTTCCCATCATTCGGAACTTTAATCTCTTCATCCACCCTTCTCAGGGTTTAACCTATCTCAGTTTCTGGATTTCCATGATATTCGCTGAGATTCTTAATTTGTGGGATTAAGCGTGAATGGATGGTAGTAGTCAATGTCCTTGGCTCTTACGACTCAGATTTCTTTATCAACTGAGGGTGTTAGCTACTATGTTGGCTTAACAGGGATGACAACAAACTTCAGAATGGTGGTTATTATAGTAGCTCAACCCGCAAGGGTTCTCTTGAGTCTAGCTCCTATTCTATGGAACAGGATGAAGGGTCTTTCTGAGGGATCTACGAGGTATGCTTCGGGTGGTTATCATCTTCTTGAATGCCTACAATGTCTTTCGCTTCGGTTTCTATCTATCTAAGAAGGGTTGGTTCACAGTGTGTGGTACCCTTCTCCTGGGTACTTCCAAAGGTTTGAAATAAGAGTGATGACTGAAGGATCACATTAGTTTTCATTATTCTTATTATGTTTAGGTTCGAAAGAACCTTTATTTGCCAAAATGGCTATGGTGAAAGTTCTTCTTACACAACACTAGGGAGTTACACACGGTTTCACTAAGTTAAACCATGATCGATAGAGGCCTCGAAGTTGGCATACATCGACATGATATAGAATGAGGGTCAATAGAGTCATGTGCCGAACGGGCACACCAGTTCTTGGCGTCTCGGGTTTTGTCCCGTGTATCATTGTCGCGGATACTTGGACCCATAGAGTTGACGCGGAAATATAGAGAGTCATGAATGTTTCTGAATAGAGTACCTTTTCATGAATGGATTCTCACGAGGCATTTCTATAATCACCTAACATATACTAGTCAGATATAATTAAGGTGGGGAGGACTGTTGACTGAGCGACTCCGCTTTAAATCCACAACCAAATGAAGAACAGGAAATGAGGCGGCCTTCACTCACTCTAGGTCTATCCATCTCAATTATACACGGCCGTAACGTATATGTTTAGCCATTATAGTTCTACCTGATGAAATTTTAAATTTTATAACAGTGATGCGACTTTCGCCTTAACGGGGAAATATTTACATTTAGAATTAGTCTTTTTATGTTCTCGGTTAGTTATCTAAGATTGGGAGGCGTACCAAAATCTACCGGTTTCCTTGATGCTTCTCCCTAAGCATTAGGGTCAGACTCCTCCTGCGTCGTTGTTGTTTCCTTCAGTTTGGATAGTTCTTCTTGAAGTGTCCATCCTTAGTACATAGGCGGTAAATTGGGTTGTCTGCCACATTGGTGGTTGATATAATAAACTCAACCAGGATTCTGCAGACGCGAGCAGCATGGCCCTTCATATTGCACCTAGAACAAAAGAGTTCTCAACAGCTATCATGATGGTGGTAACTGTACTCGCTGCAGCGGGGAAGGTTTCCTAGGTATGGTCTTCTTGAAGTCGGGATGGAAGAGTTGGCAGGGGTATTGACTGTCTCAGCTCGTTTCCCTTCAGAAGGTCCTTGAGCCAAGGTACTTCCCTCCCCGTTCTAGAACCTTCTCTTTAGTAAAGTTGGCTGAGGTCCTTGGGTAGTTGGGTATGCGGTTGAGGGTTGCTACTGTCTGTGGCTGGGATCAGAATTCCCGATGGGACTCTTGCTAACATTGGCGTTGTTAGCATTTAGTTCAGCCCTGACAGCTGTAAAGGCTGCCGAGACTGCAGCCTGCAACGTAGCTTCATCGAGTATGAGAGTAGGTTTCTTGCTAGTGGATTGGTTATGGTTGCTCGGAGGCATGGTTTTTCCCTATACAGAAAGGAACTCAAGCGGATGAGAGACGATGGTTAACCCTGGACATATTTGTCCTTACTGTATTAGGCATAAATTTTTCCCGTGCTTCGGATATTGGTTGTTTGAGTGTCGACCTACATCACTATGATGTAGTCCTGGTGTACAAGGTAGGAGTGTGAGCATCGGAAAAGAGCTATTAGATGGGAATCGCTCCTACTAAGTTACCTTTATACTGGGAAACGTTTCACTCTACGGCCTAGAAAGATTTGAGAACAGTTCGAAACGAAGTCCGCAGGGAGAAAAGCTCATGAAGACTTATGGCTAAATGTCCTCAATAGAGGTGTTGGGATCCGCTCTAATCGTGTTACTGGCATCGGGAAATGGCGATTTACCTAACACATAGTGTGAGTAGTGTAACCACTAAATCACTAAATTGTATTATTTTATGGGTGTATTAGCGTGACGAACAAGAGGAAAAGATACTTCTCGAGTTCCATGTACTGGCTCCCTCTGTCTGCCTCGTATCTTTGTCTGGAATCGGTGTTGGTTTCCTTCGGGTAATTACCTAGGGTTCTCCTCTCCTAGAGACGTATTGAATTTCTACTCCACCTTCCTTCTGATTCCGACTCTGAATGTCATCGCTTCAGGATGGATGACTGGAAATCTCGGAAGTTTAGACGAATTTCCCACCATGTCCCTAAAAAGATATAGGCACTTGGTGATTTCAATAGTCTTGTCTCGGTTCATTTATTTCCCAACTGGAAGTCCTTTCAATGAACCTCTTCTGGGTCTACATCACCTTTTCTGCCGAGTATTGAAGTGGATAGGGTTTTTCTACCCTACATCCACATCCCAACGAGGAAAAGGAAGTAGAGCGAAACCACACATTCTTAGCCTATGGGATCGTTATTATATATAACCTTGGGAGTATACCCTCTGTAATTGTAGGTATATCAATAAGGATCTTTTTAGTTTTTCACACAAGGTTATCTATGGATCCTAAAATACCCCTATGGTATTTTAATTTCTTGTTTGTTTCTTATCTTCTGAATATGATTCTGGGATTAGTGTGAGTCTTTTAGTATTCCAAAATACTCCTATAGTATTTTAAACTTTATGTTTGGCTCTAGCATTCCTAGTTGGTAAGTTTCAGACCTGTTGCAACACCACTATCACTCCCAGGCACATGTTCATCGCATCTCGAATAAATGTAGTTGATCAGGTTACATTTATTCCAGCTTATGATTACATAACTTCCCAAGTTTGACGGTAATGCTCAACATCCGAAGACTTTTATTCTTGTTCTTCTTGCGATACTTGTGTTCGAGTGTTTAGATTCTGGATGTTCTTATACTTTGGTAAAATATGGTTATATTTTAAAGTATAATTATTGGTCAGAGTGTTTTATCCCTATGTATTTATAGGTTGTATATCTTTTATGAATTGATATATACTTAGCTCACTATAAACAATGCTTTGATACCAATCTGTCACACCCCAAAACCGGAACGGCGGAAACGTTCTGGGGTGGATGACATCATGTCAAGTATCACAACGTATGCAGTATAGTAATCAAAGTACAACAACCATTGAATTAATAGTAATAGTTTTACATGATTTACATTACATTACATAATCAAAGTAATACAAGTAATAACATAGGTGCAGCTTGGTACTAAACTGTCTTCATCCGAAAGCTCCTGCAATGTACCTGTCTAAAGCTGACCTGAGAATACAAGTTATTTGAGAAGCGAGTATCAGCATTTTTACAAATTCTGGTGAGTTCATAAGTATTTAGTTTCATTTCATCCAAATATCTTTATATAAGTCGTAATTAAAAAGTATACAGTGAATTAGAGTCCTTTTCCAGAAAATCCAATATTTTCTAATTTAAAAGCAGTCTTCTACCGAGACTGGACAGAGTTATGTTGTAAAAACTAGTTTTTCCCTTAACATTATCATTATCAAAATATGGTATTGATTTCAAAGAATGTAGGAGAATATCAGGGAAAATAACATATTCCTCAGCAGTGAAGACTGCTGACTAAGGCAAAAGAAATCATAGACTCCAGAGGAGTATCGAATGAACGATACGCCTGGCTCATTCTAACAAAAAGGGAGACACAGACCCCAAACAGTATCAAATGAAAGATACGTCTAGCAAGGTCTAAAAACAGTGAACACGGACCCCAGACAGTATTAAATGAATGATACGTCTAGAAAGCTCTAAATACAGTGAACACAGACCCCAAACAGTATCAAATGAATGATACGTCTAGCAAGGTCTAAATACAGTGAATACAGTGTTAAAACCCATTACCTTAAGGCCATGAATTATAAGGTAACCCCGAGATACTCGCAACCATACTAATAGACACTAGAGAAGTTGACGCCCTGCAAGCGTCGGTAATAATGTGACATATGTCACCCTTTGGACTTGGTAGGCCGGGGACTGTAGCTAGCAATCAGGGTGCGGGGGTGTCAATCCAGTATAGATCTATACACATAATGCTCGCTCTCCCTACAAGAGACTTTGGTTACTATCCTGACATCGGAGAAGGCCGTGTACTGAAGATGTATCTCGTGTAGTGAGATCTGATGTAAAATACTGGACTAATGATACAGACTCACAATTGAACTAACCGATGTAAACCTATATGTCTATGATTGTATACATAATGTATAACTAATGATCAAATGACCTTCGTACGGGTAATCGATCCCACCAGACCACATCTCAACGAAGAAAAGGAAATAGGGCGAACTAGCCTTCCTAAGTTCTTTAAACATTATTTATATAACTATACAAGAATAGGCATACATTTAACTAATTTAAGTGTTTAATAAAGTAGGAGTGTTTCACAAGGTATAAGACTTATGAATAGGGGCGTATCGTGAAGTAGAAGCGTATTGTGAAGTATAAGTGTATCGTGAAGTAAAAGCGTATCGTGAAGTATAAGTGAATCGTGAAGTAAAAGCGTATTGTGAAGTAAAAGCGTATTGTGAAGTATAAGCGTTAACAAAGTAGTAGCATTTAACTAAGTAGGAGCATTAACTAAGTAGAAGTATAACAAAGCAGTAGTATTTAACAAAGTAGGAGTATAAAAACATGGAAGAAAACTTTGTTGAAATCTTTGGAAAACCTTTATACTTTAAGAAATTCATTCATAAACAAGTTTTGATTGTAACCTTGATAATGTAGAGAAATAAAATGTTGCTGTAACAGAGTTTGAAATAAAACATACAGCACGAGAGGCAATTTCAGAAAAGCTTTGAACACATAAAGACGTTTTAGAAAACCATTTCTAGTATCATACTTGGTAAAACAATTGACAGTGTAATGAATCCTTGTGCATGCGCAGTACGAGCATCCCTATACCGACGGGATCCCGCAAAAGATAAGACTCTAGTTGCACTAGTTTTAAACATGTTTTAAAAAGACATACATAATACTGATGATTGGAAGTGAACGTATACTATAGTAGGTTCTTTCGTTGCTTCTTTCCATTTTGAGGTCAAACTCCTCCGGATTCGCCGTCGTCCTTCTCTGTTGGACAGTCCCTCTTGAAGTGTCCCATTACGCCACATAGATGGCATATTCGAGAGATTTCGACATGTGTGTTTGAAGTAATGTGTTGGGTCCGAGTCTGGCAGCAATTGGTAGTATGTCCGTTCTTGTTGCATTTAAAGCAGTGTAACGGACGACCACTACCCCGATGATGGAAGCCACACTTATCGCATTTCGGTAGGTTTCCGGCATACTGCCTAGCTGGTGTAGGGACAATTGGGATACTAGAAGGGATGGTAGTAGGATGTACAGATGCCTTGGCTGCGAAGGTTGCCACATGTTGTTGTCTTTTGCTCGTCCCTTGGGTTGATTTTCCTTTACCTTTAGCCCAGAACTTTCATTTGTTATTCTTAGGCTTGGGATTCGTGGTTTCGTGGTAGTTTGTTGCCCGTTGAGGTATTTGATTGTTACTTGTATTGGAGTTATTGTTAACAATCCCGCTAACAATCGCGTTGTTAGCGTTAAGGTGGGTCGGAACAGCTGACACAGCAGCCGAGACTGCAGCTTGAAAGGTAGCTGCATCAATCTGAAGAGTTGGTATTTGGTTGATGGGTTGATTGTTTTTCTTTAGCGACATGATTCTGTTACATAGAAAGAAAATGAATTTGTGAGTGAGAATGGTTGAACCTGGATGTACTTTGATCGCTTAAGTAAAGAGTAGAAGTATGTTCTTGAAGTTTTATCCTACATCTCTATGATGCAGTCCTAGTACAGATTAGAAATATGTTCATGATAGTTTGACCTACATCCCTATGATGCAGTCCTAGTTCAGAGTAGAAGTATGTTTGTAGAATGGTCTTTAAATGTTTATCGTTCAAGCCGAGGTATTATAGGTTGGTGGATAAAATGATCCAACCTTTAAAAGAGGCTTGAAAATGATTTTGGAGTTAAATTACCATAGTCTAATAACTTGACTAGATGGGGTTTCAGATAGACTCCAACGATAGTAAAATGAAGGTGTTTGAACAAAGAGTAACACGGAAGTTAGTCGACTTTTGATATCATTGATGTTTAAGATGTAATAGGTTTGGGGAAATTGACCTTGTTGTAGGTCATACATCATATTCGGAGTAGAAAAGTATTTGACAGCATAAAGACTTAACGAAAAGTACTTATAGTACAAGGTAGTCACATAAAAATACTACACAGAACATAGATAGGAACACGGTTCTTTAAAAAAAAGAAGGAAGTAAGGTATCTCTTACTGGCGACAGTCACCCCCATGGTGAACCCTTAGTTCGGTTAGTTGACGTTCCATATCAAGTAGGTATCTCTCGTACACTCTCTGGTGTACTTGGAGCTCTATGACTTTCGCTCGGGTTTTCAGCTAGTGCTTGCAGCAGGGTCTCATGGTTTGTCTCTAATCTCTCGTGAGCATCTCCTAGATGAATGGTGCGGAGGGTATGCATTTTTGCGTCGGCGACAACTTCGGCAATCTAATGTAGGGCTGTTCTGCCTTGAATCTTATTTCGGGCCACTCTGCGGTCCAAGATTGGCAAGATTCTGCGTGTTGAGACCCCATTGCTCAGGTCGTAAAAGTTTCGGTCGCCAATAAATGGCATGGGCTGATCTTGTCCTTGGCTCCATGTTTCCAAGCATTCCACCGACACAAGCGTGGGGCCATGAAAAGCCAGACGAGGGTTAGGAATTGGAAAGGGAGTTGCTCGGGGTAGGTTCTCAACCTCTGGTTCGGAATTAGCATCGTCTGACAGGTTTTCATCATGGTGATCATTCAAAGGGATAGGATGATCATTCTCTGGTTCTTCTCCAAACCAACCAGCTATGACTTCGTTCGGAAGATATTGGTTGCTGTGGGGATGGAGTCCAGCTATGTTTTCTATGCGAGAATTTAATGGTAAGAGAATAATTATTAGACGAACTATCTAGATAATTCTTTAGAAAACCTTCATTAGTTACATCGCTATTTGTGAAGTGCATACCAGCTATGTGTAATTTAACGGGACAGACCTTCGAATAAGTGACCTTAACTCTGTATTCACACAGAATAGGGGTGAAGTAAAATTTTCACAGATTCTAAGTCTATAACATCCTAATTACATATAGCCTTAGTGTAGCACTTAGCAACTATCAACTTAGTGATGAAGATCCCGTTTTTAGTTCTCAAGTATAAAGTACTTATAGTAACACCAAATACTCCTATTGTATTTTAATTTTAATGTTATGTTCTATTGCTCTCATTGAGGTAGGGTTGGTAAGATTTTAGCATTGTTGCAACTACCCATATTAAACTTAGGCACATGCTAGTCAACCCTCAGATAATATAGGTGATCAAGCTATATCTTCCCAGTTTTGACCATATGTCTCTAAGCCCACTTGTGTTGCCCAACAATCATAATTCTTTTGTACTGTCCTAGTGACACTGGTTTTAGTATGAATGCAGACACGTATACTTACCTAAATATTTTATTATTTAGAGTATAAACTCTAAATCAGAGTATTTTTAATCCCATTGTATTTATAGTTAGTATATCTTTTATGGGTTGATATACTCAATTCACTATAAACAATGCTTTGATACCAATCTGTCACACCCCAAAACCGAGAACGGCGGAAACGTTCTGGGGCGGAGGACGTCATATAATGAATCACAACAAATGTAAAGTAGTAAATAAGCAACAACATCATCCATTGCATTAATAGTATAATTTTGATTACAAGTGTGTTCTTTCATAGTACAAGACAACAAGATAACAAATCAAAATGAAAGACGAGCTTGACTACTCCGTCTTCTCTAAAACCTGGTCATCGTACCTGTCTGCCGGTGACATGAGAATACAAGTTATTTTGAAAGTTTCGGTCAGCATTTAAGCTGGTAAGTTCATAAGTATTTAATGTCATTGCTTTGATTAGTTAATATGAAAGACTGGTGAATGATTGATGAAACATTTAGTATAAGTATGAAAACTCTAGAAAATCCCACATTTTCTACTAGTATAAAAGTAGTCTTCTACCAAGACCCGAATGTTTTGAAAGTACGCATCACTTGAAAATGTGATGGTTTATCCCTGTTTAACTATTTTTATTATAAAACTCTAAAAGTAATAATATAATAACTTATGTTGTATCCTTTGGTACTAAGATACACACGGCGTGGAAACTCTCCGTAAACAGATCAACCGTAGACATCCGTTTATGTGCATTTACCTCTGTTGCTAACAACCGGGTTTAGGAATAGTTAGTCCCTTAAGTATACCTGTAATGGTATCAACCTAAAACATCCGTAGATTGTTCATTTACCTCTGTAGCTAACAGTGATTATAGGAATGGTTAGTCCCTCAAAGTATCCTTTGGTACTAGGATATAAAGTCCAATATATCTCGTCGATGATGTGATTGTATCACAAGGTAAAGATAGAAAGGAGAACTATATAACAGTATCTAAACATATAACATGTAATAGTAATTTGCCATATAATTTCTATGTAAAAGTATTCATGTATAAGTATTCATGTAAGAGTATTCTTTCATTTAGCATGTAGTCTAGACTCATGAATGAACTGACTCTGGTGTCATTTCTTGTAGTAGGGATAATGTTTTGTTTACTCTAAACTATTCCTATAATAGTTTACTAGAATGTAATTGATGAGTGTCCAAGTAGGTTTATACACTCTTGCTACCCAAGAGTATCGGAACTAAATTAACTGATGGAACATTTATGACCATATATGTATACATGATATATAACTAATATTTAAACGACCTTCGGAGGAGTACCCGATATCCCACCAGACCACATCCAAATCGAGGAAAAGGAAACAGGGTGGATAGCCTTCCTAATTCTTTTAAACATTTCTTATATAACTATACGTATAGAGGCATGCAATTTATAATATAAAAGCATAAAGAAGTTTTGTAAATCCGTTGAAAAGTCTAATAAAGAATTTGTAACTTGATGTCAGTTTATAAAATGATTGAAAGTATTTTGTTTGATAAGATAGTTTAAGTACACGGAAAACCATTGTTTGAAAACACCTTTGTAACCGAGTTTGAAAGGAAGCTTATAGTGTGTAAGACACTTTGATAACGAGCTTTAATCATGTAAAACGTTTAAGAAAGTCATTTGAAGTAATATGTTTAGTTTATACATGCATTACAACAATTTATAGTTTTAAAGATAGAATGCTATTGTAATATATTTTGTATACGGGAGTTCCCTATAAAGTTTATAAATCACATATGATTCTACTTAGTAAAAGTGTATAATAATCTTTATATATAACACCCGATAGTAGTCGTGTGTTTCACTTGTATTCCCCCCCTTAGAAAGCATATAAAAGCGTTTAGAATATTTAAAAGTGTAGTTTATAGGGGTATGAACTCACTTGATTGATTGAAGAAAGCATGACGAAAACCGAGCAGAACTTCTACTCGAGAAAGCGGATCTCTCGAGATTCTCGGGAAATCTCGGGAGTCTCGGGAGTGTAAAACTTTCTTCCCACCTTGGATATGAAAACCGGGCCTTTGGGATGATTCCGAGGGTTGAAACGCAGAGCTTCGGCACTCGAAAGGAAGGAAATTAGCAATTTTGGCCGGCACCCTCGCATCTCTATTTATAGGGGTCTGAGAGGTTGCGTTACGCGGGGCGTACTAGAGTACGCACTGCGTACTCATGCGTCATGCATGAGCGCATCCTCGGTCGAAACATTGGAGCGATGTGGATGAACCGGAGCCTAGCATCTGAGTACGCTGGGCGTGCGAGGGATCGGACCGCTGACTCGTTCTTCGGATAATACCGGGTTTTAATTAAATTTATATTTTAATTAATTAGCAAACTCCAAAAATTCATATCTTTCTCATACGAACTCCGTTTTCGACGTTCTTTATATCCACGCGAAGATGAGACTACGATCTACAACTTTTGTTTAGACTCCGTCGGCTAGTTTTGATTTTATTTTTAATATTATATTTTTAATAGGTTGGGACAGGAAAAGTCCGTTAAAATTCCATAACTTCTTCATCCGACGTCCGTTTTCGTCAGACTTTTTACCGTTGCGCTAGTATTGTTGAGCCCTTCGATTCTCATTTAGATTGTGTCGGCTAAAAGTCTCTCGGTCTCTATTTCGAGTTTTTAGCTGTCTACTGTTATATCTGTAACTTAGAAAAATCAAAACTTCCTCATACGAAGTCAGATTTGGACGTTCTATTTATGTACGTTTACGTTTTGATGATATCTAAAACTTTCATTTAGATACCTAAGGCCAAAAACTATTATATTGAAACTTCGCATTTTACGTTTATCAGTATTGTCGGTTTTGCCGAGAATCTTCGGTTGGTCATAACTTCTTCGTTATAACTCGGATTTTAGGGTTCTTTATATGTATGAAAACCTTGACACGATTCCTACTACTTTATATAACCCAAATAAGATTTTTGGAAAGTTAAATTTTGACCTAAATTTGACTTGCGTTCCATCATATTGCCTCGAAATATCGGGTTGTCACATCATCCCTCTGTTAGAGGGAATTTTGTCCCGAAATTAGAGTTTAAGCAGAATTGATACTACGCTACGGATAGAAGTTTAATTTGATCTTTGCATTCCTAAGTGAATTCAAATCCTCGCGTGGCCTTCCAGTGAACCTTTCACTATCGGGGAATGACTTTGTTTCTTTCATTTGCCTTACTGGTGTGATAACTCTTCTTGGTCGAATGTATGTTGCATGTTTTGTGGACTGCGAAATTAGTACACCTTGTACCCTACAAGTAGTGTCTCCGGATCTTCAGAGCGATTATTACTGCTCCTGACTCAAGATCATGTGTTGTACAGTTAACTTCCTGTGTCTTAAGCTGTCTTGAGGTATAGGCAGTGACCTTTCCTCTTGCATAAGAACACAACCTAGTCGTACTGGTTATGAAGTCAAAACCTTGTGGTCGATTAGATGTCTTGAAGATCTAAAATAAGGTATGGTTACTCATGAATTAAGGGAAAAGGATAGGTACTTTTGTTCTATCAGTCTTCCTTGTCCCAATCGACAGAAAGGGCATGCGTTGGGCTTCTAAGTTTATTTGCATGGCAACACGATCACTCGTAGTCTTGGGAAGTCTCCGTCCTGGAGTTCATAGTAGAACCCATACCAGGTTCATCAATCATAGTCTCGGGTATATGAGCCGTATATAAATAGGCTTGAAACTGTGGGTCTTTGGATTGAACTTGACGTACTACACGAGTGGTACTTCGGGGCGGTTTGTTGAATTTTTCTTCGGAAAGGATGAGAAACAATAAGTGCTCTATGCACGAGTACTTTGGTGTTCTGGAATGACGGCTTTGCTAGAAAGACAATTTCGGAGGAAGAGATGTACATATTAAGCTGTTTTTGTGAAGGTCAAATTGAATCAAGTCATATGATAATGTCGGAATCATAAGGAAACTTAAAGACATTAGATTTGAACGTAAGATGTTTACAGATAAAACACAATCGTGCAACCATCAACAGAGTTACAACACTTTAGACTACTATAAGACTATTGCTGCGAATAAGGTATACTACAAAAGGTAAGTATACGCAGTACGAGCATCCCTATACCGACGGGATCCCGCAAAAGATAAGACTCTAGTTGCACTAGTTTTAAACATGTTTTAAAAAGACATACATAATACTGACGATTGGAAGTGAACGTATACTATAGTAGGTTCTTTCATTGCTTCTTTCCATTCTGAGGTCAAACTCCTCCGGATTCGCCGTCGTCCTTCTCTGTTGGACAGTCCCTCTTGAAGTGTCCCATTACGCCACATAGATGTCATATCCGAGAGATTTCGTCATTGGTGTTTGAAGTAATGTGTTGGGTCCGAGTCTGGCAGCAATTGGTAGTATGTCCGTTCTTGTTGCATTTAAAGCAGTGTAACGGACGACAACTACCACGATGATGGAAGCCGCACTTATTGCATTTCGGTAGGTTTCCGGCATACTTCCTAGCTGGTGTAGGGACAATTGGGATACCAGAAGGGATGGTAGTAGGATGTACAGATGTCGTGGCTGCGAAGGTTGCCACATGTTGTTGTATTTTGCTCGTCCCTTGGGGTGATTTTCCTATAGCTTTAGCCTAGAACTTTTGTTTGTTATTCTTGGGCTTGGGATTAGGGGTTTCGTGGTAGTTTGTTGCCCATTGAGGTATTTGATTGTTACTTGGATTGGAGTTATTGTTAACAATCCCGCTAATATTCGCGTTGTTAGCGTTAAGGTGGGTCAAAACAGCTGACACGGCAGCTTGAAAGGTAGCTGCATCAATCTGAAGAGATGGTGTTTGGTTGATGGGTTGATCGTTTTTCTTTGGCGACATGATTCTGTTACATGGAAAGAAAATGAATTTGTGAGTGAGAATGGTTGAACCTGGATGTACTTTGATCGCTTAAGTAAAGAGTAGAAGTATGTTCTTGAAGTTTTGACCTACATCTCTATGATGCAGTCCTAGTACAGATTAGAAGTATGTTCATGATAGTTTGACCTACATCCCTATGTTGCAGTCCTAGTTCAGAGTAGAAGTATGTTTGTAGAATGGTCTTTAAACGTTTATCGTTCAAGCCGAGGTATTATAGGTTGGTGGATAAAATGATCCAACCTTTAAAAGAGGCTTGAAAATGATTTTGGAGTTAAATTACCATAGTCTAATAACTTGACTAGATGGGGTTTCAGATAGACTCCAACGGTAGTAAAATGAAGGTGTTTGAACAAAGAGTAACACGGAAGTTAGTCGACTTTTGATATCATTGATGTTTAAGATGTAATAGGTTTGGGGAAATTGACCTTGTTGTAGGTCATACATCATATTCGGAGTAGAAAAATATTTGACAGCATAAAGACTTAACGAAAACTACTTATAGTACAAGGTAGTCACATAAAAATACTACACAGAACATAGATAGGAACACGGTTCTTTAAAACAAAGAAGGAAGTAACGTATCTCTTACTGGCGACAGTCACCCCCATGGTGAACCCTTAGTTCGGTTAGTTGACGTTCCATATCAAGTAGGTATCTCTCGTACACTCTCTGGTGTACTTGTAGCTCTATGACTTTCGCTCGGGTTTTCAGCTAGTGCTTGCAGCAGGGTCTCATGGTTTCTCTCTAATCTCCCGTGAGCATCTTCTAGATGAATGGTGCGGAGGGTATGCATTCTTGCGTTAGCGACAACTTCGGCAATCCGATGTAGGGCTGTTCTGCCCTGAATCTTATTTCGGGCCACT
Organism: Lactuca saligna; assembly: GCF_052625555.1. Lineage (NCBI taxonomy): Eukaryota > Viridiplantae > Streptophyta > Magnoliopsida > Asterales > Asteraceae > Lactuca > Lactuca saligna. The sequence continues at coordinate 121,649,229 of NC_136422.1, forward strand.
TTGCAGACCAAGATTGGCAAGATTCTGCGTGCTGAGACCCCATTGCTCAGGTCGTAAAAGTTTCGGTCGCCAATAAATGGCATGGGCTGATCTTGTCCTTGGCTCCATGTTTCCAAGCATTCCACCGACACAAGCGTCGGGCCATGAAAAGCCAGACGAGGGTTAGGAATTGGAAAGGGAGGTTCTCAGGGTAGGTTCTCAACCTCTGGTTCGGAATTAGCATCGTCTAACAGGTTTTCATCATGGTGATCATTCAAAGGGATAGGATTATCATTCTTTGGTTCTTCTCCAAACCAACCAGCTATGACTTCGTTCGGAAGATATTGGTTGCCGTGGGGATGGAGTCCAGCTATGTTTTCTATGCGAGAATTTAAGGGTATGAGAATAATTATCAGACGAACTATCTAGATAATTATTTAGAAAACCTTCATTAGTTACATCGCTATTTGTGAAGTGCATACTAGCTATGTGTAATTTAACGGGACAGACCTTCGAATAAGTGACCTTAACACCGTATTCACACAGAATAGGGGTGAAGTAAAAGTTTCACAGATTCTAAGTCTATAACATCCTAATTACATATAGCCTTAGTGTATCCACTTAGCAACTATCAACTTAGTGATGAAGATCCCGTTTTTAGTTCTCAAGTATAAAGTACTTATAGTAACACCAAATACTCCTATAGTATTTTAATTTTAATATTATGTTCTATTGCTCTCATTGAGGTAGGGTTGGTAAGATTTTAGTATTGTTGCAACTACCCAATTTAAACTTAGGCACATGCTAGTCAACCCTCGGATAATATAGGTGATCAAGCTATATCTTCCCAGTTTTGACCATATGTCTCTAAGCCCACTTGTGTTGCCAAACAATCGTAATTCTTTTGTACTGTTCTAGTGACACTGGTTTTAGTATGAATGCAGGCACGTATACTTACCTAAATATTTTATTATTTATTGTATAAACTCGAAATCAGTGTATTTTTAATCCCATTGTATTTATAGTTAGTATATCTTTTATGGGTTGATATACTCAATTCACTATAAACAATGCTCTGATACCAATCTGTCACACCCCAAAACCGAGAACGGCGGAAACGTTCTGGGGCGGAGGACGTCATGTAATGTATCACAACAAATGTAAAGTAGTAAATAAGCAACAACATCATCCATTGCATTAATAGTATAATTTTGATTACAAGTGTGTTCTTTCATAGTACAAGACAACATGATAACAAATCAAAATGAAAGACGAGCTTGACTACTCCGTCTTCTCTAAAACCTGGTCATCGTACCTGTCTGTCGGTGGCCTGAGAATACAAGTTATTTTGAAAGTGTAGGTCAGCATTTAATTTGGTGAGTTCAAAAGTATTTAATTTGATTAGTTGATATGAAAGACTGGTGAATGATTGATGAAACATTTAGTATAAGTATGAAAACTCTAGAAAATCCCATACTTCCTACTAGTATAAAAGTAGTCTTCTACCAAGACCCAAATGTTTTGAAAGTACGCATCACTTGAAAATGTGATGGTTTATCCCTGTTTAACTATTTTTATTATAAAACTCTAAAAGTAATAATATAATAACTTATGTTGTATCCTTTGGTACTAAGATACACACGGCGTGGAAACTCACCGTAAACAGATCAACCGTAGACATCCGTAGACGTGCATTTACCTCTGTTGCTAACAGCCGGGTTTAGGAATAGTTAGTCCCTTAAGTATACCTATAATGGTATCAACCTAAAACATCCGTAGATTGTTCATTTACCTCTGTAGCTAACAACGGTTCTAGGAATGGTTAGTCCCTCAAAGTATCCTTTGGTACTTGGATATAAAGTCCAATATATCTCGTCGATGATGTGATTGTATCACAAGGTAAAGATAGAAAGGAGAACTATATAACAGTATCTAAACATATAACATGTAATAGTAATTTGCCATATAATGTCTATGTAAAAGTATTCATGTATAAGTATTCATGTAAGACTATTCTTTCATTTAGCATGTAGTCTAGACTCATGAATGAACTGACTCTGGTGTAATTTCTTGTAGTAGGGATAATGTTTTGTTTACTCTAAACTATTCCTATAATAGTTTACTAGAATGTAATTGATGAGTGTCCAAGTAGGTTTATACACTCTTGCTACCCAAGAGTATCGGAACTACATTAACTGATGGAACATTTATGACCATATATGTATACGTGATATATAACTAATATTTAAACGACCTTCGGAGGAGTACCCGATATCCCACCAGACCACATCCAAATCGAAGAAAAGGAAACAGGGTGGATAGCCTTCCTAAGTCTTTTAAACATTTCTTATATAACTATACTTATAGAGGCATGCAATTTATAATATAAAAGCATAAAGAAGTTTTGTAAATCCGTTGAAAAGTCTAATAAAGAATTTGTGACTTGATGTCAGTTTATAAAATGATTGAAAGTATTTTGTTTGATAAGATAGTTTAAGTACACGGAAAACCACTGTTTGAAAACACCTTTGTAACCGAGTTTGAAACGAAGCTTACAGTGTGTAAGACAGTTTGATAACGAGCTTTAATTATGTAAAACGTTTAAGAAAGTCATTTGAAGTGATATGTTTAGTTTATACATGAACTACAACAATTTATAGTTTTAAAGATAGAATGCTATTGTAATATATTTTGTATACGGGAGTTCCCTATAAAGTTTATAAATCACATATGATTCTACTTAGTAAAAGTGTATAATAATCTTTATATATAACACCCGATAGTAGTCGTGTGTTTTACTTGTATCCCCCCCCCTAGAAATCATATAAAAGCGTTTAGAATATTTAAAAGTGTAGTTTATAGGGGTATGAACTCACTTGATTGATTGAAGAAAGCATGACGAAAACCGAGCAGAACTTCTACTCGAGAAAGCGGATCTCTCGAGATTCTCGGGAAATCTCTAGGGAGTCTCGCGAGTGTAAAACTTTCTTCCCACCTTGGATATGAAAACCGGGCCTTTGGGATGATTCCGAGGATTGAAACGCAGAGCTTCGGCGCTCGAAAGGAAGGAAATTAGCAATTTTGGCCGGCATCCTCGCATCTCTATTTATAGGGGTCTGAGAGGTTGCGTTACGCGGGGCGTACTAGAGTACGCGCTGCTTACTCATGCGTCATGCATAAGCGCATCCTCGGTCGAAACATTGGAGCGACGTGGATGAATCGGAGCCTAGCATCCGAGTACGCTGGGCGTACGAGGGATCAGACCGCTGACTCATTCTTCGGATAATACCGAGTTTTAATTAAATTTAAATTTTAATTAATTAGCAAACTTCAAAAATTCATATCATTCTCATACGAACTACGTTTTCGACTTTCTTTATATCTACGCGAAGGTGAGACTACGATCTACAACTTTCGTTTAGACTCCGTCGGCTAGTTTTGACTTTATTTTTAATATTATATTTTTAATAGGTTGGGACAGGAAAAGTCCGTTAAAGTTCCATAACTTCTTCATCCGACGTCCGTTTTCGTCAGACTTTTTGCCGTTGCGCTAGTATTGTTGAGCCCTTCCATTCTCATTTAGATTGTGTCGGCTAAAAGTCTCTCGATCTCTATTTCGAGTTTTTATACTACTAGAAAAATAGCCTTTTACGACGCGCAATCAATGACACGCACTAATAGAGGACCCGCATTTGTGAGTGCCCTAAAAATTGATGTCAGATTTCCAAAATATGAAGCATAGTAGACACGCATTTTTGCGTGCCAAAAATTAGTGTCTAATAAAAAAAACACGGAGGGCACCTTAAATAAAACGTGCGTCGTCTAGCTATGTCACTTTATAAATATTAATGAAACACGCGTTTCATCCAAGGGGGAAATGAAATCCAAAATTTAAAAAGCCCGCTTTGTTTCCACCGGCTGAAAACCCTAACTCATTCCCGCTGAAAACTTTCTTTCTTCTCTCTCGATTGTCAAACCTCCACCGCTTCACTTCCCACAAGTTCGCATCTTCGTCGCTTATTCATACAGAATTCAACAATTTCTATGGTTTCGATTATTGGGTAAGGTACAGGGAGGTGTAATCGTTTTGGACTCTTTACTAATTGACTTGAAATTGAACCCTAAAAACTCAATTCACACTTCAAACTTCTCTGATCCTCTCTTCTTCCACTCCCCAATCTCCGATTCCACTCCAATCGAGCTCTATGGAGGCTTTGATTGGTGGTCATCAATTTGCACCATCACCTCCTTGTTCGTTCCTAAAATAAAGACCTTAGAACAGTATCCACTCCCCAATCTTTGATTCCACTCTAATCGGTTTGTCTCTTAAAAATCAAATCATTCATTAAGGTGTACTTGGCCTTGCTATGTATATCCTTTTTTTTGAAGAGAATGGATCGGTTGTGCTTCAGCAAGGAGTAGATCGCCTCATAAATTCAATAGGTATTGTTCTTGGTCTTGTATGTGTTGAATTCTCGATTGCTTTTTTAATCTGGTTTCCTATCACGTGAAACTTCCAATTTGCCTCTATAATCAAATAAAGCTTCAATTAGAGATATTATTCGCTAGTTACTAATCAGATCTGATCCATATGATTGCTAATGGTCATAGCATGGGCGGATTATGTATAGGGCCAGGATGGGCTTTGGCCCCCTGGTATTTGGGTTAGAAATAGCAAATATATCTTCAAAAATTTTAATTATAGGCCTGTTAGTGTAGAAATTGGGCTTTGCCCCTCCCGCTTTCAGTCTGATTTCCAAAGCTAGCGACAAGAAGTCAAAATCGATTTGTATCTCACGTTCTTACCCAGTTCCTCCCCCATCGTCGCTAGTCGCTACCTCCTTACCTTGCTCAGTCGCTGCTCGTTGGTCTTGCCATTCACCACCACAACAGCTGTCACCGGAAATCAGGTATGTTCTTCTCCTGTTCTCCCGTTCTCTCAATCTCTTGGATTAAGCTCTTCTTGAAATTGGAATATTAGAATTAGAAATTAGAATTTACAAATCTGAAAATTTAGTAAAGCTCCTGCTGTGGCAAATCTGAAAATTTCATAAAGCTTCTTGAAATTGGTCTCGCCATTCACTACCCTTCTATCACTTGAACTTGTTGTTGCATCTGGTGTTCCATGTTGCAGGTGTGTTATATCTTTGTTCAAAATTGAATTTCACATTCTAAACTTCCTTTAGAAAATCTCATACGGGATGTTCTTAATAGAAGATGTGCTCCTTATGATTTCATTAGCCTTCCACACAAGGTCAGTTTAGGACATAAATTATGCTATTATTTTCCCTTTGATAGTGTTTATAAGGTCAGTTTAGGACATAAATTATGCTATTAATGAAACAGTTGATCTTTGCCTTAATAAATTCCATAAAATTTGTAATTAATAGTTATCTCAATTCATAGATGCAACATTATAAACTCAGGTGGGGACAATGGCTGGAGGAGCTGCAGATTGTCAGTTTGGCACAGAAATTTAGGCATTAAGGTATTAAAATCACCTTTTTACATATCACAACCTTCTACTTTGAAATATTCTACGCAATATTTGTATTTTTTTTAATTTCAGTGTTGTTTGCATGAATTGGCAAACAAGAGTAGGATTTCATTGACTGGCGCTTCAAAGATGCTTGCCAACATTCTCTATTCTTACCGTGGGATGGGTTTTTCTGTTGGGGCAATGATTGCGGGATGAGATGAAAAGGTCAATATAATACAATACCCTTTATATGTATATCATGAAAATATTAAAAATGAAGGGCAAAACAGTTATTTTATGTCTGCGTTACTTTTTTTTTAGGGCTCTGGTGTGAATTATGTAGACAGCGAAGGCGGACGTCTCAACGGAACTAAATTCTACGTGGGATCTGTTTCACTGTACTTTTTTTGTAGGGCTCTGTTCAATCTAAAAGAAGCGTTCTACTTGAACTGCAACAAAGATCCAGAAAATTTGATTCTATAATTGAAAAGCATCATAATATTAGGTATGGAACTGTGGATAGTAATTTTGATAATTTTTAATACAAAAGATTGAAGTGAAGTAATTAGTAATGGTATGTGAAGCTTTGCACTGGTTGAAAGGATGCCAGTTCTTGATGAAGCAAATTTCAGTAGAAGGAGGAATGGTTCTACTTCTATTCCTTCAACTTCAATGGGAAGTAGTGTTCCTAATGGAGTTATTAAAACAACTGCTGCTCCTTTAGTAGACTTGCTTGATTTAGGAGGAAGAGAAGAACCTCCTCCACCAAATACAAATAGCATGATGACAGGTGACAACTTTCTTCAAGATCTTCTTGATGTTGGAATGTCCCCTTCTTCATCACAACCAGGTTAGCTTTAGATTCAAATCATATAAGTTTGTTTCTCTTGTTGAAAATTGAAATCATATTCTTGTGTGTGTGTGTGTGTATATATATTTCATAAGTAACATATGGCATTTTTACTTTTGTTTGTTTCAAATTCAGTTACAAATGAAAACCAGGCTAAAAAAAGTGGCATAGATGTTCTACTAGATCTAGCTATTAGGCTTTCTACAACTGTAGTTGTTATTAACTTTGATTAATCAAATAAAAGACAAGGTATCGAAGCATTCTCTTAATTTTGATTGCTTTTTGTCTCATGATTATGATTTACATCATTAACTTTAAAGTTTTTGGAAGTTTAGTTTAATTATCTTGAAGATAAAATCATGAAGTATTCAAAAGCCATGGTTGCATCTTAGCTTTATGAGGAACCTGTTGATCCATCGGTTGCTTCCCAAGTAATTCCTATCTCTATTTTATTAGAATTATTCTTTTTTTTTATCATCTTTGAAGAGATTCAACAACACAAATTACATCTCTTGATTCCCTATCAGAAAAGTATATTTGCTGTTGGCATGATTTGCTGTGAAGAAGAAGGGCGTTTAAAGGAAAAACCAATCATTCTTCAAAGCAGGTAATATTTGTTGAATCTTTATGCTCTTTTCAGACATATTTTTCCCTTACTGTTGTCCTTTTTTACTTGTTTGAACAGAGTTGAGCATTCTGGAGGTCAACGTGTGTGCCTTGACTTACAGAAACTGGACCAGTTTTCCTTTTTCCCAGGCCATGTAGATAGTTAAAAAATGGAAACTGATAAGAAAACATTTAACATAAACATAATTCGATAGGTGGCAGGCATTGAAGGACATAATCGTGGGCACAATGTAATTGCAACAAATATTGTTGATTATGTACCGTTATCAGTCCCTGATGATGAAAATATTCCTCAAAAGAAGAGACAAGCTATGGATGAAAATAACAAGCCTGCTGATTTATCTGATATAACATCAGATCTATCATTAGTGTGTAAAGCTTGTTCTTCAATTTACTAAAGTACCCTTTTAAGTTTACTATCTGGTTTCTCTCTGATTCTATCCATGTCATCTTTGAGCAGATTATTGCTTCAGGGCCTTACATCGTCTATACAAAGGGACCAAAAGTGTAAATTACTCTAAGTATTGGATGACTAAGAAGTTTTAGAACTGTATCTTTTGATTGTGCAACTTGCTTTTGATATGAATATAGCTGATCAAGATTGAAAGATAACTTACATTACAAATCCATGAATGATCTCAGCAAATAAGGTAAGTGTTGTTATTTGGATGATATTTAAAAATGTAAGTTGAGAAATTTTAATAACTGAGTGGTGAAAGTAGGATGCTGTAGTGTGGATGTCCTGAAAGAACTTAGTATGGATGTAGTGTCACTTGGGATCAAGAATCGCATGAATAAACTAACAAACCATATGCTGAGTCGACACATGCATGTTTTCAAAATTCGAATAATATTTTACTTTTTTCTTTTTTCTTAATTTAATATTTTTACGTTTGTGACAACATCTTTTATCCTCTGTACCCACCCGTGGAAGACACTCCTGTGGACTTTTCGCTTGCTCCAAAAGCCCCTTCAAAATCGTCGATGGTCCCGCTAGCTCCGCTGTCGGAAATCCAGGTATTTCTCACTTCATATTGATACTGAATTGAATTTACAACCCCTGTAAAAGCAAAACTATTTATACTATGATCACAATTGATCGGATTCTTTTTAATGATGGATTGATAATAGTCTTTCTAATTCAGTCACTGCTGCATTGGATAAACAAGAATTTACGTGTTTTTCTAGCTATGTTAACAGATTACATTGTGTGTAGATGTTAATTAGGTTTTATGATCGAATTTTGCATTTTGAGTTTTAAAGTTAACTGCTTACGATAAATACCTTGTGAAACTGCTGTAAAAACAAACCGTTACTAAACAAATTGGAGATTTGTTTTTTTATAATCCATAATCACATAAAAGAATTGCAAAACACATCTGATCACCTGCACAGATTGAGTGTAAAGATGAAGGATTATGACTTCAGTTGTGCTTGTTCAAATGCTTTCAGATGAAATTGCAAAACTTTTCCCATCCCTGTTTGGGCAACCATCAGCAATATTGGTGCCAGGTGAATCTAATGAATCACAATCTGCCTTGAAGATAGGAGTTGTGTTGTCAAGAGGACAAGCACCAGGAGGGCATAATGTTATATATCTGGGATTTTTGGTTAGCATTTTGAAGGACTGACTAGTAAACATCAGCAATATTGGTTCCAGGTGAATCTAATTAGTAAAGAAAGTTGAAGGATTGACTAGTAAACATAAAATTAGAATGAAAATGACAAGTGATTTTGTGTTGTGTTTACAGGGTTGACGAAATAGCTCTCGAGTTAGAAGTGGAAAAGAAAGCTCAAGCCGAAAGAGATAAGATGCTGAAAATGCAAGTGTTGTATTCTTCATTTCAATTGTTAGTATGAAACATAGAGTAGATTAGATGAATGCAAATTTATATATTGTAAGAAATAGAATTGTATGACATTAAAGTTTATTCAATGGATTGTATTCTTTTGTATATGGTATTTTATTTCTATTATGACACATTAAATGCAAATTTAATTTAAAAATTAATAAATATATAAATATATATATTTTTAAATATTTAAATTTACAATACGCAAAAATGTGTGTCATCTTCATTTATGACATGGCCTTTCTTGACAAGGGCTTTCTTGATATGCATTGCGTGTCATTAACACGCGCGTCGTAAGGTTACGACACGCGAATGCGTGTCGTCTTCCTTTATGACAGGGCCTTCCTTGATACGCATTGCATGTCGTAAACGCGCGTCGTAATTGCGCGTCGTAAATGAGCGTCGTAAATGCGCGTCGTCTCTCTTTATGACAGGGCCTTCCTTGACGCGCATTTGCGCGTCGTCTGAGCCTTTTACGACGCGCAATGAGCGTCGTAAAAGGCTATTTTTCTAGTAGTGTTAGTTGTCTACTGTTATATCTGTAACTAAGAAAAATCACAAATTCCTCATACGAAGTCAGATTTGGACGTTCTATTTATGTACGATTACGTTTTGATGATATCTAAAACTTTCATTTAGATACCTAAGGCCAAAAACTATTATATTGAAACTTCGTGTTTTACATTTATCAGTATTGTCGGTTTTGCCGAGAATCTTCGGTTGGTCATAACTTCTTCGTTATAACTCGGATTTTAGGGTTCCTTATATGTATGAAAACCTTGACACGATTCCTACTACTTTATTTAACCCAAATAAGATTTTTGGAAAGTTGAATTTTGACCTAAATTCGACTTGCGTTCCATCATATTGCCTCGAAATATAGGGTTGTCACAGGATTGCTTCTAGACATTTTTCCAAGGCCATAGGAGTTGTTTGTGGGCATTTCTAACACTTGATTTTGAGTTTACTCCCCATGAAGAGGAGTTTACGGCCCAAGCAAGTTCTTGGCCAGTAAACTCAAGTTTACTCCCCAAAATGTAAGTTCAATGTGTTCTAAGTTCATTTCCATAAGTCATTTATCCATATCTAAGCCTTAGGGGTAGTTTAGAAGGGTTTTGGGGCTTAAAACCCCCCCATTTAATGGTGTTTACGGTCCAAGAGTGTCCTTGGGCCGTAAACACATGAATTTACCCCTATTTGATGTCTTAAACACGAATTTGCATGTTAGCTAAGCTATACAACAAGTTAGGGTAGATTGCTTACTCGTTTGGGGCTCGAAACGGATGATTTTTGGCTTGAATTTAAGTTGTAGAGAGAGAGAGAGAGAGAGAGTGGGGAGAGAGTGAAAAGGTGGAAATGGAGTTTACTCTCCCTTATATAGGGGCTTGAATTGGGTCTTAATAAAAATCTACCCGATACCGCTGTTAAACGGGGCTTTTGGGTGCACCCGATTTAGTTGTTGAATTTTTGACTTGGTTGAAACTAAAATTTTTCAAAGGAAAAATTTGGGGTGTTTCTAATTTACTTCAACCCTTACCAAGTCATTATAAAAGTCCCACATTAAATAACCAGTCCAAAAGTTAACAGACAGTTAAGTAAAATGAGGCTTATGAATGGAAAAAGGGGTTAAATATGACGGAAATAAATTTCGGGTTGTCACATCATCCCCCCGTTAGAGGGAATTTCGTACCGAAATTCAGGTTTAGGCAAGGAAGTAGGTTTGAATGACCGAGTAAAGGCACGAGGTTACTTCCTAGTCGGTTTGCCTTGCACTCCCAAGTGATCTCTGGCCTGTGTCTGTCATTCCAACAAACCTTCACCTATGGGATGAAGATTCCGTCTCGTGTTGTTAGCGATTTCCTACAGGTATGTCTACGAAGTTAGGATTCTTAGTGGTTTCTATGAAGATGTATGGGATACGAAGAGTGACATCGGGCAAGCACTTATCAAGTCTAAGAAGTGGATCGTTCTAGGATGAAGTTTGTGGAATATCCGAAAGTAGTAGTGGTTTGATGAGGGTTGGACCAATCTCCGTAAAGGATCTCGGATGGTCCAAAGCTCTCGGAAGGGATTTCAGTACTTAGAACATAGTGTACTTCTATGGCAAGATCATCACGGGTGTGATCGTCATTCCAAAGTTGCCAACGTTCTCTCTCGTACTAGAAGTGTAGTCCTTCAGGTAGGTTCTTAAGAAGCTCGGGTTGTCCTTGGTTTCGCGTTTCCGGTCAATTAGCTTTTAGTGTCACAACTAGCATTTTTGCTAGGAAATTCTACTCTCATGCAATCATTTACCTAGTGTAATAACTTGTACTCTAAGTGAATACTATACTTCATTCTCATTTAAATACATCTCATATATTCAAAAAAGGGTTGGAAACCCTAGAAATCCCGTGAACCTTCTTAAGGGCCCAATGAGTCGGAAAAAAAAATGCTTGGAGCTTCAAAAATTTCGAACAAGGCCAAGGTTAGGCCCAAATCAGTTAATTTTTATTACTCTAGCCCATTATCTAGGCCCAACAACATCACTTAACAAAAAAAAATCTTGCATGGGGAAGAGGTTGACACCTGATTTTTACATGTTGACTTCCACACTAATTACCTCTCATGTATCAACACTCTCATACTTCCATGCTAAGGTCACTCCACTCTCTCCTCTCCCTCTCTCTTCTTAATCTTGGCCTAAGGCCATTCTTCCTCACCAATAATCATTCAATTTTCCTTTCACTCCCAAAAACCTCAAGAACTCTTCCATTTTCTTCCATAAACCTGTAAGTGGGTGTGTGTGTGCTCAAGAAGGTCCCTCGAACTCACATACTAGGTAAGATACTTCACTTTTAATTTGGATAAATCCATCTTATGTTAGATCTTCTTCAAAACATCACAAATCTTGTGTTACACTGCGACAACCATCCACATCTTCGAGATCTTTTCAAGGAAGTAAGCTAGGCCGAAAACAACATCATTTTCTCATATCCCTTCATCAAAATCGAACCAAACCCCAAGGTGAGTTCATACCCCCTTTTTTTGTTTTTACTTGTTTTAGGGCAGAATACAAGTTTATTTGTGTATATCTATGTGTATATGCATGATTATGTGTGTTTTCTTGAAACATTTGGTGATTATGTGTTGATTACTTCACTAATCTAAAAATATGTTAAGAAACTTGAAGTTTATCACTAGGATCTTCATATGCATCTTGAGAAAAGTATGTTTTATCAAAATTATTACATGTAAACATGTAGATCTGGGATTTGTATACTTTATATAGCAAAAATAAGTGTTGTGTTCAAAGATTTATAAACTAAACTCACAAAACAGCTCTTGACAGAAAAGTTTGGGTCCAATCTCGGACTGTTTTGACCATCCAAATGGAAGTATTTTTCAAAAAACAATTCCATGGATAAATCCCAGGTTTATACCTTTAAAATGACTACTCGCACGTTTTCATACAATGTTTCTACAATTTTTGGCAAATTTTACAAAACTGCCTATCAGATTTGAAATAATTTCAGAACAACCTGTGAAGATGAGCAATTTAACACTTGTTAGAAGCCATTAAAAATTATGAAAAAATTTGTGAACAAAGTTGACAAAATTTCTAAACTTTAAGAGTTTACGGATCTAAGTTTCGACTTACGATGATTTTTCTACAAATTTTCTAAAAACTAGGTCGGAAAAGCCAAAAACCAGAAAAATGTGTATTTTCACAAAAACCAAGCCAAAAATGATATTTTTGACAAAAATGGGTTTAAAATTTTGTTTTTATCACAAAGTAGTCATCAACACAAGTTTTTAACAAAATTGGAGATTAAAGTGTTATTCGTACTAAAATTGGGCCTTAATTGTAAATTTTTGGCTTATTGGGCCACGAACGTCGTTTTTACAAAAAGGTGGGCTTTTTATATCAACTTAGTAAATAATCAAGTTAAAATAAACAAATCAATAACAAACGGGTTAAAAACGATATTCATATCCTTATTGGGCCTGGAAATAATGTACATGTTTAGTGGGCCTTAGTGTCCTTTTACATGTATATTGGGTCTAGGATAGACATTCACATTCCTTTTCTGCCTGGAAATAATAGACACGTATAGTGAGCCTTAGTGGTCCATTTACATGTTTATTGGGCCTGGGAATGGGTTTTACATGCGTTCTTCTTTTTATGCTATTTTAGTGAATACTTGAACTAAAACCAATGTTAAACCAACAAATGGATTTAATTTGATCATTTTCTAGGTTATTGGGCCTTAGTGACCCATTTCTATGTGTGACAGGTCCTGTATAGTATTTACATGTTTATTGGGCCTCATTGACCCATTAACATGTGCGACGGACCTTGGATACTATTTGTGTGCGATTTGGGCCTGTAAATACTTTATATGTGAAATGGGCCATAGTTGTCCTTTCATATATATATTTCGGGCCCAAGTTATATAATCTCATTCCATTTGGGTCTTGAAATGATTTACATGTTTAGCGACACCTTAGTGGTTCACTTACATGGGTCATTGGTCCTAGAATGAGTTTATACATTTTTCTTCGCGTAAATTCGATTAAGGATCAAGCGAGTTTTTATCGGTTGGCACCTATTAAGTGTACGATCGTAGCCTGTAGTTTTAACCAGAGTCTCCTGGAGGGAGAATGGGGATTTGTGTATAGATCTATACGGGGTTGACAACCCACACCTCAGCTGTTCACTACAGTTAGACTTACTCAGTCTACGGTGACGAAAACCTTATTCTATTTTCCATCGGCGTCCAACGACGCCAAGACAGGTGAAATTGTCATTATTTAGTATGGTTATGACGGCTTGCTTAGAGGAATTAACGTTATGAAGTTTACGGAAGACATCTTTTTTTTTAGGCAACGTCGGGTTGTCTGGGAACATTTTCTTTACATGCTCTTACATTCTCTCTACATTCTCTATACCTTTTTAGTCAAATAAAAAATAGCATACATGCATTAATACAAGATCTAATACAAACACACTAAACAGTTTTCAGAAAATATCGGATTTTCTGGTGGTTTTCAAAGTTATACAAATCATTTTCACAAACATGCTTATGAACTCACCAACATTTTTATGTTGACCGTTTTCAAAATAACTTGTATTCTCAAGAAACTGTTGAAGCAGGATGAACGAAACAAACAAATGAATATTGTGTGATATTTTGTTTCTTCGTACTCTTACTATTTTGGCATGTAATATTCAAATACAATAATCGATGTAAACAATGAATGTTGTAATATTACATGTGTGATGATGATGATGTTATGTTTCAATTATATTCACTGTAATGATATTTCAAGATGAAGTCACGCGCAAGCCCCCGGACGTTTCCGCCGTCTGGTTCGGGGGTGTGACATTAGAGACTTTCTATATCATCGGATGGGTTGCGTGTCTACGGTATCTTTTGTTGTAGAGTGTCTATCTCAACCTTGTTCAAAATGAATCTGCACCTCTGATTCTTGAGATATTTCTAACGGAAACCCTCAGGGTCGGGTAGATAGGGTTTTATCAGACGAGTGTTGGACTATTTCAGAAGGTGGTTCTACTATTTTCGCGTTAGATAGTATTCATGGAACACCTAGTAGTCCAATGAGTCTAAGGCGTTGGTTTATTTTACTGTGGAAAACGATTGCTCTTGTATAACCCATCGACTAACACCTGGACTGGTGTCATGTCTATAATCTCTTTGGGATTTGGGTTATAAGGCTTAACGCAACTAATTTCGCACTTTGATCAAGTATTGTTGGTTACGAAGGTTATCCTGTGGTTCTCGGTATTCTAGTGTTCGCTTCGGAGAATGCAGTCTATTGCCTACAAGGCGGCGGTGACTTCCTCCATGCGAGGGGGTGGAGGATCCTAGGCACTATTCGTCTGTAACGGGGTGGACAAAGTGCCTGAGTAGTGCGAACACCTTCTGCAACTACTTTTCCGAAGGTTCTGAGTTTTCTCAGTCTAGGTCAAATCTAGTGAGTATAGGTTCCCATCATTCGGAACTTTAATCTCTTCATCCACCCTTCTCAGGGTTTAACCTATCTCAGTTTCTGGATTTCCTTGATATTCGCTGAGATGCTTAATTTGTGGGATTAAGCGTGAATGGATGGTCGTAGTCAATTTCCTTGGCTCTTATGAATCAGATTTCTTTATCAACTGGGGGTGTTAGCTTTTATGTTGGCTTAACAGGGATGACAACAAACTTCGGAATTGTGGTTATTATAGTAGCTCAACTCGAAAGGGTTCTCTTGAGTCTAGCTACTATTCTATGGAACAGGATGAAGGGTCTTTCTGAGGGATCTACGAGGTATGCTTTGGGTGGCTATCGTCTTCTGGAATGCCTACAATGTCTTTCGCTTCGGTTTCTATCTGCTAAGAAGGGTTGGTTCACAGTGTGCAGTACCCTTCTCCTGGGTACTTCAGAAGGTTTGAAATAAGAGTGATGACTGAAGGATTACATTAGTTTTCATTATTCTTATTATGTTTAGGTTCGGAAGAACCTTTATTTGCCGAAATGGCTACGGTGAAAGTTCTTTTTACACAGCACTAGGGAGTTACACATGGTTTCACTAAGTCAAACCATGATCGATAGAGGCGTCGAAGTTGGCATACATCGACATGATATAGAATGAGGGTCAATAGAGTCATGTGCCGAACGGGCACACCAGTTCTTGGCGTCTCGGGTTTCATCCCGTGTATCACTGTCGCGGATACTTGGACCGATAGAGTTGACGTAGAACTATAGAGAGTCATGAATGTTTCTAAATAGAGTACCTTTTCATGAATAGATTCTCACGAGGCATTTCTATAATCGCCTAACATATACTAGTCAGATATAATTAAGGTGGGGAGGACTGTTGACTGAGCGACTCCGCTTTAAATCCACAATCAAACGAGGAACAGGGAATAAGGCGGCCTTCACTCACTCTAGGTCTATCCATCTCAATTATACATGGCCGTAACGTATATACTTAGCCATTATAGTTCTACCTGATGAAATTTTAAATTTTATAATAGTGCTGCGACTTTCGCCTTAACGGGGAAATATTTACATTTAGAATTAGTCTTTTTATGTTCTCGGTTATTTATCTGAGATTGGGAGGCGTACCAAAATCTACCGGTTTCCTTGATGCTTCTCCCTAAGCATTAGGGTCAGACTCCTCCGGCGTCGTTGTTGTTTCCTTCAGTTTGGATAGTTCTTCTTGAAGTGTCCATCCTTACTACATAGGCGGTAAACTGGGTTGTCTGCCACATTGGTGGTTGATGTAATAAACTCAACCAGGATTCTGCAGACGTGAGCAACATGGCCCTTCATATTGCACCTAGCACAAAAGAGTTCTCGACAGCTATCATGATGGTGGTAATTGTACTCGCTGCAGCGGGGAAGGTTTCCTATGTATGGTCTTCTTGAAGTCGGGATGGAGAAGTTGGCAGGGGTATTGATTGTCAGCTCGTTGCCCTTCGGAAGGTCCTTGAGCTGAGGTACTTCCTTCCCCGTTCTGGAACCTTCTCTTTAGTAAAGTTGGCTAAGGTCCTTGGGTGGTTGGGTATGCGGTTGAGGGTTGCTGCTGTCTGTGGCTGGGATCGGAATTCCCAATAGGGCTCTTGCTAACATTGGCGTTGTTAGCATTTAGTTGAGACCTAACAGCTGCAACGGTTTCCGAGACTGCAGCCTGGAATGTATCTTCATCGAGTAGGAGAGTAGGTTTCTTGCTAGTGGATTGGTTACACTTGCTCGGAGGCATGGTTTTTCCATATACGGAAAGGAACTCAAGCGGATGAGAGACGATGGTTAACCCTGGACATATTTGTCCTTACTGTATTAGGCATAAAATTTTCCCATGCCTCGGATATTGGTTGTTTGAGTGTCAACCTACATCCCTATGATGTAGTCCTGGTGTACAAGGTAGGAGTGTGAGCATCGGAAAAAAGCTATTAGATGGGAATCGTTCCTACTAAGTTACCTTTATACTGGGAAAGGTTTCACTCTCCATCCTGGAAAGATTTGAGAACAGTTCGGAACGAAGTCCACAGGGAGAAAAGCTCATGAAGACTTATGGCTAAATGTCCTCAATAGAGGTGTTGGGATCCGCTCTAATCGTGTTACTGGCATCGGGAAATGGCGATTTACCTAACACATAGTGTGAGTAGTGTAACCACTAACTCACTAAATTGTATTATTTTATGGTTGTATTAGCGTGACGAACACGAGGAAAAGACACTTCTCGGGTTCCATGTATAGGCTCCCCCTGTCTGCCTCGTATCTTTGTCTGGAACCGGCGTTGGTTTCCTTCGGGTAGTAACCTAGAGTTCTCCTCTCCGAGAGACGTATTGAATTTCTACTCCGCCTTCCTTCTGATTCCGACTCTGATTCAGGTTGGATGACTGGAAATCTCGGAAGTTTAGACGAATTACCCACCATGTCCCTAAAAAGATATAGGCACTTCGTGATTTCAATAGTCTTGTCTCAGTTCATTTATTTCCCAACTGGAAATCCTCTCAATGAACCTCTTCTGGGTCTGCATCACCTCTTCTGCCGAGTACTGAAGTGGATAGGGTTTTTCTACAGGGTTTGTCCGAGAATGGAAATGTTTAAAGAATCCTAAGAGATTATTAACATTTCACTGGGTGATCCATATCAAGTCCTGCTACGATTACATAGGGTATACAAATCATATATAGCTTAGATCCGATAGGCCTTCGAATATGTGATACTACCCTATATCCACATCCCAACGATGAAAAGGAAGTAGAGCGAAACCACACATTCTTAGCCTATCGGATCCTTATTATATATAACCTTGGGAGTATACCCTCTGTAATTGTAGGTATATCAATAAGGATCTTCTTAGTTTTTCACACAAGGTTATCTATGGATCCTAAAATACCCCTATGGTATTTTAATTTCTTGTTTGTTTCTTGTCTTCTAAATATGATTCTGGGATTAGTGTGAGTCTTTTAGTATTCCAAAATAATCCTATAGTATTTTTAAACTTTATGTTTGGCTCTAGCATTCCTAGTTGGTAATTTTCAGACTTGTTGCAACACCACTATGACTCCCAAGCACACGTTCATCGCATCTCGAATAAATGTAGTTGATCAGGTTACATTTATTCCAGCTTACGATTACATAACTGCCCAGGTTTGATGGTAATGCTCAACATCCGAAGACTTTTATTCTTGTTCTTCTTGCGATACTTGTGTTCGAGTGTTTAGATTCTGGATGTTCTTATACTTTGGTAAAATATGGTTATATTTTAAAGTATAGTTCTTGGTCAGAGTGTTTTATCCCTATGTATTTATAGACTATATATCTTTTATGAATTGATATACTTAGCTCACTATAAACAATGCTCTGATACCAATCTGTCACACCCCAAAACTGGAACGGCGAAAACGTTCTGGGGTGGATGACGTCATGTCAAGTATCACAACATATGCAGTATAGGAATCAAAGTACAACAACCATTGAATTAATAGTAATAGTTTTACATGATTTACATTACATTACATAATCAAAGTAATACAAGTAATAATATAGGTGCAGCTTGGTACTAAACTGTCTTCATCCGAAAGCTCCTGCAATGTACCTGTCTAAAGCTGACCTGAGAATACAAGTTATTTGAGAAGCGAGTATCAGCATTTTTACAAATTCTGGTGAGTTCATAAGTATTTAGTTTCATTTCATCCAAATAACGTTATATAAGTAGTAGTTCAAAAGTATACAGTGAATTAGAGTCCTTTTCCAGAAAATACAATATTTTTTAATTTAAAAGCAGTCTTCTACCGAGATTGGACAGAGTTATGTTGTAAAAAGTAGTTTTTCCCTTAACATTATCATTATCAAAATATGGTATTGATTTCAAAGAATGTACGAGAATATCAGGGAAAATAACATATGCCACAGAAGTGAAGCCTGCTGACTAAGGCAAAAGAAATCATAGACTCCAGAGGAGTATCGAATGAACGATACGCCTGGCTCATTCTAACAAAAAGGGAGACACAGTATCCAGACAGTATCAAATGAAAGATACATCTAGCAAGGTCTAAAAACAGTGAACACAAACCCCAGACAGAATCAAATGAATGATACATCTAGCAAGGTCTAAATACAGTGAACACAGACCCCAGACAGTATCAAATGAATGATACGTCTAGCAAGGTCTAAATACAGTGAATACAGTGTTAAAACCCATTACCTTAAGGCCATGAATTATAAGGTAACCGCGAGATACTCGCAAGCATACTAATAGACACTAGAGAACTTAACGCCCTGCAAGCGTCGGTAATAATGTGACATATGTCACCCTTTGGGCTTGGTACGCCGGGGACTGTAGCTAGCAGTGTCACACCCCAAAACCACGAATGGCAAAAACGTTCAGGGGTGGAGGACGTCATGTACAGTATCACAACAGTGTAATATAATAAACAAGCAACAATATCATCCATTGCATTATAAGTAAAGTTTTAATACATGTGTGTTCTTCATTGTAATAAGACACCAACAATATACAACCAAAATAAAAAACGAGACTTGTCTGCTCCGTCTTCTCAAAACCTGGCCTCCGTACCTGTCTACTGATGACCTGAGATTACAAGTTATTTTGAAAGAGAGTATCAGCTTTAAAGCTGGTGAATTCATAAGTATTTAAGTGTCATTGTCTTGCTTACTGGAAACTGTTTTAAAGGTCAGTCAAACCTTTAAATGTAAATGTTGATGTAAGTATGAAAAACCCTAGAAAATCCCTTATTTTCTATCAGTGTGAGATGTAGTCTTCTACCAAGACCCGAATGTTTTGTTAGTAAAATGATAGTTTTTCCTTTAATTGCTTAGTACTAAAGTACTTAGTCAAACTCATCGTTTATGTGAAAGTATCACAAAATAAAGTAAACAGGAAAATGTACTACTGTAAGTGTTGTCACTGGGTACTAGGACCAACACAACGTCGTGTTAAGTGAAAAATGCAACCTAATGAACATCTGAAGATTGTCCAGAAAAGTAATAATGTAAGTGTCATCGTTGGGTACTAGGAGTAACACAACATCGCAATAAGCGAAAAGTATAACCTTATGAACAATCGAAGGTTGTCCACTTATCCTCTGTAGCAGCAGCAGGTGGGTGGAGGGGTTAGCCCCAGTTATCGATCTTCCTAGTATAAGTAGTAACCTTAGACCTCCGTAGATGGTCATCGACCACTAGTGCTAATCAGTAGGGTTCGGAATGGTAAGTCCCGCCTAGATATCCCATTGAACCGGGATAGGAAAGATAATTTACATAGAAAGTACTAATAAATTATCCTCGTAGTTCTAAGTACAAGTATCCAGGTAAGTGTATACAGGATAATGCACCTATGTAACAGTGTTCATGTATGATATTCATGTAAGTGTGTTCATGTGACAGGTAAGTGTATGCATATGTACTCATGTATTAGGTAATGTACTAGTATAGACTCATGAATGAACTGACTCTTGTGCGATTCCTTGTAATGGGAGTAATGTTTGATATCTTCAAATTATCCCTATGATAATTTATTGAACTATAATTGGTTGATCATGTAGGTTTATACACTCTTACTACTCAAGGGTGTGGGAAGAAAATGAAATATGTAAACTATAACATCAATACATATATAAGAATATAAGTGTATATGCATTGTTTAGTTCAAGAATGTAAAAATGGTTTTGTAAGACAGCTTATGGGTTTTGAACAATAATTAACAATGACTTGATGTCATTTTAATAAACATTTCAAAAAGTAAAACATTTGATAACAACGTATTTTTATGATTTAAAACCATTTCATGCATCACATTTTTGTAGTATGTGAAATCTGTTGAATGACAAACATAGTTATAAAATACATATCAATGATTTAATAACATGTTTGTTTCTACTTGTATTCCCCCCTTTAAAGCATTTAAAATCATTTAAAACATTGATTAGGGGTATGAACTCACCTGTAGTTGGTGATTGGGATGAACTGAACGGTATAGGATTGCTACGTGTCAAGCAAGGACTTGTACACACACTACGATCCTAATGAACATATAATCACACATATATGCATTCAATTAGACTTAAATCACTAATTGATAATGTTAAGACATCCTAGACACAATTAAACACTTTATATAAGTGTTTTAGGCCCTAAGGATTGCATCTAAGCTAATGTGGGACAAGGCACTTGTGTTTTAGGGTTTCAAAAGACCCCATATATGAGTTTACTCCTCATATACTAACGCACATGGAGTTTACGGTTGTAAACTCTTGAGTTTACGGCCGTAAACTCCCAACCAAGGGTGTATGGTGTGTTTTGAAGTCCCAAATGATTCCTAGAATTATTCCAACTTGGTGGTTAAGTCTTTGGAAGGGTTTAAGGCCTAGAAACACTCCATTTAGGAGTTTACGGCCCTAAGGCCATTCCCCTTAGAGTTTACGGCCGTAAACTCTTAAGTATGGGTGTTTTGGATGATTTCAAGTCTCATGCACAAGTGGTATTGGTTCTAGGCTTTTATTCCAAGCATATGAAGACATTAGGCACACTTTGGTGGCCTTCTTTAATGTTTACGGCCCAAGAACCATGTCTTGGCCGTAAACTCACTTTGGTAGGTAAATTTGATGTGCTTTGGTCCTTCAATTAAGTGGGAAACAATTCCATGTAAAGGTCTAGGGCTTTAGGTGTCATAAAAACACCTTTTTGTCCATTACAATGGAGTTTACGGCCTAAGATTGCTCTTGGGCCGTGAACTCCCATGTGTTTGTGTTTCTTGATTGTTTTCTTGTCCTAAATACATATACATATGAGTCTAGGGTAGTAGCATAACACAAGGAATATTCTAGGCTCGGTTTCGGGAGTTTACCGCCCAAGAACACCTTGGGGAGTAAACTCCTAAATCTAGTGATTTAGCCTTCTAAATCATGTTATGTGCACATATAAAGCTTTCTAACATTACTATAAAGAGTTACTCACATTTTGGTATAAAAACCCGAAGATCCATGAGAGAGAAAATGGCTTTTCTCTAGTTGGAAATGTGAATAATGAATGAATTTGGTTCAGGATTCTATTTATAGTCCTAAGATATTTTTGGCAGAAAATATTTTTATTCCTGAAATGATCTCTAATAAAATAGAGTGTTGGAATAACGTGTTGCACAAAACCCTAGTGCACCCACTCTCCTGATATTTCCTGAAGTGTAAACCCTGAATTACTCAAACTTACGTGAAAAATCTGAAAATTAACTGTGACTGCTATAACTTCTATTGAAGTGATATAGTTTGTACAGAATGGAAATTTTGGGTTGTCACATCATCCCCCCGTTAGAAGGAATTTCGTCCCGAAATTAGAATTTAAGCAAATAAGAAGTTACAAATAAATAAGCAAAAAGGTGAGGGTATTTCAGTTTCATCTGATCCTCACGCTCCCAATTGAATTCCGGTCCACGCTTTGCGTTCCAGCGCACCTTCACTATCGGGATACGACTCTGCTTTGTTTGCTTGATCTCGCGGTCCATCATCTCTACTGGTTCCTCCACGAAGTTGAGGCTCTCGTTGATCTCGATCTCGTCGAGTGGAATAACAAGAGTCTCGTCGGATAGACACTTTTTCAAGTTCGAGACGTGGAAGGTAGGATGTACGTTACTGAGTTCTTGTGGTAGATTGAGTTTGTAAGCTACAGGGTCGATTCTCGCGAGAATCTCGAAAGGCCCTATGTATCTTGGATTGAGCTTCCCACGCTTTCCAAAGCGTATCAAGCCCTTCCAGGGTGAGACCTTCAGTAGGACTCGCTCGCCTACCTTGAACTCCAATGGTTTCCTATGCTTGTTAGTGTAGGTTTTCTGTTGGTCTCTAGAGGCTTTCAATCGTTCACGAATTTGAACGATCTTCTCTGTCGTTTCCAAAATGATCTCCGGACCCGTGAGAGTGCTTTCGGGAACTCGTCCCTTAGTTAACTGGGTATCACCCACTTCAGCCCAGCACAGAGGGGATCTGCACTTTCGGCCATAGAGGGCCTCGAATGGAGCTGCCTTTATGCTCGTGTGATAACTGTTGTTGTAGGAAAATTCGACAAGGGGTAAATGAGTATCCCAAGCTTTTCCAAAGTCAATCACACAGGCACGCAACATATCTTCTAAGGTTTGGATAGTTCTCTCACTTTGCCCGTTGGTCTGTGGATGGTAGGCTGTACTCATGTCCAACCTAGTTCCTAGGGAATTTCGTAATGACTGCCAGAACCTCGAAGTGAATCTACTATCTCTGTATGAGATGATAGATAAAGGAACACCGTGCAGCCTTACAATCTCCCTAATGTAAGTTCGGGTAAGTTTCTCCATCTTGTCTGTTTCTTTGATCGGTAGGAAGTGTGCAGACTTGGTCAGTCTATCGATGATGACCCATATGGAATCAAGTCCACCCGTCATCTTGGGCAACTTGGTTATGAAGTCCATAGTGATCCGCTCCCACTTCCATTCTGGTATCTCCGATCGTTGTAGAAGACTGGAGGGTTTCTGTTATTCGACCTTGACCTTTACGCAAGTAAGGCATTTACTCACGAAGGTAGCAATATTTGCTTTCATGTTAGGCCACCAGTATAGCTTTTTAAGATCCATATACATCTTATCTGAACCCGGGTGGACGGAATAACGAGTGTTGTGAGCTTCGGTTGATGACCAAGTCTCTGAAGCCACCGTGTTTCGGTGTCTAGATCCGATGCATGAGTTATAAGGCTCCGCCACCCTTGACTTCCAAGTTCTTATCCATCCCTCTAAGGGATTCACCAGCCACATTTTCAGGTTTCAAAGTGTCAAGCTGAGCCTCCTTAATTTGCATGGACAAGTGTGAATGGATAGTTAGAGTCAAAGATTTGACCCTACGACCAGAATATTCTTTCCGACTTAGGGCGTCGGCTACTACATTGGCTTTACCCGGATGATAACGAATTTCACATTCGTAATCGTTGAGTAGCTCGACCCACCATCGTTGTCTCATGTTGAGCTCTTTCTGGTTGAAAATGCGTTGTAGACTCTTATGGTCCGTAAAGATCGTGCTTTTTGTACCATATAGGTAATGTCGCCAAATCTTCAGAGCAAACACAACTGCTCCTAGTTCAAGATCGTGGTTGTGTAGTTAACCTCATGTGTCTTTAGCTGTCTCGAGGCATAGGCTATGACCTTACCTTGCTACATCATAACACATCCAAGTCCTTGATTGGATGCATCGCAATAGACAATGAAGTCTTCTATCCCTTTGGGGAGGGATAGTATCGGGGCGGTGCACAAGGCTCGTTTGAGAGTTTGGAACGCTCTTTCCTGTTTCTCTTCCTAGTCAAAGGCCACGCCTTTCTGGGTCAGGGTTGTAAGAGGTTTCGCTATGCTGGAGAAGTTCTGAATGAACCTACGATAGTATCCAGCGAGACCTAGAAATTGACGAATTTCGGTAGGTGTCTTCGGTGCTAACTAGTTCTCAATGGCTTTGATCTTGGAGAGGTCCACATGTATTCCCTCTTCGCTAACAACATGGCCCAAAAATTCGACTCGCTGAATCCAAAATTCGCACTTTGAGAACTTCGCGTAGAGCTTCTCCGATCGCAATGTTTCTAAGATTTTACGGAGATGTTGACTATGTTCCTCCTTACTTCGAGAGTAGATGAGTATGTCATCAATGAACACGATGATGAACTGATCTAAGTAAGGACGACACACCCTATTCATCAGATCCGTGAATACTGCGAGCGCGTTTGTTAATCCGAACGGCATCACTACAAACTCGTAGTGCCCATAACGAGTTTGGAAGGCTGTCTTGGGAACATCCTCCTCTAACACTTGTAATTGGTGATATCCGGATCGTAGATCTATCTTCGAGAAGTAGTTGGCTCCTTGAAGTTGATCAAATAAATCGTCAATGCGGGGCAAGGGATAACAATTTTTAATGGTAAGTTTGTTGACTTCTCTATAGTCGATGCACATGCGAAACGATCCATCTTTCCTCTTGACGAACAAGACCGGTGCTCCCCATGGTGAGAAACTTGGTCGAATGAATCCCTTCTTGAGAATTTCGTTAAGTTGACTGGAAAGTTCCTGCATCTCGCCCGGTGCCAAACGATAAGGAGATTTGGCTACTGGGGTAGCTCATGGCACTAAGTCGATTATGAACTTGACTTGGCGTTGCGGTGGTAAACCGGGAAGTTCTTCTGGGAAGATGTCAGGAAAGTCGCATACTTCTGGGATTTTCTGAATGTCTTTCATTTCTTGACTCGTATCAACGACGTGTACGAGGAATGCATGATATTCCTTTCGCAAACACTTCTGGGCTTGAATTCACGAAATGATACGATGGCTCGTACTAGGTTTGTTGCCGTACATAACTAACGTTTCGTTGTTAGGAAGGTTAAGACGGACTGCTTTCTCAAAGCACATGATGTCGGCGCGAAGAAGACTCAACCAATCCATACCGATGATAACGTTGAAACATTTAATTTGGGCTGGCATGAGATCTATCTTGAAAGTATGGCCATCTAAAGTTAAAGTACAACCTACGTATATGCAGTTAGTACTCTCCGTTTTCCCGTTAGCCATTTCTACCGTGAATGAATTGTCTAATGCACAGGGTTTTTGTTTAAGCAGGTTTGCAAATTTGTGGCTTACGAAACTTTTCTCTGTTCCACTGTCGAAAAGTATGCAAGCATATGAGTTATCGAGGAGGAACGTACCAGTAATTATCGTAGGATCAGCTACCGCTTCCTCGTGGCCTAGGGCCATAACTCTTCCTACTCCGCCAGCCATCCCCGCTTTAGGGCAGTTCCTCTTGTAGTGGCCCACCTCGCCACAACCGTAGCAGGCTTGGCCCATACCGGCATTAGGAACCTGGGCGTCCTGAGCTGTTAGAGTTTGGCAGAAACGGGCCGTGTGTCGCTTCCTGTTGCAGTTGGTGCATTGCATCTCCCTGCAAGTCCTGTGGTGGTGGAAGTTGCATTTGTTGCACTTCAGGAGAGACCCAACATAAGTTTTTGCTGGTAAGGGGTTCGCAAGGACAACGGGAGTCACTGTGGCAGCATTAATCGCCACAAGCTGTTGTATATTGGAGGATCCTTGCGAAGCCCCTCTTTTCCTCTTATTCCACCCCTTTTTGTTGTAGTCGGGGTTGGACATTTGGGGTACGGGTGTAGGAATTTTTGGGTTCTTGTGTTTCCCGTGGTCTATGAGAGACTGTGCCAGCTCCTTGGCGCTATCAAAAGTGATAGGCTTGGAGGCTAACACACTTGACTGGATCTGGGGCGATAGTCCCCAGATATACCTTTCTATCTTCTTGCTCTCGAGAGCAACCATATCAGGGCATAAGTTCGCTAGATCACAGAACCTATTTGTGTAGGTCGTGATTTCGGATCCAACCATTTGAAGACCCCAAAACTCCTGCTCGAGTTTCTGTACTTCGCCATGAGGGCAGTACTCTTTCATCAGCATGTCTTTCAACTTTTCCCAGTTAATGGAATACGCCACCACCAGAGTCAGATACTTAACATGGCCGTTCCACCATGTTAATGCTCTGTCAGAGAAGGTACAAGCTGCGAACTTGACCTTGTTGCCTTCTTGGCATCCGCAGATCTCGAAGACAGATTCCATCTTCTCGATCCACTGCCTTAACACCATAACACCCCCAGTTCCATTGAAGCTGCGGGGTTTGGCGTTCGTGAAATCCTTGTAAGTGCATTCCTGAGGGTGTCCATGGCTCTCGCCGTGGTTCGAGGGAGGTACACCTGTTCCCGATCCACTAGGGACAAGAGTGTTGATTGCTGACACAGCAGCTGCAACTGATGCTGTGAAAGCTGCTTGGAACATGTTGGCATCAAAGGGGTTAGGTGGTTGAACAGGTACAGGAGGTGGTGGAGGTGGTGGTATTGGTGTTTCGTTGTTTGGGTTACGCCTTGTACTTCTGTGTGGCGGCATCTTTAACTATACGTTTAAAAGATGACGACATGGATAAGAATACATGATTTATGAATGTGTCTCATGGAATAACTCCCCATAGTCCAACAACAGAATAAATAGAATGACTAACTAAAAATGACAGTAGTTGGATAATAATTTCCATAAGATTAGATATCTATCAATAATACTGGAATTACAGATGTATCAAGTTCGGGAAAAATGGCCTAGAAGTAGGCCCTACATCAACCAAGATGGAAAATTTTGACAAAATCAAGACTAGATCAATACCTAACAGGTCTAAGATTTATACAGATAGGAAATTAGACCAAAGTTTTACATAAATTAGGTTATATCCAAAAGATGAGTCGACGAGCTTCTATCGGCAGCGAGAGCTGCTTGCATGAGTCCTCGATCCCAACAGTAGACGTTCAACGTCCTTTATACGCCTGTCTGACCTTGCTTGCTGAGCTCGAAGTTCTCTAACTTCATCTCGGGTTTCAGCAAGTTCCCTCTGCAGATTTGCATTGCGGACCAGAGTCCTTTCAAGAGCAGACTCTAGTTGGCGAATGTGGACAGTGTTAACACCAGAGTTGGCGTCAACTTCCAAAACTTGATTGATAGTCGCCTGAGCCATTATCGTGTTCTGAGAAATATTACGCACCATGATTGGTAGGACTCTATCAGCAGCACCTCCTTTAGTGAGGTTGTAGAAACTTCGGTCTCCATTGTAGGGAATGGGCTGACCTTGTTCCTGACTCCATTCAATCAAGCTAATGGCCCACAAGGGTGTGGGTCCTTGAAACACAAGGCGGGGGTTCAGGTTTGGGTTTTGAGCAGCTTGGGGTAGGTTGTTGACTTCTGGCTCCGAGTCACAACTATCGGAAAAAACCCTCGGCATGGTGATCATCCAAAGGGATTGGGTGATCATCTTATTGTTCTGCCTCTAGCCAACCAGCATTGCCTTGGTTCGGGAAGTACGAATTGCCGTGGTGAAATCCAGCCATTTTAATCTACGCAAGAAAAGGGATATAAGAAATAGCTAAAATAGACGAACTAACTAAGATAATTTCAGTAAGATCAAATACCCATATGGTATTTCTTTATGGTTGTGTTGGTAAGTTTTTAGACTTGTTGCCACATCACAACCATTCTTGGGCATACTCTAATCACTCATCGGACCAGCATAGTTGATCAAGCTATGCCATTCCCAAGACTGACCATATATCCCCAGGCTTACTTGTGATATTCAACAATCGTAATACTTTTGTTCTTGTCATTGTGACACTGATTTTAGTATGAATGCAGGCACGTATACTTTGTTAAATATTTTATTATTTAGAAGTATAACTCCTAGGCAGAGTGTTTTAATCCCATGTATTTATAGTTAGTATATCTTTTATGGGTTGATATACTTAATTCACTATAAACAATGCTCTGATACCAATCTGTCACACCCCAAAACCACGAATGGTGGAAACGTTCATGGGTGGAGGACGTCATGTACAGTATCACAACAGTGTAATATAATAAACAAGCAACAACATCATCCATTGCATTATAAGCAAAGTCTTAATACATGTGTGTTCTTCATTGTAATAAGACACCAAAAATATACAATCAAAATAAAAGACGAGACTTGTCTGCTCCGTCTTCTCAAAACCTGGCCTCCGTACCTATCTACTGATGACCTGAGATTACAAGTTATTTTGAATGAGAGTATCAGCTTTAAAGGTGGTGAATTCATAAGTATTTAAGTGTCATTGTCTTGCTTACTGAAAACTGTTTTAAAGGTCAGTCAAACCTTTAAATGTAAATGTTGATGTAAGTATGAAAAACCCTAGAAAATCCCTTATTTTCTATCAGTGTGAGATGTAGTCTTCTACCAAGACCCGAATGTTTTGTTAGTAAAATGATAGTTTTTCCTTTAATTGTTTAGTACTAAAGTACTTAGTCAAACTCATCGTTTATGTGAAAGTATCACAAAATAAAGTAAACAGGAAAATGTACTACTGTAAGTGTTGTCACTGGGTACTATGACCAACACAACATCACGTTAAGCGAAAAATGCAACCTAATGAACATCCGAAGATTGTACAGAAAAGTAATAATGTAAGTGTCATCGTTGGGTACTAGGAGTAACACAACATCGCAATAAGTGAAAAGTATAACCTTATGAACAATCGAAGATTGTCCACTTATCCTCTGTAGCAGCAGCAGGTGGGTGGAGGGGTTAGCCCCAGTTATCGATCTTCCTAGTATAAGTAGTAACCTTAGACCTCCGTAGATGGTCATCGACCACTGGTGCTAATCAGTAGGGTTCGGAATGGTAAGTCCCGCCTAGATATCCCATTGAACCGGGATAGGAAAGATAATTTACATAGAAAGTACTAATAAATTATCCTCGTAGTTCTAAGTACAAGTATCCAGGTAAGTGTATACAGGATAATTCACCTATGTAACAGTGTTCATGTATGATATTCATGTAAGTGTGTTCATGTGACAGGTAAGTGTATGCATATGTACTCATGTATTAGGTAATGTACTAGTATAGACTCATGAATGAACTGACTCTTGTGCGATTCCTTGTAATGGGAGTAATGTTTGATATCTTCAAATTATCCCTATGATAATTTATTGAACTATAATTGGTTGATCATGTAGGTTTATACACTCTTACTACTCAAGGGTGTGGGAAGAAAATGAAAGATGTAAACTATAACATCAATACATATATAAGAATATAAGTGTATATGCATAGTTTAGTTCAAGAATGTAAAAATGGTTTTGTAAGACATCTTATGGGTTTTGAACAATAATTAACAATGACTTGATGTCATTTTAATAAACATTTCAAAAAGTAAAACATTTGATAACAACGTATTTTTAAGATTTAAAACCATTTCATGCATCACATTTTTGTAGTATGTGAAATCTGTTGAATGACAAACACAGTTATAAAATACATATCAATGATTTAATAACATGTTTGTTTCTACTTGTATTCCCCCCCCCCCCCTTTAAAGCATTTAAAATCATTTAAAACATTGATTAGGGGTATGAACTCACTTGTAGTTGGTGATTGGGATGAACTGAACGGTATAGGATTGCTAGGTGTCAAGCGAGGACTTGTACACACACTACGATCCTAATGAACATATAATCACACATATATGCATTCAATTAGACTTAAATCACTACTTGATAATGTTAAGACATCCTAGACACAATTAAACACTTTATATAAGTGTTTTAGGCCCTAAGGATTGCATCTAAGCTAATGTGGGACAAGGCACTTGTGTTTTAGGGTTTCAAATGACCCCATATATGAGTTTACTCCTCATATAATAACACACATGGAGTTTACGGTTGTAAAGTCTTGAGTTTACGGCCGTAAACTCCCAACCAAGGGTGTATGGTGTGTTTTGAAGTCCCAAATGATTCCTAGAATTATTCCAACTTGGTGGTTAAGTCCTTGGAAGGGTTTAAGGCCTAGAAACACTCCATTTAGGAGTTTACGGCCCTAAGGCCATTCCCCTTAAAGTTTACAGCCATAAACTCTTAAGTATGGGTGTTTTGGATGATTTCAAGTCTCATGCACAAGTGGTATTGGTTCTAGGCTTTTATTCCAAGCATATGAAGACATTAGGGACACTTTGGTGCCCTTCTTTCATGTTTACCGCCCAAGAACCATGTATTGGCCGTAAACTCACTTTGGTAGGTGATTTTGTTGTGCTTTGGTCGTTCAATTAAGTGGGAAACAATTCCATGTAAAGGTCTAGGGCTTTAGGTGTCTTAAAAACACCCTTTTGTCCATTACAATGGAGTTTACGGCCTAAGATTGCTCTTGGGTCGTGAACTCCCATGTGTTTGTGTTTCTTGATTGTTTTCTTGTCCTAAATACATATACAAATGAGTCTAAGGTAGTAGCATAACACAAGGAACATTCTAGGCTCGGTTTCGGGAGTTTACCGCCCAAGAACACCTTGGGGAGTAAACTCCTAAATCTAGTGATTTAGCCTTCTAAATCATGTTATGTACACATATAAAGCTTTCTAACATTACTATAAAGAGTTACTCACGTTTTGGTATAAAATCCCGAAGATCCGTGAGAGAGAAAATGGCTTTTCTCTAGTTGGAAATGTGAATAATGAATGAATTTGGTTCAGAATTCTATTTATAGTCCTAAGATATTTTTGGCAGAAAATATTTTTATTCCTGAAATGATCTCTAATAAAATAGAGTGTTGGAATAACAATGTTGCACAAAACCCTAGTGCACCCACTCTCCTGATATTTCCTGAAGTGTAAACCCTGAATTACTCAAACTTACACGAAAAGTCTGAAAATTAATTGTGACTGCTATAACTTCTATTGAAGTGATATAGTTTGTAGAGAATGGAAATTTCGGGTTGTCACAAGCAGTCAGGGTGCGGGGGTGTCAATCCAGTATAGATCTATACACATAATGCCCTCTCTCCCTACAAGAGACTCTGGTTACTATCTTGACAACGGAGAAGGCTGTGTACTGAAGATGTTGTTGGGTTTTGAGCAATCTAACACTTCCTAAGTGTGCATGCAACCCTAATAAACCTTGGATCTATGTTTGTCTAAATACATGCAAAATAATAATTTTTCCAAGGTTTATAACCTATCTAACATGGCATGGGGAACATTTCAACATAATAAGTTAGAAGAGATTACATACCGTTTTGATGAGTTTGGTTCTTGAGGAGTTTGAGGGCCAAGCACCAATAGTGTGAATGCCTCAAATGGAATCACAAAACACCACAAACTCTTGGAAAACTTTGAGATAGTGTATACACTTGTATATTTCAGCCACACACAAGCTCACACACACTAGTTCACTAGTTACCCTTAGGCTCCATTTCATGCTCCATAAGCATGCTTATATAGTGTGCATGGTTAGGGTGAAACCCTAATAACCCATGACCTTTCCTTTTCCAAGGATCCATGGGTTAAAAGCTCCATGGATCATCCATGGACTTCCATATTAGCTTAGCCCATTAACAAATGAGTATTAGCCCACACTATATAAAATATAATAGCCCACAATTAATTAGTCTTCCTTGTAATCTCTAAATTAATTCATAATTAATTTAATACTAAGACTAATTAAATAACATGACTTCATATTAATATATTATAACTTATAATATATTAATAATCATATGTGTATAACTCTCATAAAATTATCCATAAATAGTTTGGATGAGATGCAACCCAAATGGACCATGCCGGGTCGGGTCAAGTATATACCAAATAAGTTATGGACTTAGACACCTTATCCAACAGATGTATCTCGTGTAGTGAGATCTGATGTAAAATACTGGACTAATGATAGAGACTCACAATTGAAATGACCGATGTAAACCAATATGTCTATGCTTGTATACATAATGTATAACTAATGATCAAACGACCTTCGGACACATACATGTGATCAAAGAATTAGTCTTAATTTTCAAAAAAGATTTCTCATTCATCATACAATACAACTTGTATGATTCCAAGTTTCTATCCAATTGAAACTTGGGTGATGAAAAACTTTCTTCATTTGGTAAATTCAGACACTACCACAAATGAAAGAATCAAATCCACTTTCCAATATTGCTATTACTGGAAACATATAAGCAACAATTTTCCACAGATGCCATTGTAAGGATATTTTTTAAAATAAATAAAATTAAAACCCTTTTTTTACTTTTATTTTAAAACTTTGCGGAAAAACTTATCCTTACAATCCACATGAAAACTTTGTTGTTATCTATTCCTAAGCAATATATTATAACTCTTAAGCAATAGCTCAAAATTCTGATTACTGAACCATGCGATCGAAACCCACCTTCGCAATCAGAATCAACATATACTTACTTTAAGCTTCCTATCTTTTCTTTTGATTGTTAAAACATCAACATGTGACCCATTCACATTATGTAATAAGAATCTCCAAATAGGAACTTAATAGAGTTAAACAGTGGACTTTACCCGAAGTAGAGTCAAACTTTTTGACTTGATCAATCTTATGATCTTCTAGGTAAATATGGCAGCTTCGCAACCAATGCCCCTTCCTTTGGCAACAAAACACATGGACCCTTTGGTAATGGCACATGAGACTATCTCAGAATTTTCCTTTCTCTTTACTATTTGGTCAATCGAGTTGACTATAGCCGATCCCTTTCCATTGGGAAGAGAAATCTTTTTCTAGATATCCAATGCTACCATTGTCAATGTCCATTTAAGACTTGGGAAGTTGATCTTCTAATCAAATTTGCTTTACTGGTGTTTCAAATCATTACTGATTCCACAACACCAAGCAAATAGATAACATCATTAAGGGTCATGTCATAGTCTGTCTCATAGTAGTCCTAAAGAGACTCACTATGTTACTAAGAAAGTGATTGAACATCCAACTTTTACAAGACTTTGACACCCAACTCTCCCGGCTTGTCAATATGTGACTTTATCTCCAAGATGTGAGCACACATAGACTACGATTGCCAATAGGGATTGAGTGACTTTAACCTTTTCAAGGACTTGTGGGCGAGGGAGAATAATTGGAGGAGGTGGAGGAAGTGAAGCATGGTGTTGAGGGACACCATCTTCAAGAGATTTGGGAAGATCATAGTTGTCTGAACCAGACATATATAATGGGAGAAAATCAAGTTAGTTGATTCAAAGTCCTTAATATAACACCCAATATGAAATATTAAGGCTAGGACCCAACACAATATTTTATAATTTGGAAGAGGGATGCCGTAATCCAAGCTATAAAATATTTGAAGGTAGGCGAATGACGATTCACCAATTTCCACCATGAAAAACGAAATAATTTATTAGGTTTCAATTGGATTTGAAATTCCTAGATCTTTTGAGATTCATTGAACTTTTCAATGGCATGTTTCAATCTCGAGTGTGCCCTCTCAAATTTTGTGACTGGGATGCCGAGGATCACAGAACAAGGTGTGAAAAACCATACCAATTCACTTGGTACCCTTAATATTATCACCAAATCAATGTGCCAGTTAACCACACACGCTCCATTGATCTATGACAAACATTAAGTCACCCTTCGTGATCCTTAATAGTCCAAGTTAGTGTGTCAGTTACCCACACACGCTCCACCAACGACTTGGTAAGGTACAAAGTGTGAATTCCATGGGCTAGCACCAAATTCACATTTTTCCTAAAGTAACTAAGATTGGGAATTAAATAAAAATATTTAGTTACTTTATAATAATCATTATACTTTTAATGAGAATTTAAAGTCATTGTCCTACCCGTTCGGCTAACGACCCTCCACCGATCAAGCAAGTGGTGGGTGAGAGTGGACACCCATTAAGTCGCCATTTTATAGGCAACAACCTTATACCCACCTTATAGACCGGCTTCCTGAATGAGGCCTACTAACGGTAATAAGACTTGTTCTTATACATACATACATATATATATATATATATATATATATATATATATATATATATATATATATATATATATATATAATTAACCATTAATGTTATAAATAGTATAAGTGTTGAATTTTAACTTTTAAAATTCTAAGTGTTGGAATTAAAGTTTATTAAAGTGTGTGAAACTTTTCCAAATTCCAAAACTTGAGGGCAAGTTTTGAACAATTCATAAACTTTTGGATATTCATAACTTATGAGTTTTAATTAAGTGTTTTAAAGCTTTTAATGAAGAGTCTCTTGGAAATCCATAACTTGAGGACAAGTTATGGAGTCCATAAAACATTTATGGGAAAAACTCTCCAAGAAAATGTAACCTACAACTTCTTAAAAAAAACATTTAAAAGAAAACCTCTTGGAATTCCATAACTTGAGGACAAATTAAGAATTCCATTAAAACACATTAAGATCAAGAATTAACTAACAAACAATTTGCAAATAATTCCTATGATCTAACAAAACTCATATGAACATGAACATCCACATCAACAATTTCAAGAATCATATGAACACATATAAAATTGAAATTTTGATTATACCTTTGAAATTGGTCCACCATCATCATTACCACATCAAAAACAGGTTTTATGAGTCCAAAACAGTTTAAGTAATGATTCTAGACCAATTCCAGCACCAAAACTCAAAGATATGTTGTCTGGGGGTCCAACTCGTCGAGTGCATGAACCAACTTGCCGAGTTGGATGAGTTTTGCCTTGGACTCGTCGAGTCCCTTCATGGACTCGGCGAGTCAGCTGTGCAGACAACATAAAATCTTCGATTTTCAGCAATTTGCATCAAGTATTCAAACAAGCAAGCCTAGTCTCTGATACCACTGTTGGGTTTTGAGCAATCTAACACTTCCTAAGTGTGCATGCAACCCTAATAAACCTTGGATCTATGTTTGTCTAAATACATGCAAAATAATAATTTTTCCAAGGTTTATAACCTATCTAACATGGCATGGGGAACATTTCAACATAAAGAGTTAGAAGAGATTACATACCTTTTTGATGAGTTTGGTTCTTGAGGAGTTTGAGGGCCAAACACCAATAGTGTGAATGCCTCAAATGGAATCACAAAACACCACAAACTCTTGGAAAACTTTGAGAGAGTGTATACACGTGTATATTTCAGCCACACACTAGTTCACTAGTTACCCTTAGGCTCCATTTCATGCTCCATAAGCATGCTTATATAGTGTGCATGGTTAGGGTGAAACCCTAATAACCCATGACCTTTCCTTTTCCAAGGATCCATGGGTTAAAAGCTCCATGGATCATCCATGGACTTCCATATTAGCTTAGCCCATTAACAAATGAGTATTAGCCCACACTATATAAAATATAATAGCCCACAATTAATTATTCTTCCTTTTAATCTTTAAATTAATTCATAATTAATTTAAGACTAAGACTAATTAAATAACATGACTTCATATTAATATATTATAACTTATAATATATTAATAATCATATGTGTATAACTCTCATAAAATTATCCATAAATAGTTTGGATGAGATGCAACCCAAATGGACCATGCCTGGTCGGGTCAAGTATATACCAAATAAGTTATGGACTTAGACACCTTATCCAACAGATGTATCTCGTGTAGTGAGATCTGATGTAAAATACTGGACTAATGATAGAGACTCACAATTGAAATGACCGATGTAAACCAATATGTCTATGCTTGTATACATAATGTATAACTAATGATCAAACGACCTTCGGACAGGTATTCGATCCCACCAGACGACATCTCAACAAAGAAAAGGAAATAGGGCGAACTAGCCTTCCTAAGTTCTTAAAACATTCTTTATATAACTATACAAGCATAGGCATACATTTAACTAAGTTTAAGTGTTTAATGAAGTAGGAGTGTTTCACAAGCTATAAGAGTTAATGAATAGGGGCGTATCGTGAAGTAGAAGCATATCGTGAAGTAAAAGTGTATCGTTAAGTAAAAGCATATCGTGAAGTATAAGTGAATCGTGAAGTAAAAGCGTATCATGAAGTAAAAGCGTACCGTGAAGTAAAAGCGTATTGTGAAGTATAAGCGTTAACAAAGTAGTAGCATTTAACTAAGTAGGAGCATTAACTAAGTAGAAGTATAACAAAGTAGTAGTATTTAACAAAGTAGGAGTATAAAAACATTGAAGAAAACTTTGGTGAAATCTTTGGAAAACCTTTATACTTTAAGAAATTCATTCATAAACAAGTTTTGATTGTAACCTTGATAAAGTAGAGAAAACCTTTGTTTAAAATGCTGCTATAACAGAGTTTGAAATAAAACATACAGCACGAAAGGCAATTTGAGAAAAGCTTTGAACACATAAAGACGTTTTAGAAAACCATTTCTAGTATCATACTTGGTAAAACAGTTGACAGTGTAATGAATCCTTGTGCATGCGGGTTATCAATCACATGTGATTGATATGATAACTGGCATGTTTAACTTATATTCCCCCCCCCCCCCCCCATAAAATCATGTAAAAACATTTAAAAGGTTAATTCAGGGGTATGAACTCACCTGTTGTAAGTGGATCCGACGAAGGTGCCGGTTGGTGCTCGGTGTCAAGTAAAGACTTGAACACACTTAGTGACCTATTAAACATATGATAACATATGTTTACATACAATTAGAAAATATAATACTAATTAAACACGTATACGCAATCCTAAAGTGCGAAAAACACTTTGGTTAAGTGCTTGGAGTGTCCCAGGTAACATGTAAGGGTGTGTATGGCTTAAATAGGGAGTTTACTCTTCAAGAGTAAACTCTTTATAGAGTTCACGGCCCTGGGACTAACTCCCCATGAGTTTATGGCCGTAAACTCATGGTGAGGGTGTCCTAGGATGCCAAAGTGTCTTATATCACTTGTGTAATTATGCTAGGCTCAAATCTAGGATTTATAAAGGGTTTAAGGCCTCAAATGCACCATTTTAGGGAGCTTACGGCCCTAAACAAGGAGTTTACGGTTGTAAGCTCTCATGTGCTCATTTCGTTTGTGTTTTAAGGTCTTAAATGGTAGGAAATAAAGTTCTATACATTTTTCCAAGTCAAATGGGGAGTTTAGGGCATCATTTGGGCACCTTTTAGGAGTTTACGACCCATGGACCTTTCCTAGGGGGTTTACGGCCGTAAACTCCTATTTACTTGGTTTCTTTAATGTTTAAAGCATTTACATCTATGAGATTGCTTCTAGACATTTTTCCAAGGCCATATGAGGTGTTTGTGGGCATTTCTAACACTTGATTTTGAGTTTACTCCCCATGAAGAGGAGTTTACGGCCCAAGCAAGTTCTTGGGTAGTAAACTCAAGTTTACTCCCCAAAATGTAAGTTCAATGTGTTCTAAGTCCGCTTCCATAAGTCATTTAGCCATATCTAAGCCTTAGGGGTAGTTTAGAGGGGTTTTGGGGCTTAAAAACCCCATTTAATGGTGTTTACGCTCCAAGAGTATTCTTGGGCCGTAAACACATGAATTTACCCATATTTGATGTCTTAAACAGGAATTTACATGTTAGCTAAGCTATACAACAAGTTAGGGTAGATTGCTTACTCGTTTGGGGCTCGAAACAAACGATTTTTGGCTTGAATTTAAATTGTAGTGAGTGAGAGAGAGAGAGAGAGAGAGAGAGTGCGGAGAGAGTGAAAAAGGTGGAAATGGAGTTTACTCTCCCTTATATAGGGGCTCAGTGAAAATCTACCCGATAGCGCTGTTAAACGGGCCTTTTGGTCGCACCCGATTTAGTGGTTGAATTTTTTACTTGGTTGAAACTAAAATTTTTCAAAGGAAAATTTTGGGGTGTTTCTAATTTATTTCAACCCTTACCAAGTCATTATAA
The DNA here is from genome assembly GCF_052625555.1 of Lactuca saligna. Taxonomy (NCBI): domain Eukaryota; kingdom Viridiplantae; phylum Streptophyta; class Magnoliopsida; order Asterales; family Asteraceae; genus Lactuca; species Lactuca saligna. The sequence goes on from NC_136422.1 coordinate 121,687,272, forward strand.
AAGTCCCACATTAAATAACCAGTCCAAAAGTTAACGGACAGTTAAATAAAACGAGGCTTATTAACGGAAAAAGGGGTTGAAGATGACGGAAATAAATTTCGAGTTGTCACATATTCTCAGGGAGATAAGTGTGGAGGATAGTAGTGTCATGGAGGAGGTATTCAAGGAAGCTTGTTGGTGTTTATTTATCTTTGTTTCTTATTTCTAGTTATGTGTCTTTGACCTATTAAACAATGTAATCCCAAATAAACTATAATAAATAAAAGTATCGTTTGTGTTATACATATGTGTTATGTTATATATATATATATATATATATATATATATATAGCCTCGATCCAATATCCCACATCGCACAGCCTGCTGTCGGTTGAGAGTGACACTGTCGAACCCGGTGAGTTCGTTTTGCTGAAGCATCATTACTACATCGATCCTCTAACCTGCAATCATGTAGAAGCAACGACTGTAGTGGCTGTAGAAGCAACCACCTCAATGACGGCCGATCATGGCTACCATAGTCACATGCATAATGATTAACTCATGGATCTCATCGTCACTCAACCATATCCTCTTTGGGTCATCAACACCTTATCATGTACCTCTCGTGGTTACCATACTGAAAAAATAAACCAGAACACATCAGAAAATCACTGTATATTTTAGCACATCACTACTCGAACACTCATTCATTAGAACATGTGACTTGCTTAAAACACATACATGTCATGTGCTTCTAGTAGTACAGGCTCAATCCAACTAAACTATATCAACATATGCACATAACAATAACAAGTAGGCACATGTAATCATAATACATCTTCCAGTCTAACAGATCACTACAACATAACAACATCCGACACACAATGTCACATACTATAGTACAAATTATAGTCAAACTCACCTCGTAGTCTAGTAGATAACAAAACTACTCATATATCCAATAACCGGCACTACAGGTCACATATACAACAATCAGAGAGCAAATCTCAAACTACAACAAAAAACTCCCGAATTGACCTAAAGTCAAACTTGGTCGAAAGTTCAATGGTCAAAGTCATATTCAATAGTTAAAGGTCTCATAGTTGGCCATTGAAAGTATCTTTGAAGCTCAGCTCATATCGAAGACTTTTATATTGAAGACCATGTATGTAGTCTATATCGAAATACTCATTATTTCGATATATATTTTTATTTCATGTAGCATTTATGTTTGTACTTAAATGTAGAAGTCTACATGTATGTTTTGTATTCAGTTGAGTGCAGTACGTATATTGCCTAAGGATGTCAAAAAGTCCCGTGGGGCCCCCGTCCCGTATGGGGGCATTTGTTGAAAAAAATCGGGGGTGGGGGCGGGGGCGGGGGTAAGGTTAACCCCCGTTTTAATTTTGGGGGCGGGGGTGGGGGTTGGTAATCCCGTCCTGAAACCCCCGTGGGGGCCCCGTTAATAAATTATATAAATTGACATATATTAATTATATAAATATAATAAATAATAAAATGATTTTTACAAAAAAAATTCAATAAAAACATGTTTTTAACTTGTTTGTAACATGTTAAATTATGTTATAAATATCTAGTTGTTACCCAAAAAATAGTTTCTTTTAGCCCAAACAAAAACTTCTTTTAGACCAAATAAGGTAGCCCAAAATCAATCGGGGGCGGGTGAATGGGGGCGGGGGCGGGGAGCAGAAGATGAATTCGGGGGCGGGGGCGGGGGTGGAAACGATGGAGTTTTCGGGGGCGGGGCGGGGATGGGGGAATGGAAATTTTTTGGGGGCGGGGACGGGGGATGCAATCCCCGTCCCGTTTGCCCCCGTTGACATCCCTAATATTGCCTATAAATAGTGTTGTAGGTGAGATGTTCATTAAGGCACTCTCACACACAAACACTTTTCACTCTCGTTTATATTGCTTGTACTCTAAACTCCTTTCTTGATCAATATTGAGTAAAACAAAACTATTTACATGTAGTGTTCATACTATCAATCATGTATTGATTCATATTATTGATTGCATAACTCATTAGCATGATAGGGGAGACCACCCAATGCCTATCATTCCAAGGGGTTTAAAATTTTTATAGACTATGTACTATTAATATATAATGACTAGTTTGTTTTTTTTTTTTAAAGATAAATTAAAGACATGAGAATGTGTCAAATTCAAAGACAAAAATTTCAGAAAGATGCAATAGCATACATATAGTTATTGTTGTTCACAAAGAAGGTGAGTATGTACAACCAAAATGAAGGAAATCGTGTTAACAGATTGTAAAGTAATGGCCTATGAAGCAATCAAGCAAAAATAGAATGGATGCGTCGACTATGTCGTCTGAATTCCTAAGTCTTAATCGTTACAATTTCATTGCATATAAAATCTTATTAACTATTCTTGGCATTGTAGTATATGTATAGAGAAGTTTTCAAATACAAAGTTGTTATAAAATTACTTAAGCTCATCAATTTAACTACTTTATTTATGGATAAACATATATTGGACAAAATTGATTTTGATACTAATTTTTTTAGAATAACAAAGAAAATTGTGTTTTTGGATTCAAACTACTAACCAACCGGAGAGAATGCACACGACACAACCATTATACAAATGTTACTTTATTTGTATATATTACTAATGATTTTGTGTGTGTCTTCAGAAGCATTTTTATATTTTTACACTCTAAACCCAAAATAAGTTTGTGCTGGCTTTGCTTATTAGTGCATAATAATACATATTTATATTATATAGGATTAAGATTTGATATTAAATTTGTATAAAGAAATTTAAAGAAAAGAATAATTAAAAAGAATAGTGATTTTTGACTAAATATGTTTAATGTTGTGTACAATAAATAATCATATATAATAGTATTTTTAACAGATAAACAGGTTCAATAACAAAACCATACAACAAGACTAAGGATCTGTTTGATAGTGAGCTGACTAGGTCCAGTCACCCATTTTGGCTGATTCGGTCCAGATGAACCCGTTTGATAAAACCTAAAAGTGACAGACTCGGTCAGCAATAACTGATCCATCTACTTACTTGGTCCGCTTAAAAAATATGGTTGACTCAAAAGTAATACTTGTATACCCTCTTTGCCCTCGTGCGTGGTGACCCTAAAGAAAAAAAAAAAAAAAAAAAAAAAAAAAAAAAACTCAGTAGCACAGCAACATCGCTACTGCCGACTTCCTTCACTCCGATTTCCTTCCCTCCAGCTGCTCCGCTGCTACCGAAGACCACCTGCGATTCCGTCTTCTTCCTCCGACTTGGTGCGTATTTTAGAGCCTTTTGTTCCCGTGTTTTCCAATCCAACCTGAGATTTTCGATTTGCTGAGGTTTGTTGTTACACCGGCAACCCCCCTTGATGTGCTTTGAACATTTTTTTTGTTGTTGCTATACTCTCCTTTTGTTGTTACGTTTTTTTTTTTTTTTTTGTTGCTGTGATTTTTTTGTTCCTGTTAAATGGTTTGAGTTATAGATGTCTTGATAAATGGTTAAATTATAAATGATTTGATAAATAGGTTAAATTATGGATACATTGCTAAATTTTAATTAATTTGGGTGAATTGATTTATATTTATTACACATATAATCACAAACATGTTTGTTGGTGGAGCCCTCTTGCATTAAAGGGAGGATGGACAATGTTTATATTTGAAAATTTGCATTAGTTTCCTATGGTAATATGCCATGATTGATTGCTGGCAAGGATGAATTAGAAGCACACTATGAGCCATTCACACTATGAGCCATTCAAAAGATCTTTCCTATAAGACAGTGGATATAAGATCTAAAGCACACTACACTACAGTTAAGTGGAGCATTTTGGATTCAATGATACAGAGGGCAAACATGGAATTTAAAAATAAATAAATAAATAAAACAGTACATGTAATTTTTGTTTATTGGTGTGAATTAATTTTTGTTTCTGTCTTTGGTTTGTATTCTACCTAACAATGTGTTTGGTTTGTATTCTACCTAAGAAGTAGCAGATAAAAAATACTATGCAACAAAGCAATTGTATTATTGCTTGAATATTATCTTAAAATGTTGAATATGTTATTTGATATATGATGTGGTAATGTGTATAATCAGGTTGAATTTTTTTTATACAAAAATATAAGGTTACAAATTAAATGGTAAATTATAGTGGAACTTTTTTTTAAAAAAATGTTGTTTGAGGGTAATATAGTTATTTTGTACAATCAGTCAGATGCAAAATTAAACAGCAAGTTGCAATCAGAATTTAACTGAATCAGAACTTCTAACTCAGTCATCTTCATACTCATTCAACTCTAACCCGATTAGCAACTATCAAACGACCTGTAATGTCATGTTTATTTTTTGTGTACAAGTCTTTTGCTTCTTTTGTTTACGTCGTCCAGACCACGTATAAATATTACCTTCATGGACTGTTTGTTTTTAAAAGAAAGCAGATCTAAAAATGTATGCATGTTTTTTTCTTAGTGTAGATATGGACTAGAGTTTTCTAACATTTTTAGATCAGTGGCAGACCTTAGTGGTGCTCGGGGTGTCCCAGGCCACTGCTCTGATTCCGGCACATAGTGTAAAAAAAAATTATGTTTTTTCTATTAGGTGCATCGGCTTAAAATACGAGTGCCACTTCTAATTTAGATTTTTTCGGAAATTTTTTTTAGTGTCACCCTTACTAAAACGTTCTGCGTCCGTCACTGCTTTAGATATATTCTCTCTTAAACAACTAAATTAAACAACTAAATATATTTTTTTTAAAATTAAATTTAATTAGATTATTTTAATTTGTTCTATGATAAACAATTTTAAAAAATAATAATGTTTCAAAAAAAAAAAAAAAAAAAAAATTTATATTCAACGCACAGAATCTTTACTCCCCCAATTTAATCTTTTTTTGTTACTTTGTTTATTTATTTTATATATCATGAATCCATTCCGTTTTGAATAAAATGTATGGAAACAAAAGGTTCATATTTGTTTCTAAAACGATCGAATATTTGTATTTGATTTTTATAAATTTCATTATAAATTACTTATAAAATGATTAAAATGGATTATAAATCACCCATGTCGGTATATTATATAAGTTTGGTTTTCTGAATAAAAATAAATGAATAGTTTGAAAATTTTAATTTTAAAATCCATATGTATTTCCATTCATTTTATGGGTTAAACTTTATAATCCCAAATTATAATATTTATGATTAACTTTGCAACCAAAACTTACTGGTTTTCATCATATATATATATATATATATATATATATATATATATATATATATATATATATATATATATATATATATATATATATATATATATATATATATATATATATATATATATCTTCTTTTAATTTGTACCATTTTATTTTCATTTTTTATATAATAATACATTAAATTTGATCTAAATTTATTAACTCTTTATAATAAATTCATGAAAGTATTGAAAAATCTTTTAAGTTTAAAAGACAAGCAATTTTTGTTTTATAGATATTTAGTACTTTTATGAGAGAGGTCTTACATTGGTATATAAACAACATCTAAATGTATAGGGATAACATTTTTTATGGGACATGAGCATAAACCTCTTTATATATAATTTGGGAAATGACTTAAAAACCAAACGAAGTTTTCAAACCATTCAAAAAACCCTAATCATATTTTGTCTGTTCAAAAAAATTCAGCGAACTTAACATTTTGTTTAAAAATTCCAACAAAGTTTCAAACCGTTCAAAAAATCTCAATTTTGTTTTGTTTAAATTCGTTGAGTTTTTTTTGGACAGTCAAAACATGATTTGAGTTTTTTAAACATTTTGGAAACTTTGTTGGTCTAACAAGTCATTTTTCCGATACGGTAATAAGCCATGTTATCTGTTTCTTTTATTTGACTTTCAGAAAAGTATAACTTAGTTGAGTTTTTTAGACAAAATGTTAAATTTGTTGAGTTTTTTTAAACCAACAAAACATAATTAAGGTTTTTTTGAACGGTTTGAAAATTTCGTTGGGTCATTTTTCTATGCTTTTATTTATTATCCTTTTATTTATTTCTAGTGAAGGAGAGTCAACAACCACTGATCGATGTTATTACCTTGTGAAACAAGAAAATGAATGATGCAATTACCGTGATGTCATTCTTCATTAGTCAATTCTTGGGAAGCTTCATGCTTAGCTACCTTTTCATGCCGTTCCGTAGCTACGCACAAGGTCGGCTACCCTTTCGGCATTTTATAAGTAAAGAATGGCTTCTACACGACACCCCGTTCAATAAAACTTCACAAGATTACAAAAAAGAAAGACTTATTACATTAGTCTTTGCCGCTAGACTCTGTATATAAACTAATTATGTGATCTATGCAGTATACACCCTCCTCATCTCATCACTATTTTACCAACAGATTTGAGTGATCTGTGAGGCTTTCAGCAAGGAAGCCAGAGATGATGGGGGATATGACTCAGGTAGGGTCTTTAATGGCTGCCGTAATGTTCGTTTGGGCAATATTCCGGCAACTGTTTCCTGATGAATTCCAAAGAGATGTCAGGAAATATGTTAACAAAGTAGTTAGCTATGTGTACCCTTATGTCGAAATCACTTTTCATGAATACCAACCAGACAGCTGGTTCGAGCGAAGTAAAGCCTTTGTTTCCATTGAACGTTATCTGAGCACCAACTCCTCCAACAGAGCCAAAAGGCTCAAAGCAAACGTGGTCAAAGACTGTGAATCCGTCGTCCTGAGTATGGACGACTACGAAGAGGTCACAGACGAGTTCAGAGGCATCAAGATCTGGTGGACGTCGAGTAAAAGCATCCCAAAACAGCAGGCTCTCTTTTCCTATCGAGGTGAGGAGGAGAAGCGGTATTATAGGCTCACATGTAAAAGAGAACACCGAGATATCATCACTAAAGTTTACTTGCAACATGTACTCGATGAAGGAAAGGCTATTGCAGTGAAAACAAGGCAACGAAAGCTGTATACTAACAACAAGAGTGAGAACTGGTCGGGTTACAGGAGGACTATGTGGAGCCATATCATATTCGAGCACCCTTCCACATTCGACACTCTTGCAATGGACCCGAAAAAGAAGAAAGAGATTTTAGATGATCTTATGATGTTCAGCAAGTCGAAAGACTACTACAAGAAGGTGGGCAAGTCATGGAAACGAGGATATCTTCTTTATGGTCCCCCAGGAACGGGAAAGTCTAGCATGATTGCTGCCATGGCTAACCTTCTGGAATACGACATTTATGATCTTGAACTAACATCCGTGAAGGATAACACGGACTTGAGGAAGCTACTCATTGACACATCAAGTAAGTCTATAATTGTGATTGAAGATATCGACTGTTCACTTGATTTAACTGGTCAGCGAAAGGAGAAAAAAGAAGAGAGTAAAGAGGAGGAGAAGGATCCAGTTAAGAAGGCCGAGGAGGAAAAGGGTAAGAAGAATAAGGGAAGTGAAGTGACTTTATCTGGGCTTTTGAACTTCATTGATGGGCTATGGTCGGCTTGTGGGAGTGAGAGACTGATCGTGTTCACAACAAACTTTGTTGAAAAGCTCGACCCTGCTCTGATTAGGAGAGGGAGGATGGATAAGCATATCGAGCTTTCCTATTGTTGTTTCGAAACATTCAAGGTGCTTGCAAAGAACTATTTGGATCTTGAATCACACGACTTGTTTTCAATCATCAGTCGACTCTTGGAGGAGACCAAGATGACTCCAGCTGATGTTGCGGAGAATTTGATGCCAAAGTCCTTTGAAGAGAATGCTGAGAGTTGTTTGAACAAGTTGATCCAATCTCTGGAGAATGCAAAAGAAGAAGCAAGGCTGAAAGCTGTGGAGGATGCCAGGATCAAAGCCGAGGAAGAAGCAGCTAAGAAGATTGAAGAAAATGGTGAGAAGGTACAAGAGAGTGATGCAAAGCTAGGTGATGAAGAAGGAAAGAAGACTGATAAACATACTGATGTAAAAGAAAACGGTGTCATCACTGCATAGTAAAGAATTACTACCAATTGTTTTTACTTTCTTGATATGTTTATATTGTTCTGTCCTTTTCGCTTGGTTGTAAATTGTAATGCGTTGGTAGCTTTGACTTACAAGTACTCAAATGAAAGTCAAAAGTCAAGTGTGGTAGTTGTGTGTTGACGTGATTCAAAAATAAACTGCTTATTATATTAGGATTTCAGCCATTCCGCATGCCATACATAATAGTATATACCAACAGGATTAGTGAATAATATAATGTATATATTTATCTTTTTGGAAAGTCCAAATATAGTGTAGCGGTGTGTGTGGTTGATGAAAGATGCGTCATACATAGATTGTGACCTGTGAGTTCAAATCTTGTTGTTGACCAAAGTGTATATTTTATGTGTGTAATAAAATGTGTCAAAGAACTTTATTTAATATATCACAAATTAGTCATATCCCAAAAGTGTAGTTCCCATAATAAAAAGAGTACGAGTACACTCGACAATACGCTCACAACCCCTTTGTGTGAAAGAACTTAATTTAATATTACAAATTACTCAGATCCCAAATACGCTCACAACCCCTGTGTGTGTGAACGTCTGTTTGAGGCTCGATGACATCAATGAACACCAATCCAGGTCGACACCTTGGCATGCCGAGCTCGGTTCGGTAATTTGGTGGAAATGTATTGAGTTTGACCAAGTGCATTGGACCAATGGGGCAACCGCTCTTTTTGGTTTATTTTGTTTTAATTCCTATAAATACAATGTACAACTCATTTCATTTAACACGTCAAAATCATCTTCTACTTCTTATAAATTCTTTCTAAAAATATCATCTTCATCGTCTTCATCAGGCATATTTGATGCATTTCTTGAAACGGCAATAGAGGTCATTCAATCATGACCGGATAACCGGAGAACCACGAGCATCATTTGCTACGACCCATGGTACTCAGCCCACGACGTCACTTCTCAATCCGCTATGATGCATGGTATTCGAACCATAACATCACTCCTCAATCTGCTACGATGTATGGTACCCGATGATGGACATGTATGATAGATAGGAATATAACCTTGGAATTCAACTTTGCATGATAATTAGACAAACATAGATCCAAGGTTATTAGGGTTGCATGTACACTTAGGAAGTATTAGAATGCTCAAAACCCATAAGTGGTATCAGAGCCTAGGCTTGTTTGTTTGTTATTTGTGCTAAAAAGTTGAAGAAAGTCGAAAAACTTGCTGTCTGACTGCTGGACTCGTCGAGTCCATGGGGGGACTCGTCGAGTTCACTTGTATCTTCAACCTACTCGTCGAGTAGGTTAATGCACTCGGCGAGTAGGGTCGACAGAGTGCAGATTTTCGACTTTAATTGCTGGAAATGGATTAGAAACATTACCCTAAACTGTTTTGGTACTTGAAAACTTGTTTTAGATGGTGTAATGTCTTTTCTAATTCATTTACAACAACTAGTTATCAAAATTACAAAGTTTTAAGTGTAATTTTGATTTATAAAATTGTTCATATTCATGTTCTTGTTCTTATGATGTTTAGATGATCATAAGAATTATTTGTAACCTATATGGTAGATTAATTCTTGATCATAATGTATTTTAATGGAGTCCATAACTTGTCCTCAAGTTATGGAAAACCAAGAGTCACACTTGAATTAAAACCATTACAAGAACACAAGAGTTAGAAAAATGAAGAGTCTTCATTTTTTATTACTCTATTAAACTCATAAGTTACAAGAAATGAAAGGTTTTGAAAGTTACAAAACTTGCCCTCAAGTTTTGGAAAAAGTAAAGTCTTATTAAAACTTCAGTTCCAACCCTTAGAATTTTAAAAGTTAAAATTCAACCCTTATACTTATATTATTATAATTTAATAATTATATATATATATATATATATATATATATATATATATGTATATATATATATATATATATATATATATATATATATATATATATATATATATATATATATGTATAAGAACAAAGTCGTCTTACCGCTAGTACGCCTCATTCACGAAGTCGGTCTATAAGGTTGTTGCCTATAAAATGGCAACTTAATGGGTGTCCACTCTCACCCACCGCTCGCTTGACTGGTGGAGGGTCGTTAGCCGAACGGGTAAGACAATAACTTATAAATTCTCATTAAAAGTATAATGAATATTATAAAGTAACTAAATGTTTTATTAAATTCCCAATCTTAGTTACTTTAGGAAAATGTGAATAAGGTGCTAATCCATGAAATTACACTTTACACTTTGTTTAAGTCGTTGGTGAAGCATGTGTGGTTAACCGGCACACTAACTTGGACTTAACAAGGTAGGTAAAGGGTGACTTAAGGTTTATTATAGTATCGGTGAAGCATGTGTGATTTACCGGCACATCGATCGAGTGATAAACTTTAAGGGTACCAAGTGATTTGCATGGTTACTTCACACCTCGTTTTGTGATCCTTGGTATCCCAGTCACAAAACTTGGAGGGCACACTCGAGATTGAAACATGCCTTTGAAAAGTTCATTGAATCTCAAAGAATCTAGGAATTTCTAAGAACCAATCAAAACCTAATATGTAATATTTCGGTTTTCGTGGTGGAAATTGGTGAATCGTCATTCGCCTACCTTTCAAATATGTTATAGCTTGGATTACGGCATACCTCTTCTACGTTATAATATATTGTGATTGGATCCTAGCCTTAATATTACATTTGGGTTTTTTATTAAGGACTCTCTTAATATCTAAACTAATCTTGTCCAGATGTCTTCAAACAATGCTGCTTCTGGCTCTAATCCTAATGGCTCATTTACCCTTATGAACTTGTGTAGGAAAGTCACCTTTGATGGATCCAACTACAATGAGTGGATCAGAAACATCAGGATGATTACCCGCTACGAGGACAAAGAATATATCCTTGACAAGGAGCTTAAGGAGATTGATGAGACCACTGCAAATCCTCAGGAGATCGCTGACTTTCAGGCACATGAAAGGGATGTGTAACAACGCAAATTTTCAAATAAATTTTTCATTTTTAAATAAAGTGAGTTCATTCAACCAATAAAATTTATTTCATGTTTCAAACAAATACATATGTAAAATCCCCAAGATCTCAAATAGCAGCAGTGTGTATGCATCATGTCGGCGCCTTCCCACGATCCTCGCTAGTACCTGAAACACATACATAACAACTTGTAAGCATAAATGCTTAGTAAGTTCCCCAGTATACCACTTACACATATACGCCTTTCCAGGCCCGGACCTTCCGGTCCACAGTACAATGCCTTCCGGCCCATATGATAATCGCCTTCCGACCCATAAGATAATTGCCTTCCGGCCCATAAGATAATTGCCTTCCGGCCCATAACATGATTTCCTTCCGGCCCATAAACATATATAACACATAATACATTTACTCTAACACATATATCACATATATCATATATCATACCTGACCTTCCTGTCACATAATACATTGCCTTCCGGCCCATAGAAACATACATAGCATGCATAGCAACTATTCCTTTCAATTATAGCATATATATAACACATAACATATCCGACCTTCCGGTCACACAGTCAAACCCTTCCGGGTACAGTATAGTGAGAAGACTCACCTTGTGGTAATGTAAGCTATCAACTCTTGAAACTACTCGCACTCGATCCGCCGATCTGCAGACTCCCTATAATACCATATACCCTTATTAATACTCTTATCATTCAAGACAACTGACCCTAAGAATTTACATGCAGGTCAACTCTGGTCAACGGTCAACTTGACCGGACTCGTCGAGTGCAAAGGCGACTCGGCGAGTCTAGACGTCCTCCTCGAATTTCCCTGTTGTTGCCCTTCTACTCGTCGAGTATCCCTCTTGACTCGACGAGGTCCTCGTGGAAGAATCGCGGGGCCACCCCGACTCCACTCGCCGAGTCTGAAGAACAACTCGGCGAGTCCCAGTGAATCTTCAAGCTACTCGCCGAGTCTGCTCATCCGACTCGGCGAGTCCATGCCATGCAGTCGATCACTGCTTCCTGAAACACGTATGGTCCCGAAATACACACTCATGGGACTATCTGGACCTCTAAACATCCTATTACTGGGGTATAAACACCTGGGTAACAACATAATAATCCCTCTAATCATCAAATGGGTTCTATAAACCCTAACTTCATATATACATCAATCACAGAAGAACGAAATCCGAGATATTACCTGATTGATGCACTTTCTGTGTCCCCAATCCTCAGAACGTGATTCTCTTGCTATTCCTTTAGCTAAACCTTCCTCTTCTTTGCACACAACTCTTCCAAACCCAACAATGGTCTTCAATCTTTGTTCCAGATGCACACAATCGTTCTAGGGTTCTTCTCAGTAAGCAAAAACGAACAATGACGGCCTAAGAGGCGTTATAAACGATCCAAAACCAAACGGCTAGGGTTTCTGCTGAACAGCGTCGACTCGCCGAGTCCCTAATGGACTCGTCGAGTCCAGTCGCGAATCTGCGACCAAGTCTGTGGTCCTACTCGGCGAGTCAGGCACCAACTCGCCGAGTCCCCTCCTAAAATGCCCCAAGAATAGTTTTAAAACAATACCTGAAATTCCGGGCTGTTACAGGATGCTACGAAAGTAGCATGCATCATGATGGCCACGATGACAGCGGAACTCCAAAAGTCCTATGAGGATTTCTACCCTTATGAAATGCACCAAGATTTGATGGAAAGATACCATCAAAGTGCACCACAAGAGAAGTATGAAATCATCTGCTCCATGATAACAACCATGATGAAGGACGGGGATTCTGTCACGAACCACATGCAGAAGATGCAAAGGTATGTGGATCGATTGTTGAAGCTTAATGTGAACTTCCCTGATGAGCTTGCAATAGATATAATTTTGCGCTCCTTACCATCGTGCTATGATCAATTCCGCATGACATATCACATGAATAAGGAAGAGGTCACACTCAGCAAACTTCAGGGACTTCTCAAGACCGCTGAATCAGGTCTTAAGGGGAAGTCGGTTGTTAACACTCCTACTCCAAACTCCACTCCAGTTTTGGCAATCGGGAAAAGTCGAGGGAAGAAGAGAAAGAGTTCTTCGAAGGGTACCAAGGTTAGGACCCTTGATGGCTCTTCTTCAAGTGGAACCAAGAAAGGTTTCGTCACTCCTTCTTCTGACCCAAAAGAGGCTGAATGCTTCTATTGCCATGAAAAATGACATTGGAAGCGAAACTGCCCAAAATACCAGCAAGATGTGAAGGATGGGAAAGTTAAACCCAACCATGCAGGTATTTACACTATCATTTCTAATAACTCACCCCATTCTAAGTCTTGGGTCCTTGATACCGGCTGTGGTATTCACATTTGTTGTGACTTGCAGGGACTAAGAAGAAGTGAGAATGTGGAGCAAGGAAGAATAAACTTAATCATGGGGAATAGGAAAGTTACACCTGTCACCAAGATTGGAGTTTATACTTTATCGCTAAGTAGTGGGTTAAATTTAGATTTGAATAAATGTTGTTATTCGCCAGAAATGGCAAGAAATATTATTTCCTTTCATGCATTGTACAAACAAGGTTTCACCTTTTCATTTGATAATGAAGTTGGTTCGATTAATGCTTTCTTTAATAATGTTCTTTATTTTAAAGCATTACCTTGTGATGGTGTGTATGAAGTTGTATCTGTTGTAGATAGCTTAGGAAATAATGTTTTGTGTATTGATTCTCCAAATAATAATAACTTGGATAAAGCATCATTATGGCATTGTCGTCTTGGACATATAAGCAAGAAACGCATAGGCCAACTCCAAAAGGATGGAGTCTTGGAGTCGTTTAACCTAAAGTCAAATGATAGTTGCGAATCATGCTTACTTGGAAAAATGACAAAGTCACCCTTCACAGGCTCGTGTGAGAGGGGTGAAGGTTTGTTGGACCTTGTACACACGGATGTGTGTGGACCTTTCAAACATGCCAGAAGGGATGCTAATCGTTATTATTTGACTTTTACTGATTATTACAGTAGATATGGATATGTCTACTTAATCAAGCATAAGTCAGAGACTTTCGAAAGGTTTAAGGAAATTAAACAGGAAGTCGAGAATCAATTGGGCAGGAACATTAAGATGCTTCGATCCGATCGAGGTGGTGAGTATCTTAGTTCAGAGTTCCTTGACTATCTAAGGGAATGTGGGATTGTCTCACAATTGACACCTCCCAGGACACCGCAGCTGAATGGTGTAGCTGAGAGGCGTAATCGAACCTTGTTAGACATGGTTCGTTCCATGATGAGTCGAGCTTCGCTACCAATCTCATTCTGTGGTTATGCCTTAGAGACTTCCGCCCATATCCTTAATCTAGTCCCTACAAAGAAAGTTGCCAAAACTCCTCACAAGATGTGGACTGGTAAAGTACCCAAACTAGACCACATCAAGATTTGGGGTTGCGAGGCTTTCGTGAGACACAAGACTCATGATAAGCTCGAACCTCGAAGCGAGAGGTGTATTTTCATCGGCTACCCACAACAATCCTTTGGTTACCTCTTCTACAGACCTAGTGATAATGTGGTCTTTGTAGCAAGAAGAGGAGTCTTTCGAGAAAGAGAGTTTATAAGCCAAGGAGACAGTGGGAGGCAAATTGATCTTGAAGAAATTCAAAAGTCAAGTGGTGAAGGAACTTTAAACACTAGCCCTCAACTTGAGGAGGAAACTCCTGTTGAGCCAATTGACGAATTTGTACCTCTGAGGCATTCCACGAGAGTTAGGAGTGCACCTGAGCATTACTATGGTTTCCATATTACTGCAGAAGGTGAGACACTTATTAGTGATGGGACACTAGTAAGTCAAGATAACCCTAACAGCTACGAGGAAGCCATGGCAGACCCCGAGTCTGCTAAATGGAAAGAGGCTATGGATAGCAAGATACAATCCATGTATGACAATCAAGTTTGGAACTTGGTTGAGAATGTACCAGGTCGAAAGACAGTAGGGTGCAAATGGATCTTCAAGAAGAAGACCGACATGGATGGTAATGTACACACTTATAAGGCTCGACTGGTCGCAAAGGGCTTCTCTCAAATTTTTGGAGTGGATTATGATGAGACCTTTTCTCCAGTAGCCAAGATTAAGTCTATTAGGGTTATGTTAGCCATAGCCGCATTTCATGACTATGAAATTTGGCAAATGCATGTCAAAACCGCTTTCCTTAATGGAAAATTAGCTGAACATGTTTACATGAGTCAGCCAGAAGGTTTTGTCAGCAACGAGTACCCTAATAGAGTTTGTAAGCTTGAGAAACCCATTTATGGATTAAAGCAAGCACCTCGCAGATGGAATCTTTGCTTTGATGAAAAGGTCAAGGAATTTGGCTTTTGTAGGAGTGAAGATGAATCTTCTATGTATGTCAAGGCTAGTGGGAGTATAGTTAGCTTTTTGGTATTGTATGTGGATGACATACTACTCATAGGGAACGACATCCCAACCCTTCAGGAAGTAAAGTCCTGGCTTGGGAAGTGTTTCGCTATGAAGGACCTTGGTGAAGCTGCCTATATTCTAGGGATAAGGATCTTGAGAGATCAGAGTAAAAGACTAATTGGACTTAGTCAGAGTACCTACTTGGATAAGGTACTGAAGAGATTCAGCATGCAGGACTCCAAGAAAGGAGAGTTACCCATCCTGAGTAACGCCAAATTGAGTAAGACACAAAGCCCTAGCACTGAGTGTGACATCCCCAAAATCACGGCCAGAAAAGACCGATTTTTTGTTTATGCTTTATAAAAATCAGAGTACTTCATTTTATAAAAAGGTTGCGGAATTTGTTCCCAGAAAAACATGGTAAATACGTTATTAAAACATTTTCGAAGAAACGTATTTATTTCATTTTAAAATGTTTGGGATGTCATCATTAATACCGAAACATAAGCATAAACAGAACTTACAATGATTTACACTAGTGATCTACATCTCTTTTAAATCTCTCAGTGTAATGTCACTTCACTTCGTCACCTATGATATACATAAACTGAGTGGGTCAGGTTGGGAAACCTGGTGAGTACATAGGGTTTTCAACCCACAATAATATAATTACTATGTTCAATCAAACAATCAACCCAATTACCCATCCCCATTATCTTCTTTACTCTTTAAGGATTTAACCTAAGAGTCATCTATCCTGCATTCGTTTATTCCGAAGTCCCTTACCTCCAGGGTTATAGGACTGACACTAAATCCATAGCTGCCAATGTTCGTTCATAAAGCACTAATTCCATAGCTGCTATGGTCTATTCATCAGGTACTAAATCCATAGCTACCAGTCTTTATCTAATAGGTACTAAGTCCATAGCTACCAATGTTCAACAGGTACTAAGTTCATAGCTACCAATTCCCAACAGGTACTAAATCCATAGCTACCAACGTTTAACAGGTACTAAGTCCATAGCTACCGGTGTTTGTCCCATAGGCACTAAGTCTATAGCTGCCAATGTATCATCTTCTATCTCTCATCATTCATCTACCCATCTCATACCCAACATATTCGTATATATAAAATACGTATACAGCTTAAATTCTTTAAAACATGTATAAAACGTTCATCCAGCATAGACAGCAAGTATTCAGATAATATGCACACATAGCACGTAGTTTATATAAAATACTTCATATCTATGTGTAAGATGAAAGGGACTATGCACTCACCTGAGAAGGTGGTGACTCGGTACTCGGACAGCGCTTCGAAACCTAATATTATCACCACTAGATTTTAGTCTAATATTACCGTCACTAATTATTAGTCTTATTATTATTATTATTATTATTATTATTATTATTATTATTATTATTATTATATAAGCGTTTAAACAATACTTTCCAACTACTATGTACAGACAGGGGCCAGACATAAAACACCGGAGGGCAGGACCATTTTGGCGTATAGCACTTCTGAAATCCAACAACCCTATGCGGCCGTTTAAACCAGATTCCCCGTACCGCGAGTAGTTAAAAGATATTATAACGACACTTATATAATTCATAATAATAGCTCAAATATTTATTATAAATTTATAATAACAATACTAATTTTAAATATAAACTATATTTAAAATAGGGTAAGCATAACTTACTTTCAAGAGGATTTTAGCTAGGAGTCGGGCTCTGCAGGGGCAGAACTTCGTCGCTGAATCTTTCTAAGAAAGATTCGTGCAGCGCTTCAGCGCTCACCTTACTATACTAAAACAACAGAAAGAGAAGTCGAATCACGAGGGACCGAAATGCTCGGGGGATAAGGAGAGAAAGACTCTTGAATCAAGATAATGGTGCAAGAAATATGAGAGCCCAAGGCTCTTATTTATACTAATTGAATTTTCAAAAACTACCCTCCATAATTACTTAATGACCTTTTAGTTATATAAACAACTAAATACCCCTCTATAATACTATTTTAAATGGATTTAATGATATTTGTACTAAACTAATGTCGAAAGAACTCAACATTAGTCTTATAATGACCGCATCGTCGATACCTTTCTAATGATATATACATATGTATATATATGTGTACGTATACATGATTTACACTTTATTTTAATACGTAAATATGCTATTATAATCTGTAACTCGTTCATACGAACTCCGTTTTTGACGTTCCTTATATCCACGCGTAGGTGGAGACGTACTCTACAACTTTCGTTTAGACTCCGTTGGCTAATTTTGACTTTATTTTTAAAGTTATACTTTTAACAGGCCGGGACAGGATTGGTCCGTTAAAATCTCATAACTTCTTTATCCGATGTCCATTTTCGTCTGTCTTTTTATCGTTACGCTACTAATAACGATATCTTCGATTCTTGTTTAGGTTTTGTCGGCTAAAAATCAATCGATCTAAAATTCAAATTTCGGGCTGTACACCGCTAATCCGAAACTTCGAAAAATCATAACTTCTGCATACGAAGTCAGATTTGGGCGTTCTTTTTATCGATGTTCTTAGTTTAACATATTCTACGACTTTCGTTTAGAGCGCTAAGGCTAAATCTCTCTCTATCATAAATTTACTATTTACGCTTCCCGGCGCCGTGCCGGTTCCGACGCGAAACTTCGACGGGTCATAACTTCTTCGTTATAACTCGGATTTCGGCGTTCTTTATATGTACGGAAACCTTGTGACATATTCTACAACTTGGTTAAGATTATTTATTCTAAATAATCGTTTTGTCGAAAAGTCATTTTTGACCCCTATTGCCTTTAAATTGACTAGCCCGGATCTGCGGGCGTTACAATTATCTCCCCCTTAAGATGATTACGTCCCGGAATCATCAACGAAAAAGGGCTCATATAATGACTCCATACGTCATCTCTTCATCCTAGGTAATAATTATAACTTCTATATTCCTTCAAGTCTATCTCTTAGACTCATTGACTGTAAGCAGTACTCGATCGTGCACCTGCTCTCTACCTCAGGCTAGACTTTAAATTATGACCTATCATCATGTGATGCACGTTTAGACTTAGGTCTCTTAGAGTTAAATTCTAAAATAGACTATGCCTTCCTTCATGTTCTAATGTGATATAATCACACTTTAACATGTAGCGTTTCTGGCTACCAACTTCTTTAACAACGAACGCGATACTTCTATTGATCGCTTTGATTTCAATTGTTTGGTTTAAGTCGGACGCTACATTGAACTTGGTTCCCTAAACCACGCAACATACTCATCGTAGTCGGACTCAATTTGGTATGACCACTAGGATCGGAAATCAACAATCTTTTTAGTCATTATCGAAACGATGGTAATGACATACTTGAAAAAAATGAAATCAATTACTAGCTTCTTGGTAACCTTGTGACTTTCCCCGATCCAAGTGTGAGTCCTGTGCTTCCGGTAGTATAGGCCTCTACTACCATTCACACCTACTCATACTCGTCCCAAGTATTGTCTCGCAGTTTCCCAAGTCACCATGCAGCAATTCATACAATCATTCAACACATCAGATAACAAAACGAAGGTTTTATATCATTTCTTGAAACGATTACATAGGTGTTCAAGTTCACCCTAGACTATGCCTCTACTAGGCTACATCATACGAAACTATGACTACTGCATAATCCGATCCTCGGGTAAGAAGTCCTCATTCTTGATTCCTCGCATGGTTCTCTGCTTCGTCGAGGATCATGTGAAATGCCCTTGGCCTTGGTGGCGTTTCTGGTATTGCTGCTTTATTTTTCCTTGGGCAGTCTCTGGACATGTGCCCCTTGCCTCCACATCCATAGCATACTTTGTCATTATGCGTGCAGTCTTTGGAATAGTGACCAGTCCTCCCACACTTGTAACAAGTCACTTCTTCGTTGCACTTTCCACCATGCTTCTTCTTGCATCTATCACACCATCTTGCTTCACCTCCATTTGCTCCTCCAAGCTTTGAGAATTTGCTTTCCTTGTTCGGCCTCGAAGATCCTTCAAACTTCCGCTTCTCTCCTACCTTATCTTTTTCTAGACCCTTTTCTCTTATCTGGGCCTCTACGTTCTTAGCTGCCCTAACAGCTGCTTTCAAGGTAGTTGTCATTTTGACCATTGGGCCAAAGTCAGTGGGCAGCCCGTTAGCAAACCTATCAATCTTGGAGAGTTCAGTAGGCACAAAGTAGGGGAATAGCTTCATCCTCTCGGTGAATGCGGTGGCATACTCATCAACACTCATCTTTCCTTTCTTCAGGTTCTGAAACTCGTTGTTTAGGTCTATCAGATCTATCTCCGAGCAGTATTGAATTTTCAATTGTTTCAAAAACTCTTCCCACGACATCCTTAAGGCTTCTCCTCGTGGCATCGTATCTGCCAATAGCTTCCACCAGCTCAAGACTCCAGTTTTCAGCTGTCTTACTGCGAAGACAGTCTTCTGTTTCTCGTTACAGCTGCAGCTCTCAAACACCATCTCCATCTCAGAGATCCAATCCATAATCTCAACCGGCTTCGGGCTTCCTGAGAGACTTGGTGGTTTCGCACCCAAGAAATTCTTGTACATCCGCCATCCTTGTTGTTTCTCCCTTCTGGGCCATCCCTTTGCTCACCTTGAGTCCCTACTTGACTCACTTGGCGGCTGTAGTTCCCTTCCTCAGATTGCTCGGGAACTGGCTCCGTCGGTTCAACATGTACGGTAGGTTCGTCCCTGTTCAACATTTGTCTCATTTCTTCCCTTTGTTCAGCTAACATAGCCCGAATCATGGCTTGAACTCCAGCCATGGTGACTGGCTCAGGCGCAACTTCTTCAACAACAGGTATTTGCTGAACCACTGGGGGTTGGTTTCGGTTCCCATTCGCATTTACGTTTCCGCTACGGGTTCTTGCCATTTTGATCTCTACACCGAATAAGGTGAATCTAGATCTTAATTTAGGATTGACATCTTAAATCATCCTTATCACCCCGAAACGTTTATATGCTAGTTCTAATATCGTATTTAAACGCTTAGAATCCTAAACACATAAGGTTTCCAGATCCGGTCGGCAACAGACCATAGATCCGAACAAATCATATCATGCGCAAAGCATTTAGCACATAAAAGCAATTTAGGCATTATTCCTAAAATAAGCTAGTGCTCACACTTCACAATCATCGCTTAACATTCTAAGTTTAAGTCTAGAAATAAATCCATATTCCTAGTTCTCTTAAACTAATGCTCTGATACCATTTGTAACACCCCCCTCTGGCACGTATCACAATATTGTCCGCTTTGGGCCACTCGACACGAGGACTTCCCAGCGGGTCACCCATCCCGGTACTACTCCCGCCCAAGCACGCTTAACTGCAGAGTTCTTATGGGATCTGCTGCTCTCACGACTTTAAAACGCATTGTGATAGGGAAGGTATCCACACCCCTTATAAGGAATGCTTAGTTCTCCTTCCCAGCCGATGTGGGATCAGATCTAACCCACTTATTTGTAACACCCCCCTCTGGCACGTATCACAATATTGTCCGCTTTGGGCCACTCGGCACGAGGACTTCCAAGGGGGTCACCCATCCCGGTACTACTCCCGCCCGAGCACGCTTAACTGCAGAGTTCTTATGGGATCTGCTGCCCTCGCGGCTTTAAAACGCGTTGTGATAGGGAAGGTATCCACACCCCTTATAAGGAATGCTTAGTTCTCCTTCCCAGCCGATGTGGGATCAGATCTAACCCACTTTCACCCCCCATTATAGGGTTCGACGTCCCTGTCGAACACATCGACCCGTGCCCTGGCTCTGATACCAACTGTGACATCCCCAAAATCACGGCCAGAAAAGACCGATTTTTTGTTTATGCTTTATAAAAATCAGAGTACTTCATTTTATAAAAAGGTTGCGGAATTTGTTCCCAGAAAAACATGGTAAATACATTATTAAAACATTTTCGAAGAAACGTATTTATTTCATTTTAAAATGTTTAGGATGTCATCGTTAATACCGAAACATAAGCATAAACAGAACTTACAATGATTTACACTAGTGATCTACATCTCTTTTAAATCTCTCAGTGTAATGTCACTTCACTTCGTCACCTATGATATACATAAACTGAGTGGGTCAGGTTGGGAAACCTGGTGAGTACATAGGGTTTTCAACCCACAATAATATAATTACTATGTTCAATCAAACAATCAACCCAATTACCCATCCCCATTATCTTCTTTACTCTTTAAGGATTTAACCTAAGAGTCATCTATCCTGCATTCGTTTATTCCGAAGTCCCTTACCTCCAGGGTTATAGGACTGACACTAAATCCATAGCTGCCAATGTTCGTTCATAAAGCACTAATTCCATAGCTGCTATGGTCTATTCATCAGGTACTAAATCCATAGCTACCAGTCTTTATCTAATAGGTACTAAGTCCATAGCTACCAATGTTCAACAGGTACTAAGTCCATAGCTACCAATTCCCAACAGGTACTAAATCCATAGCTACCAACGTTTAACAGGTACTAAGTCCATAGCTACCGGTGTTTGTCCCATAGGCACTAAGTCTATAGCTGCCAATGTATCATCTTCTATCTCTCATCATTCATCTACCCATCTCATACCCAACATATTCGTATATATAAAATACGTATACAACTTAAATTCTTTAAAACATGTATAAAACGTTCATCCAGCATAGACAGCAAGTATTCAGATAATATGCACACATAGCACGTAGTTTATATAAAATACTTCATATCTATGTGTAAGATGAAAGGGACTATGCACTCACCTGAGAAGGTGGTGACTCGGTACTCGGACAGCGCTTCGAAACCTAATATTATCACCACTAGATTTTAGTCTAATATTACCGTCACTAATTATTAGTCTTATTATTATTATTATTATTATATAAGCGTTTAAACAATACTTTCCAACTACTATGTACAGACAGGGGCCAGACATAAAACACCATAGGGCAGGACCATTTTGGTGTATAGCACTTCTGAAATCCAACAACCCTATGCGGCCGTTTAAACCAGATTCCTCGTACCGCGAGTAGTTAAAAGATATTATAACGACACTTATATAATTCATAATAATAGCTCAAATATTTATTATAAATTTATAATAACAATACTAATTTTAAATATAAACTATATTTAAAATAGGGTAAGCATAACTTACTTTCAAGGGGATTTTAGCTAGGAGTCGGGCTCTGCAGGGGCAGAACTTCGTCGCTGAATCTTTCTAAGAAAGATTCGTGCAGCGCTTCAGCGCTCACCTTACTATACTAAAACTACAGAAAGAGAAGTCGAATCACGAGGGACCGAAATGCTCGGGGGATAAGGAGAGAAAGACTCTTGAATCAAGATTATGGTGCAAGAAATATGAGAGCCCAAGGCTCTTATTTATACTAATTGAATTTTCAAAAACTACCCTCCATAATTACTTAATGACCTTTTAGTTATATAAACAACTAAACACCCCTCTATAATACTATTTTAAATGGATTTAATGATATTTGTACTAAACTAATGTCGAAAGAACTCAACATTAGTCTTATAATGACCGCATCGTCGATACCTTTCTAATGATATATACATATGTATATATATGTGTACGTATACATGATTTATACTTTATTTTAATACGTAAATATGCTATTATAATTTGTAACTCGTTCATACGAACTCCGTTTTTGACGTTCTTTATATCCACACGTAGGTGGAGACGTACTCTACAACTTTCGTTTAGACTCCGTTGGCTAATTTTGACTTTATTTTTAAAGTTATACTTTTAAAAGGCCGGGACAGGATTGGTCCGTTAAAATCTCATAACTTCTTTATCCGATGTCCATTTTCGTCTGTCTTTTTATCGTTACGCTACTAATAACGATATCTTCGATTCTTGTTTAGGTTTTGTCGGCTAAAAATCAATCGATCTAAAATTCGAATTTCGGGCTGTACACCGCTAATTCGAAACTTCGAAAAATCATAACTTCTGCATACGAAGTCAGATTTGGGCGTTCCTTTTATCGATGTTCTTATTTTAACATATTCTAAGACTTTCGTTTAGAGCGCTAAGGCTAAATCTCTCTCTATCATAAATTTACTATTTACGCTTCCCGGCGCCGTGCCGGTTCCGACGCGAAACTTCGACGGGTCATAACTTCTTCGTTATAACTCGGATTTCGGCGTTCTTTATATGTACGGAAACCTTGTGACATATTCTACAACTTGGTTAAGATTATTTATTCTAAATAATCTTTTTGTCGAAAAGTCATTTTTGACCCCTATTGCCTTTAAATTGACTAGCCCGGATCTGCGGGCGTTACAATTATCTCCCCCTTAAGATGATTACGTCCCGGAATCATCAATGAAAAAGGGCTCGTATAATGACTCCATACGTCATCTCTTCATCCTAGGTAATAATTATAACTTCTATATTCCTTCAAGTCTATCTCTTAGACTCATTGACTGTAAGCAGTACTCGATCGTGCACCTGCTCTCTACCTTAGGCTAGACTTTAAATTATGACCTATCATCATGTGATGCACGTTTAGACTTAGGTCTCTTAGAGTTAAATTCTAAAATAGACTATGCCTTCCTTCATGTTCTAATGTGATATAATCACACTTTAACATGTAGCGTTTCTGGCTACCAACTTCTTTAACAACGAACGCGATACTTCTATTGATCGCTTTGATTTCAATTGTTTGGTTTAAGTCGGACGCTACATTGAACTTGGTTCCCTGAACCACGCAACATACTCATCGTAGTCGGACTCAATTTGGTATGACCACTAGGATCGGAAATCAACAATCTTTTTAGTCATTATCGAAACGATGGTAATGACATACTTGAAAAAAATGAAATCAATTACTAGCTTCTTGGTAACCTTGTGACTTTCCCCGATCCAAGTGTGAGTCCTGTGCTTCCGGTAGTATAGGCCTCTACTACCATTCACACCTACTCATACTCGTCCCAAGTATTGTCTCGCAGTTTCCCAAGTCACCATGCAGCAATTCATACAATCATTCAACACATCAGATAACAAAACGAAGGTTTTATATCATTTCTTGAAACGATTACATAGGTGTTCAAGTTCACCCTAGACTATGCCTCTACTAGGCTACATCATACGAAACTATGACTACTGCATAATCCGATCCTCGAGTAAGAAGTCCTCATTCTTGATTCCTCGCATGGTTCTCTGCTTCGTCGAGGGTCATGTGAAATGCCCTTGGCCTTGGTGGCGTTTCTGGTCTTGCTGCTTTATTTTTCCTTGGGCAGTCTCTGGACATGTGCCCCTTGCCTCCACATCCATAGCATACTTTGTCATTATGCGCGCAGTCTTTGGAATAGTGACCAGTCCTCCCACACTTGTAACAAGTCACTTCTTCGTTGCACTTTCCACCATGCTTCTTCTTGCATCTATCACACCATCTTGCTTCACCTCCATTTGCTCCTCCAAGCTTTTAGAATTTGCTTTCCTTGTTCGGCCTCGAAGATCCTTCAAACTTCCGCTTCTCTCCTACCTTATCTTTTTCTAGACCCTTTTCTCTTATCTGGGCCTCTACGTTCTTAGCTGCCCTAACAGCTGCTTTCAAGGTAGTTGTCATTTTGACCATTGGGCCAAAGTCAGTGGGCAGCCCGTTAGCAAACCTATCAATCTTGGAGAGTTCAGTAGGCACAAAGTAGGGGAATAGCTTCATCCTCTCGGTGAATGCGGTGGCATACTCATCAACACTCATCTTTCCTTTCTTCAGGTTCTGAAACTCGTTGTTTAGGTCTATCAGATCTATCTCCGAGCAGTATTGAATTTTCAATTGTTCCAAAAACTCTTCCCACGACATCCTTAAGGCTTCTCCTCGTGGCATCGTATCTGCCAATAGCTTCCACCAGCTCAAGACTCCAGTTTTCAGCTGTCTTAGTGCGAAGACAGTCTTCTGTTTCTCGTTACAGCTGCAGCTCTCAAACACCATCTCCATCTCAGAGATCCAATCCATAATCTCAACCGGCTTCGGGCTTCCTGAGAGACTTGGTGGTTTCGCACCCAAGAAATTCTTGTACATCCGCCATCCTTGTTGTTTCTCCCTTCTGGGCCATCCCTTTGCTCACCTTGAGTCCCTACTTGACTCACTTGGTGGCTGTAGTTCCCTTCCTCAGATTGCTCGGGAACTGGCTCCGTCGGTTCAACATGTACGGTAGGTTCGTCCCTGTTCAACATTTGTCTCATTTCTTCCCTTTGTTCAGCTAACATAGCCCGAATCATGGCTTGAACTCCAGCCATGGTGACTGGCTCAGGCGCAACTTCTTCAACAACAGGTATTTGCTGAACCACTGGGGGTTGGTTTCGGTTCCCATTCGCATTTACGTTTCCGCTACGGGTTCTTGCCATTTTGATCTCTACACCGAATAAGGTGAATCTAGATCTTAATTTAGGATTGACATCTTAAATCATCCTTATCACCCCGAAACGTTTATATGCTAGTTCTAATATCGTATTTAAACGCTTAGAATCCTAAACACATAAGGTTTCCAGATCCGGTCGGCAACAGACCATAGATCCGAACAAATCATATCATGCGCAAAGCATTTAGCACATAAAAGCAATTTAGGCATTATTCCTAAAATAAGCTAGTGCTCACACTTCACAATCATCGCTTAACATTCTAAGTTTAAGTCTAGAAATAAATCCATATTCCTAGTTCTCTTAAACTAATGCTCTGATACCATTTGTAACACCCCCCTCTGGCACGTATCACAATATTGTCCGCTTTGGGCCACTCGACACGAGGACTTCCCAGCGGGTCACCCATCCCGGTACTACTCCCGCCCAAGCACGCTTAACTGCAGAGTTCTTATGGGATCTACTGCTCTCACGGCTTTAAAACGCGTTGTGATAGGGAAGGTATCCACACCCCTTATAAGGAATGCTTAGTTCTCCTTCCCAGCCGATGTGGGATCAGATCTAACCCACTTATTTGTAACACCCCCCTCTGGCACGTATCACAATATTGTCCGCTTTGGGCCACTCGGCACGAGGACTTCCAAGGGGGTCACCCATCCCGGTACTACTCCCGCCCGAGCACGCTTAACTGCAGAGTTCTTATGGGATCTACTGCCCTCGCGGCTTTAAAACGCGTTGTGATAGGGAAGGTATCCACACCCCTTATAAGGAATGCTTAGTTCTCCTTCCCAGCCGATGTGGGATCAGATCTAACCCACTTTCACCCCCCATTATAGGGTTCGACGTCCCTGTCGAACACATCGACCCGTGCCCTGGCTCTGATACCAACTGTGACATCCCCAAAATCACGGCCAGAAAAGACCGATTTTTTGTTTATGCTTTATAAAAATCAGAGTACTTCATTTTATAAAAAGGTTGCGGAATTTGTTCCCAGAAAAACATGGTAAATACGTTATTAAAACATTTTCGAAGAAACGTATTTATTTCATTTTAAAATGTTTGGGATGTCATCGTTAATACCGAAACATAAGCATAAACAGAACTTACAATGATTTACACTAGTGATCTACATCTCTTTTAAATCTCTCAGTGTAATGTCACTTCACTTCGTCACCTATGATATACATAAACTGAGTGGGTCAGGTTGGGAAACCTGGTGAGTACATAGGGTTTTCAACCCACAATAATATAATTACTATGTTCAATCAAACAATCAACCCAATTACCCATCCCCATTATCTTCTTTACTCTTTAAGGATTTAACCTAAGAGTCATCTATCCTGCATTCGTTTATTCCGAAGTCCCTTACCTCCAGGGTTATAGGACTGACACTAAATCCATAGCTGCCAATGTTCGTTCATAAAGCACTAATTCCAAAGCTGCTATGGTCTATTCATCAGGTACTAAATCCATAGCTACCAGTCTTTATCTAATAGGTACTAAGTCCATAGCTACCAATGTTCAACAGGTACTAAGTCCATAGCTACCAATTCCCAACAGGTACTAAATCCATAGCTACCAACGTTTAACAGGTACTAAGTCCATAGCTACCGGTGTTTGTCCCATAGGCACTAAGTCTATAGCTGCCAATGTATCATCTTCTATCTCTCATCATTCATCTACCCATCTCATACCCAACATATTCGTATATATAAAATACGTATACAGCTTAAATTCTTTAAAACATGTATAAAACGTTCATCCAGCATAGACAGCAAGTATTCAGATAATATGCACACATAGCACGTAGTTTATATAAAATACTTCATATCTATGTGTAAGATGAAAGGGACTATGCACTCACCTGAGAAGGTGGTGACTCGGTACTCGGACAGCGCTTCGAAACCTAATATTATCACCACTAGATTTTAGTCTAATATTACCGTCACTAATTATTAGTCTTATTATATAAGCGTTTAAACAATACTTTCCAACTACTATGTACAGACAGGGGCCAGACATAAAACACCATAGGGCAGGACCATTTTGGTGTATAGCACTTCTGAAATCCAACAACCCTATGCGGCCGTTTAAACCAGATTCCTCGTACCGCGAGTAGTTAAAAGATATTATAACGACACTTATATAATTCATAATAATAGCTCAAATATTTATTATAAATTTATAATAACAATACTAATTTTAAATATAAACTATATTTAAAATAGGGTAAGCATAACTTACTTTCAAGGGGATTTTAGCTAGGAGTCGGGCTCTGCAGGGGCAGAACTTCGTCACTGAATCTTTCTAAGAAAGATTCGTGCAGCGCTTCAGCGCTCACCTTACTATACTAAAACTACAGAAAGAGAAGTCGAATCACGAGGGACCGAAATGCTCGGGGGATAAGGAGAGAAAGACTCTTGAATCAAGATAATGGTGCAAGAAATATGAGAGCCCAAGGCTCTTATTTATACTAATTGAATTTTCAAAAACTACCCTCCATAATTACTTAATGACCTTTTAGTTATATAAACAACTAAACACCCCTCTATAATACTATTTTAAATGGATTTAATGATATTTGTACTAAACTAATGTTGAAAGAACTCAACATTAGTCTTATAATGACCGCATCGTCGATACCTTTCTAATGATATATACATATGTATATATATGTGTACGTATACATGATTTATACTTTATTTTAATACGTAAATATGCTATTATAATTTGTAACTCGTTCATACGAACTCCGTTTTTGACGTTCTTTATATCCACACGTAGGTGGAGACGTACTCTACAACTTTCGTTTAGACTCCGTTGGCTAATTTTGACTTTATTTTTAAAGTTATACTTTTAACAGGCCGGGACAGGATTGGTCCGTTAAAATCTCATAACTTCTTTATCCGATGTCCATTTTCGTATGTCTTTTTATCGTTACGCGACTAATAACGATATCTTCGATTCTTGTTTAGGTTTTGTCGGCTAAAAATCAATCGATCTAAAATTCGAATTTCGGGCTGTACACCGCTAATCCGAAACTTCGAAAAATCATAACTTCTGCATTCGAAGTCAGATTTGGGCGTTCTTTTTATCGATGTTCTTAGTTTAACATATTCTACGACTTTCGTTTAGAGCGCTAAGGATAAATCTCTCTCTATCATAAATTTACTATTTACGCTTCCCGGCGCCGTGCCGGTTCCGACGCGAAACTTCGACGGGTCATAACTTCTTCGTTATAACTCGGATTTCGGCGTTCTTTATATGTACGGAAACCTTGTGACATATTCTACAACTTGGTTAAGATTATTTATTCTAAATAATCTTTTTGTCGAAAAGTCATTTTTGACCCCTATTGCCTTTAAATTGACTAGCCCGGATCTGCGGGCGTTACAATTATCTCCCCCTTAGGATGATTACGTCCCGGAATCATCAACGAAAAAGGGCTCGTATAATGACTCCATACGTCATCTCTTCATCCTAGGTAATAATTATAACTTCTATATTCCTTCAAGTCTATCTCTTAGACTCATTGACTGTAAGCAGTACTCGATCGTGCACCTGCTCTCTACCTCAGGCTAGACTTTAAATTATGACCTATCAGCATGTGATGCACGTTTAGACTTAGGTCTCTTAGAGTTAAATTCTATAATAGACTATGCCTTCCTTCATGTTCTAATGTGATATAATCACACTTTAACATGTAGCGTTTCTGGCTACCAACTTCTTTAACAACGAACGCGATACTTCTATTGATCGCTTTGATTTCAATTGTTTGGTTTAAGTCGGACGCTACATTGAACTTGGTTCCCTGAACCACGCAACATACTCATCGTAGTCGGACTCAATTTGGTATGACCACTAGGATCGGAAATCAACAATCTTTTTAGTCATTATCGAAACGATGGTAATGACATACTTGAAAAAAATGAAATCAATTACTAGCTTCTTGGTAACCTTGTGACTTTCCCCGATCCAAGTGTGAGTCCTGTGCTTCCGGTAGTATAGGCCTCTACTACCATTCACACCTACTCATACTCGTCCCAAGTATTGTCTCGCAGTTTCCCAAGTCACCATGCAGCAATTCATACAATCATTCAACACATCAGATAACAAAACGAAGGTTTTATATCATTTCTTGAAACGATTACATAGGTGTTCAAGTTCACCCTAGACTATGCCTCTACTAGGCTACATCATACGAAACTATGACTACTGCATAATCCGATCCTCGGGTAAGAAGTCCTCATTCTTGATTCCTCGCATGGTTCTCTGCTTCGTCGAGGATCATGTGAAATGCCCTTGGCCTTGGTGGCGTTTCTGGTATTGCTGCTTTATTTTTCCTTGGGCAGTCTCTGGACATGTGCCCCTTGCCTCCACATCCATAGCATACTTTGTCATTATGCGTGCAGTCTTTGGAATAGTGACCAGTCCTCCCACACTTGTAACAAGTCACTTCCTCGTTGCACTTTCCACCATGCTTCTTCTTGCATCTATCACACCATCTTGCTTCACCTCCATTTGCTCCTCCAAGCTTTGAGAATTTGCTTTCCTTGTTCGGCCTCGAAGATCCTTCAAACTTCCGCTTCTCTCCTACCTTATCTTTTTCTAGACCCTTTTCTCTTATCTGGGCCTCTACGTTCTTAGCTGCCCTAACAGCTGCTTTCAAGGTAGTTGTCATTTTGACTATTGGGCCAAAGTCAGTGGGCAGCCCGTTAGCAAACCTATCAATCTTGGAGAGTTCAGTAGGCACAAAGTAGGGGAATAGCTTCATCCTCTCGGTGAATGCGGTGGCATACTCATCAACACTCATCTTTCCTTTCTTCAGGTTCTGAAACTCGTTGTTTAGGTCTATCAGATCTATCTCCGAGCAGTATTGAATTTTCAATTGTTCCAAAAACTCTTCCCACGACATTCTTAAGGCTTCTCCTCGTGGCATCGTATCTGCCAATAGCTTCCACCAACTCAAGACTCCAGTTTTCAGCTGTCTTACTGCGAAGACAGTCTTCTGTTTCTCGTTACAGCTGCAGCTCTCAAACACCATCTCCATCTCAGAGATCCAATCCATAATCTCAACCGGCTTCGGGCTTCCTGAGAGACTTGGTGGTTTCGCACCCAAGAAATTCTTGTACATCCGCCATCCTTGTTGTTTCTCCCTTCTGGGCCATCCCTTTGCTCACCTTGAGTCCCTACTTGACTCACTTGGCGGCTGTAGTTCCCTTCCTCAGATTGCTCGGGAACTGGCTCCGTCGGTTCAACATGTACGGTAGGTTCGTCCCTGTTCAACATTTGTCTCATTTCTTCCCTTTGTTCAGCTAACATAGCCCGAATCATGGCTTGAACTCCAGCCATGGTGACTGGCTCAGGCGCAACTTCTTCAACAACAGGTATTTGCTGAACCACAGGGGGTTGGTTTCGGTTCCCATTCGCATTTACGTTTCCGCTACGGGTTCTTGCCATTTTGATCTCTACACCGAATAAGGTGAATCTAGATCTTAATTTAGGATTGACATCTTAAATCATCCTTATCACCCCGAAACGTTTATATGCTAGTTCTAATATCGTAGTTAAACGCTTAGAATCCTAAACACATAAGGTTTCCAGATCCGGTCGGCAACAGACCATAGATCCGAACAAATCATATCATGCGCAAAGCATTTAGCACATAAAAGCAATTTAGGCATTATTCCTAAAATAAGCTAGTGCTCACACTTCACAATCATCGCTTAACATTCTAAGTTTAAGTCTAGAAATAAATCCATATTCCTAGTTCTCTTAAACTAATCCTCTTATACCATTTGTAACACCCCCCTCTAGCACGTATCACAATATTGTCCGCTTTGGGCCACTCGGCACGAGGACTTCCCAGGGGGTCACCCATCCCGGTACTACTCCTGCCCGAGCACGCTTAACTGCAGAGTTCTTATGGGATCTGCTGCCCTCGCGGCTTTAAAACGCGTTGTGATAGGGAAGGTATCCACACCCCTTATAAGGAATGCTTAGTTCTCCTTCCCAGCCGATGTGGGATCAGATCTAACCCACTTTCACCCCCCATTATAGGGTTCGACGTCCCTGTCGAACACATCGACCCGTGCCCTGGCTCTGATACCAACTGTGACATCCCCAAAATCACGGCCAGAAAAGAACGATTTTTTGTTTATGCTTTATAAAAATCAGAGTACTTCATTTTATAAAAAGGTTGCGGAATTTGTTCCCAGAAAAACATGGTAAATACGTTATTAAAACATTTTCGAAGAAACGTATTTATTTCATTTTAAAATGTTTGGGATGTCATCGTTAATACCGAAACATAAGCATAAACAGAACTTACAATGATTTACACTAGTGATCTACATCTCTTTTAAATCTCTCAGTGTAATGTCACTTCACTTCGTCACCTATGATATACATAAACTGAGTGGGTCAGGTTGGGAAACCTGGTGAGTACATAGGGTTTTCAACCCACAATAATATAATTACTATGTTCAATCAAACAATCAACCCAATTACCCATCCCCATTATCTTCTTTACTCTTTAAGGATTTAACCTAAGAGTCATCTATCCTGCATTCGTTTATTCCGAAGTCCCTTACCTCCAGGGTTATAGGACTGACACTAAATCCATAGCTGCCAATGTTCGTTCATAAAGCACTAATTCCATAGCTGCTATGGTCTATTCATCAGGTACTAAATCCATAGCTACCAGTCTTTATCTAATAGGTACTAAGTCCATAGCTACCAATGTTCAACAGGTACTAAGTCCATAGCTACCAATTCCCAACAGGTACTAAATCCATAGCTACCAACGTTTAACAGGTACTAAGTCCATAGCTACCGGTGTTTGTCCCATAGGCACTAAGTCTATAGCTGCCAATGTATCATCTTCTATCTCTCATCATTCATCTACCCATCTCATACCCAACATATTCGTATATATAAAATACGTATACATCTTAAATTCTTTAAAACATGTATAAAACGTTCATCCAGCATAGACAACAAGTATTCAGATAATATGCACACATAGCACGTAGTTTATATAAAATACTTCATATCTATGTGTAAGATGAAAGGGACTATGCGCTCACCTGAGAAGGTGGTGACTCGGTACTCGGACAGCGCTTCGAAACCTAATATTATCACCACTAGATTTTAGTCTAATATTACCGTCACTAATTATTAGTCTTATTATTATTATTATTATTATATAAGCGTTTAAACAATACTTTCCAACTACTATGTACAGACAGGGGCCAGACATAAAACACCGGAGGGCAGGACCATTTTGGTGTATAGCACTTCTGAAATCCAACAACCCTATGCGGCCGTTTAAACCAGATTCCTCGTACCGCAAGTAGTTAAAAGATATTATAACGACACTTATATAATTCATAATAATAGCTCAAATATTTATTATAAATTTATAATAACAATACTAATTTTAAATATAAACTATATTTAAAATAGGGTAAGCATAACTTACTTTCAAGGGGATTTTAGCTAGGAGTCGGGCTCTGCAGGGGCAGAACTTCGTCGCTGAATCTTTCTAAGAAAGATTCGTGCAGCGCTTCAGCGCTCACCTTACTATACTAAAACTACAGAAAGAGAAGTCGAATCACGAGGGACCGAAATGCTCGGGGGATAAAGAGAGAAAGACTCTTGAATCAAGATAATGGTGCAAGAAATATGAGAGCCCAAGGCTCTTATTTATACTAATTTGAATTTTCAAAAACTACCCTCCATAATTACTTAATGACCTTTTAGTTATATAAACAACTAAACACCCCTCTATAATACTATTTTAAATGGATTTAATGATATTTGTACTAAACTAATGTCGAAAGAACTCAACATTAGTCTTATAATGACCGCATCGTCGATACCTTTCTAATGATATATACATATGTATATATATGTGTACGTATACATGATTTATACATTATTTTAATACGTAAATATGCTATTCTAATTTGTAACTCGTTCATACGAACTCCGTTTTTGACGTTCTTTATATCCACGCATAGGTGGAAACGTACTCTACAACTTTCGTTTAGACTCCATCGGCTAATTTTGACTTTATTTTTAAAGTTATATTTTTAACAGGCCGGGACAGGATTGGTCCGTTAAAATCTCATAACTTCTTTATCCGATGTCCATTTTCATCTGTCTTTTTATCGTTACGCTACTAATAATGAGATCTTCGATTCTTGTTTAGGTTTTGTCGGCTAAAAATCAATCGATCTAAAATTCGAATTTCGGGCTGTACACCGCTAATCCGAAACTTCGAAAAATCATAACTTCTGCATACGAAGTCAGATTTGGGCGTTCTTTTTATCGATGTTCTTAGTTTAACATATTCTACGACTTTCGTTTAGAGCGCTAAGGCTAAATCTCTCTCTATCATAAATTTACTATTTACGCTTCCCGGCGCCGTGCCGGTTCCGACGCGAAACTTCGACGGGTCATAACTTCTTCGTTATAACTCGGATTTCGGCATTCTTTATATGTACGGAAACCTTGTGAAATATTCTACAATTTGGTTAAGATTATTTATTCTAAATAATCTTTTTGTCGAAAAGTCGTTTTTGACCCCTATTGCCTTTAAATTGACTAGCCCGGATCTGCGGGCGTTACACTGAGGCTGAGATAGCAGAAATGAGTCGAATACCTTATGCTTCGTCTGTAGGATCAATCATGTATGCTATGACGTATACTCGACCTGATGTAGCCTTTGCCCAGAGCATGGTTAGCAGGTATCAGGGGAACCCTGGCAAGGCACACTGGACTGCAGTAAAGAATATCCTCAAGTACCTACGAAGGACTAAGGACTGGGTCCTTACCCTCGATGGGAGTGATGACTTGAGAGTTGTAGGGTATAGTGACGCTAGCTTCTAGACTGATAGGGATAATTTCCGCTCTCAGTCGGGCTGGGTCTTTACCCTAAACGGAGGAGCAATTTCTTGGAAGAGTTCCAAGCAAGAGACAGTGACTGATTCAACTTGTGAATTAGAGTATATTGCAGCGAGTTAGGCAGAAAAGGTGGCAAAGAGGGTATCATCGGATAGAAAATACCATTTTATTAGACATCGAATAGAAGAAGGACTCCTCGTGGCAAAGAGGGTATCATCGGATGAGAACCCAACAGATCCCCTCACGAAGGGACTGACTCGGGTTAAGCATCTCCAGCATGCTCGGAGCATAGGGCTGAAGGATGATATTAGATTTAGTAGTTAGATAACCTCGAAATTTGTAAAGTGTAATTGACATTAAATGATGAATAAAAGGTGTTTTATTTATGAGTAAAGTGTTGATATCTCTTGTCAATCGTTTACTGTATTTCTTTTGCATGTTTTGACTTCCAGAATAATTTTGTTTGGTATAACATATTATTCAAACCTCCACAGTCGGTCATATGTCGGAAGTAGGTATGAATCAAGACTGTCATGATTGGTTGCAGAGGTCTAAGGTGTTAGACAAGACTACAACAATCATGAGTGCTCATAAGCTCTGAGCATTGGACTTAACCCACGCTCACTGGAATCACTTCATGGAATTCTATCTCGAGTGATCGTGAGACGGTAATATCATATAAGTCTTCAAACCTAGATATATGATTGGTTACATACAAGTTGGTTATGCATTGATTGTACGAAAACGCATTGGTAACTCGATGTTATAAATCGTACTCTTGTGTGTAATTCAATGAGTGGTAGAACAAACATATGAGTCGAAGTTTATCTGTTCCTTCTTGGATTAGAAGCTGATATCTGGGCCCCTCGATGATTTTGTTTTGACCTATGTACCGGACCCTGTCAGAACTAAGTTGATGTGTTCAATGAAGTTCTTTGTCAAACAAATCGGAAATCGGGAAACAAACTGTTGGACAATAAGTAAGACATTGTTCCATGTATTTGTCCGACTGATATCTAGAACAGAGGATTATATGATCACTTATCTTAAATGGCGTACCATCATCTTCTCAGTTTCGAGAAACCTTGAAAAGAGCTACGATTGCCGATCGGTTCCTAAAGTCATACTTGCAGTAATAGTTATTAGACTTATCTAAGTGGGAGACTGTTAGATAAGGTGTCTACGTCCAAAACTATTTCTGGTATGTACTTGACCCAACCCGGCATGGTCCATTTGGGTTGCATGGCACCATGCAATTGGATAGACTAAATGAGAGAAATAACACTTGGAG
Source organism: Lactuca saligna (assembly GCF_052625555.1). NCBI lineage: Eukaryota > Viridiplantae > Streptophyta > Magnoliopsida > Asterales > Asteraceae > Lactuca > Lactuca saligna. The sequence continues at coordinate 121,723,282 of NC_136422.1, forward strand.
ATTATTAATATATTATAAGTTCTAATATATTAATAATATTACTTGATTAGTTTGATCAAGAATTAATTTAGAATTAATTAAGTGATCAAAAGATAACTAATTAAATATATGGGTTGATTATGTAAATCATCCATATCTTGTATAGTGGGCTAAGAGGCTCCATGGATTATCAAGTTGGGTTCCACCCATAGGATGCTCCATGGATGCTCCACGGGAGTTACAAACCCATGGGTCATGGAAATGAAGAGTCATGACACATTAGGGTTTATATGGTGTAACCCTAGATGTGTCAACACTATATAAGGATCTCATTCTCCACCAAAATCGGCTACACATATGAAACAAGAGGGCTAGGACGATTTCAACAAGTGTGAATTCTCTAAAAAGTTTTTCCAAGAGCATTTGGTGTTGTGTGAAGCATTTGAGGCATCACACTTGGGGTGCTAGGCTCACAAGGTTTCAAGGTACATAAGCAACAACAAGGTAAGTTATTCTATCTTTCATTCAAGTTAAAAATTGTTCCCCATGTATGCTAGATAGGAATATAACCTTGTAATTCAACTTTGCATGATAATTAGACAAACATAGATCCAAGGTTATTAGGGTTGCATGTACACTTAGAATGCTCAAAACCCATCACCCGAACCAAGACATCACTCCTCAATCTGCTATGATGTATGGTACCCGAACCATGACATCACTCCTCAATATGCTACGATGTATGGTACCCAAACCATGACCTCACTCCTCAATCTGCCACGATGTATGGTACTCGAACCATAAGATCACTCCTCAATCTGCTACGATATATGGTACTCAAACCATAACATCACTCCTCAATCTGCTACGATGTATGGTACTCGAACCATAACATCACTCCTCAATCTGCTACTTAGAACCTTTAGAATGCTCCCTGTATCGAGTATGGGTCCTCTGCTTTCGGTAGCACGGGCCCATACTACCTGCCACATCTAGCCATACTTTCCACACAGACCATCCCAGAGCTCCTAAGTAGCTGCTCAACCTTCTCATTCACCAATTCCATCACGCGTGCTCGCTCCTCAGCGAAATGCTATACTCTGCCAGCACACTCATCTGGCTAAGGTTACTACCTAGGCTCTTCCTTGGTTCTACCACTTCTCCACCATTAGTTACTGAAGAACTCCTAATGATGTTAGCCATCTACCTCCTGAATATCGTCATATTCACTTAGTAGCTGACTCCCATCATCGAGAGCTCCACAAAGCACGAAGCAAGTAGCATTCGGGCATCGAAGCATCTCCTTCAGCACGTAAAACCTCCTTAGGTTATTATCCACTCGCTTTCCTCATACTCGAAGGATATCACCGAACTCTAACATCTTCGCCCCACATGGCCTCTGGCTATCCTCTTGGTAGACTCCTCATATGCTCATATAGATACCTCTTCTAGATTAATACCCTACTCAAATCCCCTAAAGGATTCTTGCTGAATACTCTCACTCATCTCATACTCAAAAGCACATCACATACAACAGCAACTCCTAGGCTAAGGCATCACAAATCAGGCACCTCTAGTCCTAAAATATGAAATACCTAGCCTGTCTCTACCATGCATAGTATCTCATAAAATGTATCATAAATATCTCATAACACAAAAGTAAGGGTATTTTGGGAAATCACTGTTCGGGCTCTGGCTGATTGTACACACTGCTCTTTCTCGTTTTCTCTTTGAACTCTTATTCGCTTTAGAAAAATCATTACTTTGAAAAAATTTCTCAATTCCTCAGTTTGAGTACAAATTTACCCGAAGGTGCATCCGAATCCCTAAATCCAAGGCTTTGATACCAACTTGTAACACCATAATTTTTCAAAACTAAAATTTCATTTAAAATCGCTAAATTCATAAAACACTTTTTGTAAAAATATCATTTTTGTTAGATTGTGAAACAGAATTCCATATTCAATCAAATAATAATCCAGGATCCTCAAAAACATAACTCTTCCTCTGGTGTGTACATGTAACATGCTGTTTCAGATTGTTCGTGATTCGTGTTGGTGGGTCACGAGTCGGGCGTGAGAAGGTTTCAGTTTGAGGCGAGTTGCGTGAAAGATAAGGGATCTCATTACTTTTCGATATGTAGGAGGATGGTTGAAACAAAGTTTTATCTTAGAAGCTATGAAAGTTTGGAGGGTTGACAAGTTAAACCCTTAAATTCAGGAAGTTGGCAACCAAGTACGTTGGGCGTACATAATGCGTACGCTTAGTGTACATACACGCGTTTTTCTTAAGCTGAGCCACCTAGTACGTTGGGCGTACCAGTGGGGGTACGCTGGGCGTACTAGGCACAGAGGAAAACCCTAATTAAATGAAATGTCCTTATATAAAGAAAGAGATGGTCTCATTTTTGGCCACCTTCCTCAGTGGTTAGACCCTCTCAAACCCTAATATCCATCCTTGAAGTTTGTGGTGGCCATGAATGAGCTTGTTGTGTTCTTGTGGACTTTAGAGAGTCAAGAAGAAGCATGAAAGGGTGTGAAGTCGAAGAACAAGTTGTGGATCTGAGCTTCCTTGGGGCTTGAGCACCATTTGAAGGTATAAAGCTCCAAACTTTCCCTCTCTTTCTGTTTTGTGCATTTTAGGGCCCGTTTTAGGGTTTTTGGTCCCAAGCTTGAGACTTTATGAGTTGATGCACTCCAAAGCTTAATAGCCGTCCTTTTAAGTGTATCTAATGGTGAAGAACCATAAAAATGAGATCTTGATCGTGTGAATCTACCCATGCATGATGTTGTGAGCATTTTGGGTTATGAAAGTAAGAGTTTTTATGTGTTGTGACCTCACCAGCCATGCAAAGGCTTAAAGTCGATGACTTTATGGAGTAAGAGATGTTAGGAAGTCCATATCCAAGAGATAAGTCTAGGTCTTAACGAGTTAAGACCCAGAAATGTATTTAAGCAAAACTGAGAGTACGCCCAGCATAATCCTAGTACACCCCGCGTACTAGGCTGAGGTCCCCGATGAGATTTGTGCATGTTTGAGTAGGCTGAGCGTACCAAGAGAGGTACTCCCCGCGTAACCCCTCTGTGGGCTTTTGGACTAGGTGATCTTTTGGGCCGGAATCCTTGTGCCTGCTTAGTGGAGCCTGTGATCTGAGAATTAAATTGATGTCCTGGGCCTCATATTGGGCTGGTCTTGTAGGATGAGGTTGGGCCTTGGTGGGCCCAATGGGTTAGGACCGTAATGGACTGGTAGATGGTCTATCTTTAGACCTGGTGATTGAGAAATTGGACTTAGTTCCTGATTGGGTTAATTGTCGGATTTGACACAGAGTAAGAAGTCGGTGTTTGGCAAGCAGCATGATTGGAGGTTGATTCTTAGTGCCAGGTGAGTATCCTCACTATACTGTACCCGGAAGGGTTTTTATTCTGTGACCGGAAGGTCGGATATGTTATGAGTTATATGTGTTGGATATGATAAGTTAATCGTTTGTATGTGCTATGTATGCTATGCTTGATATGGGCCGGAAGGCATTATGTTATGGGTCGGAAGGCATATATGATATGGGCCGAAAGGCGTTGTGATGTGAACCGTAAGGTTGATGCAGGTAGGACCGGAAGGTTTACCAAGTCGGGACGGAAGTCCCCTGAGACACATGCACTGGAAGGTTAGGGTCTGGAAAGGCGTATGTGCGTAAGTAGTATCTGTTGGTTTTTTAGCATTCTAACACTCCTAAGTGTACATGCAACCCTAAATACCTTGGATCTATGTTTTCTCTATTATACATGCAAATATCAACTTTCCAAGGTATTGTTCTATTCTAGCATACTAAACATTGAATAAACAAGTTAGAATAACATACCTTTTGTTAGTGCTTGTCTTCATGAAGCTTGAGTGCCTAGTGCCCCAAGTGTGACACCTCAAATGGTTCACACAACACCATAAACACTTGGAATAACTTAGAGAGAATTCTACACTTCATGAAATCGGCTAGCCCTCTCTAGAATAATACTAGTGGCCGATTTTGTCAAGAATAAGATTTTTATATAGTGTTACAATTAGGGTAAACCCTAATTGTCATGACTTTCCATTTCCTTGGATCCATGGGTTCAAATACACCATGGAGCATCCATGGACCATCCTATGGGTTTTGGCCCAACTAGATAATCCATGGAGCACTAGCCCACTATACAAGTATGGATGATTTACACAATCAACCCATATATTTAATTAGTCTTCTTTTGATCACATAATTAATCCTAGATTAATTCTTGATCAATACTAATTAAATAATCTTATTATTCTTATTATTAATATACTAGAACTTATAATATATTAATAACCATAAGTGTCTTATTTCTCTCATTATAGTCTATCCAAGTGCATGATGCCATGCAACCCAAATGGACCATGCCGGGTCGGGTCAAGTCTTACCAATTATAGTTATGGACTTAGACATTAATCCAACAGTCTCCCACTTGGATAAGTCTAAAACTATTATTGCGTATGACTTCAGGAACCAACTGGCAATCGTAGCTCTCAAAAGCTTCTGTCGAACTCTGACCTTGTCGATAAACACTGACCTTTGTCAATGACTTGTCCATTAGATAAGGGATCATATATTCCTCCATTCTAGATATCATATGGACTGAGACATGGATTATAATCATTCTCTTTGTCCATTTGTTGTTTCCCGATTTCCGATTTATGACGACTGACTAATTGAACAAATCAAATCAGTCCTGGCCCGGCCGAGCACTTCCATTTGTCATCATCAAATCATCGAGGGGCCCACAGATATCGCTTTTATTCCGAAGGTAAAAGGAATGGATAAACTTCGACTCATATGGATTGTTCTACTACTTGTTGAATCATACACAAAGACACGTTTTATAGCACCGAGTTACCAAATGCGTTTTCGTGCAATCAATGTACAACCAACTCATAGTAACAACTCATATCTCTAGATTTGAAGAATATAAGATATTATCGTCTCATGATCACTCGTGATAAAATCCATGAAGTGATTCCAATGAGCGCGGGTTGAATCCAATACTCAGAACTTATGAGCACTCATGAGTGTTGTAGCCCTTTGTCGAACACCTTAGACCTCTACAAGCCAACCCATGACAGTCTTAATTCATATCTACTTCCAACATATGACCGACTGTGGATGGTTTGAATAACTTAGTCATTCCGGAAGAACAACCTAGTTTATTCGGGAAGTCAAAACATGCAAAGTGAAACACAATAATAATTGAATCCAATATGGTATCAAAACCTATGAATATAAATAAAACACCTTTTATTTATCACCATATGATTACACATTATTCATTGTATACTGTTTCAGCTATCAACTTTATTCTTGAATTTAAAACAATAGTTGTCCCATGCTCCAAGCACGTACACTATGTTTTCTAAACACTAGTCATGCCACACACCAAGTATGCATACTATGTTTGTCTATGATCTTTACTTTGTGAACTAGATCAATTGAACATAACTTCAATGATTCTCTTTTCACACTCCCAAATCCTTACTGCCAATGCAAGAATTCCAAATTCATGCCATTTACTAAAATCTGTTAGATTCTGAACTTATATGCATTGATCCTCTTGTAATGATTATGCACAAATTCACAAAGACTTGGCAACAATCATTACAGAGTATTCCAAAGGAGATCATTTCCTTGGAAACATCCTTCTTGCATTAAGTTTCCTTAATTTTACACAGATTGATAATTTTTGACTTTGAAACATTTCCAGATTCATTTTGACTATCACTTCTGAATAAGAGTTGCCTCCTTACAGATTATGTCAATATGGTCCTTCCAGAATTATCACTATACTTCCAATTGTCCTTGAGCAACCAATCTTTGGTAAACCTTAGATTGTCCTCGACAATTGTTTAATCCTTTTAGTCATATCCAGTTCTAAACCTTTTCCCTTCTTAATACCCCAGGCATTTTGGAAACCTTTTAGAAAGGATTAATATAGCACATGTAATCGATCCTATATCCGAAGCATATGGGACACGATTCATGATGTCTCACATAAAGACTAAACCAGTCTTTTGCTATAACATTTCCATTTCTTTTTGCCAAGTTCTCATAATTCAAATTATGAAAAAGGGATGCCGTAATCATAATCGAATTTTAGAACGCAAATAATAGACCCATATACAGAATTTCCTTATGTTGAGCCATTGCAACATGAAATTCATATATATTCTTGACTAAATGATTAAAACCTCATGATCTAAGCTTATAGATTTGAGATGAAGTATAATTTCCTCTCCCTTAATTATAGCAAAACAACTTTTTCCCAATTGAAACCTTTTGTTTTCTATAATTAACATTGCTAACTTGCAATCTTTATCATAATTATCATGCTCCCACTAACATGATGATCATTAGCATAACACTTATGCTCCCACTAGCTTTGACATGTACTCAGAAATCAGCTGGACTTCTAGAAATCAATACTTTATTGACTTTCTTACCAAAGTTCAGATTTCTGATACTGGATTGTTTTGATATAACTTTATCAAAATCATACACCTTCCCTTAGATAGCACACTTGTGTGTCTACTCAATTATGAAGAGGGATGCCGTAATCATAATGGTTAGACCTTTTTGCCACTTCTCACAAGTCCAGGTTAGTGTGCCGGTAAACCACACACGCTCCACTAACAACTTTGAGAATGCAAATATCACAATTGCTATCTAACTAAAATCTACTTAGTGAAAGTGTTTCCTCACCATCATTTTCATGAATCGGAGAGAAACCTTATGACACTTAGATTTAATGGTGTATGTGTTCTTATCCATGTGAATTGTCAAAACCATAGTCACAAGACAAGGATAATGACAAATCCAAACTCATATGGACTGAACTCAATCTTAACTTCTTGCCACCTGGCAGCTCAAGGGCCTGCCATTGCTTCCAAGTTGTTGTGCAACCAATTGAAAACTCTAAGAACTCATATGCAAAGTCAACTTTGATTGGAATGGACACAGAATATGTCAACACGATAGGCTATAAACCTTAAGTCGTGTGCTAGTGAAGAACTCAGGTTTTATTCTTGATTAGTTCTTGAGACTTTCAAGACCTTTAAGACTACCACTATCCTCTTGACCTATAAGACTCCCTTGTCAAACATCCAAGAGATAGTGTGGATTCTAACCAAGACAAACACTTCACATAGTTGGCCTAAGTTGGTCTTTGTTTTATCCAAAACATCACAACTTACCAACTTCAAATGAACAAGAGTAGGAGACTTTTACTCTTACATTTGACACGTGTTTTAAACCTTCTTAAAGACATGTCACTCAAATTACAATCTTGGAGTATGACTCTAAGACTTGTATTGGAACGAGGTATGACTCATCTTCTTGATTTAACCACTTCAACAATTCAAGATCCCTTCTTCTTAGTCATAAGAATGCACTAAGACTTCCTTAGAGAACTAATTTTGATATGGTTTCTTAATCATTAAGATGATCACAAAACTGATACTAAAGTACTCTCCCATCTTTTCAGATTTGAGAAACTTTTATCCTTCTGCCTAATTTGATTCTTCTTATCCGCTCTGCCATGCATTGGAACCCTTTCCAATGTCTCAGAGTTACACTTAAGCTTGTAAGTATAATCATATTTACTGAGCTTTAGTAAACTATGACAAATAGCCTTATATCTTTTGTGGTGGACTTAATCAGTGCACATGACTATGTACTTGATCCCTTAGTCCATTACTTGACTCACACATCCATGTGAACAAGTAATTAGTCTTAATTTTTCCAATACTTGAAAGTTCTCATTCATCATGCTATACAACTTGCATGATTCCAAGTCCCGGTCCAATTGAGACTTTGGATGATGAGAATCTTTTCTTATTTGGTAAATTTAGACATTACCACAAATGAAGGAATCAATTTCATATTTCCACTCTTGCTATTACTGGAATCATATAAGCAACAATTTTTCCTCAAATACCATTGTAAGGATATTTTAAAATAAATAAAATCATCATTTTTCCTTTTATTTTAAAACTTAGCGGAAAACCTTATCCTTACAATCCATACGAAAACTTGCTGTTATCTATTCCTAAGCAACATCTCATAACTACTAAGAAGTAGCTCAAGGATCCGATCTTCAAACTACGCGATAGAAATCCATCTACGCGATCAGATTCAGCATATTCTTTCTTTAAATTTCTTCACTTTTCTTTGATTCTTACAACATCAACATATTACCCAGTCACATCATGTATTAAGAATCTCAGCATAGAAACTTAGCAGAGTTAGATAGTGGACTTTACCTGAAGTAGAGTCAAACTTATTGACTTTAACATCCTTAGGTAAATTTGGCAGCTTCGCAACTAATGACCCTTCCTTTGGCAATATAAACATATGGACCCTTTGATAATGATACACGGGACTATCACAGACTTAGTTTTTCTCTTTACCATTTGGTCAACCGAGTTGACTATGGTCGATCCTTTTCCATTGGGAAGAGAATGCTTTTCTGGATTTCCTGTGTCACTATTGTCAATGTCCATCAAGTTTTGAGGAAGTTGATCTTAACAAATAGATAAGATCATTAAGGGTCTTGTCATAGTCTGTTTCATAGGTGTTCCAAAAGAACTCACTATGTGACTTAGAAAGTGATTGAACCACCAACTTTCTCAAGACTTTGACACCCAACTCTCCCGGCTTGTCAATATGTGACTACATCTCCAAGATGTGACCACACCAAGACCTTTTCTTGCCAATAGGGCTCGAGTGACCTTAAACTTTTCAAGAACTTGTGGGGTAGGGAGAATAATTGGAGGAGGTGAAAGAAGTATGATTTCCATTGGAACATCATCTTCATTTAGGAAAGCTTGTTTCAAGAGATTTGGGAAGATCATAAATGTCTAAACCAAACATGTTTTGGGAGATATTCAAGATAGTTGATCTTAAAGTCCTTAATATGACACCCAATATGAAATATTAAGGCTAGGACCCAACAAACTATTTTATAACTTAGAAGAGGTATGTCGTAATCCAAGCTATAAAACAATTTGAAGGTAGGTGAATGACGATTCACCAATTTCCACCAAGATAAACGAAATGTATTATTAGGTTTTAATTGATTTTGAAACTCCTAGATCTTTTGAGATTCATTGAACTGTTCAATGGCATGTTTCAATCTCGAGTGTGCCCTTCAGGTTTTGTGACTGGGATGCCGAGGATCACAAAACAAGGTGTGAAGTAACAATGCAAATTACTTGGTACCCTTAAGTGTTTACCCCTCAATCAATGTGCCGGTTAACCACACACGCTCCATCAATACTATGATAAATATTAAGTCACCCTTTACCTACCTTGTTAAGTCCAAGTTAGTGTGCCGGTTAACCACACACGCTCCACTAACGACTTAGACAAAGTGTAAAGTGTAATTTCATGGATTAGCACCTTATTCACATTTTCCTAAGTAACTAAGATTGGGTATTATTAAGAGTTTAGTTACTTACTATTTATCATTAATACTTTTAATGAAGGGAGAATTATAGTCCTGTCAAACCCATTCGGCTAACGACCCTCCACCAGTCAAGCAAGTGGTGGGTGAGAGTGGACACCCATTAAGTTGCCATTTTATAGGCAACAACCTTATACCCACCTTATAGACCGACTTCGCGAATGAGGCGTACTAGCGGTAAGACCGACTTTACTCTTATACATATATATATATTATTAACTTATAATATTATAAACTATAAGGGTTGAATTTTAACTTTTAAAAATTCTAAGGGCTAACTTGGAATTAAAGTATTCATAAGAGAAAACTTTACAAATTCCAAAACTTGAGGGCAAGTATTGAAACTATTCAAAACTAATTAATTCCATAACTTATGTATTTAAAGTATTTTTAATCCAAAAACTCTTCAAGTTCCATAACTTGAGGACAAGTTATGGAAGACTTTAAACTAATAAAAGAATTAACTTTTCTTTATTTTATAACTTATGGAATTAATTAAGGTTACATTATTTTTTTTTATTTTTTATATTTAATGAAGAGACTCATGGTCCTCCATAACCTGAGGACAAATTATGGAGTCATAACTCCAATTAATCAGAACTAGACTCTTCATTTTTGTAACCTTTGCCAACTTTTATGAGTTTTATGAAACTTAAATGTGACTTTTCATATAACTTGAGGACAAGTTACAAAAACACATTTTAGAATCAACTCTTAGATTAATTTGGATTGAGAACAACTATTTCATTCAACTTTTCTATTAATCTAAGCAACTCATAAGAACAAGATAATTCAAATCAAACTTTTTCATGTAATTAGTCTAACCTTTAAACTAATACAAAACATGAATCTATTGACAATTATCTTTGAAATTGGATTAGCATGAACCTTACCTCTTCAAAAAAACAAGTTTATAAGTTCAAAACAACTTAGGATAATGTTCCTAGTCCATTTCTAGCCAAAAACCTCGAAAATATGCTGTCTGGGGGCCCAACTCGTCGAGTGCATGAACCAACTCGGCGAGTTGGATCGATTTGATCACTTTTTAGGCATGGACTCGCCGAGTCCCTTGATGGAATCGCCGAGTCTGATGATCAGACAGCAACCATTTCGATTTTTTAAGCAGTTTTGCAAGTATAAGAAGAAAACAAGCCTAGGCTCTGATACCACTGTTGGGTTTTGACCATTCTAACACTCCTAAGTGTACATGCAACCCTAAATACCTTGGATCTATGTTTTCTCTATTATACATGCAAATATCAACTTTCCAAGGTATTGTTCTACTCTAGCATACTAAACGTTGAATAACACAAGTCAGAATAACATACCTTTTGTTAGTGCTTGTCTTCATGAAGCTTGAGTGCCTAGTGCCCCAAGTGTGACACCTCAAATGGTTCACACAACACCATAAACACTTGGAATAACTTAGAGAGAATTCTACACTTCATGAAATCGGCTAGCCCTCTCTAGAATAATACTAGTGGCCGATTTTGTCAAGAATAAGATCTTTATATAGTGTTACAATTAGGGTAAACCTTAATTGTCATGACTTTCCATTTCCTTGGATCCATGGGTTCAAATACACCATGGAGCATCCATGGACCATCCTATGGGTTTTGGCCCAACTAGATAATCCATGGATCATTAGCCCACTATACAAGTATGGATGATTTACACAATCAACCCATATATTTAATTAGTCTTCTTTTGATCACTTAATTAATCCTAGATTAATTCTTGATCAATACTAGTTAAATAATCTAATTATTCTTGTTATTAATATACTAGAACTTATAATATATTAATAACCATAAGTGTCTTATTTCTCTCATTATAGTCTATCCAAGTGCACGATGCCATGCAACCCAAATAGACCATGCCGGGTCGGGTCAAGTCTTACCAATTATAGTTATGGACTTAGACATTAATCCAACAGTATCTTGAGGAACTCACTAAGCATTTATGCTTACAGTTGTTGTGTTATGTGTTTCAGGTATCAGTGATGTTCGCAGGAAGGCGCCGGCTTGATCAGTACACACTTGAGATTTTTATGCTATGAGATCTTGGGATTTGTGTATGTTTTGAAATGAGTTCAAACAATGATGTTTTTTTATGAATAATAAATGAATTATGTTCTTTATAAAATGCGAAAATTATTTTGAAAATTTACGGTGTTACAAGTTGGTATCAAAGCCTTGGTTTGAGGGATTCGGATGCACCTTCGGGCATATTTGAACTCAAACCGAGGAATTTGAGAAATCTTCAAATAAAACTAAAATTTTCTAAAAAGAAAAGGAGGTTTTGGAAGCAAACAGAGTGGAAGGTGTGTACGGTCAGCCAGCGTTCGAACGGTGAATCACCAAAATACTCTTACATTATGTGTTGTAAGTTATGATATAATATAATATGCATGATAGAGTAGGCTAGGTAATCATATTAGGACTAGAGTGGCCTGATTTGTGATGCCTTAGCCTAGGAGATTTCTGCTGCTATGAGATACTTGAGAGTGAGTAGGTAGCAGTGAGGAGCTTACGAAAGGTCTACGGGAGATTAGACTATGCATAGCGAGATCAGAGTGCTTGTGATCTGGGATCCTAGGAGGAGGACTTGGGGTGAATACTGATGCGGTGTGAGCGGTAGTATAGGGCCCGTACTACCGAAGACACCGTATCAGTAAGCAGTCCAAGTAAGAATCCTTAGGGTACTAGGGAAACAAGTGGGGACGAGAGATCAAGGAGTAGCGTCATGGTTCGAATACCATGCGTCGAAGCAGATTAGGAATAGACGTCATGGTCTGGGTACAATGGTTCGTAGTGAATGATGTTTGTGGTTCCCCAGTTATCCGGACATGGTTGAATATGCGAAGATTGCGCGCGGTGAGGTTTAAAGCCTGAAGGCCATGATTAAGTCGGAAGAGGCATCCCTTGAGAGGGAGGCCAAGAGCATTTCAAATATTTTTGGTAAGATGTCAGATGTAGTCGCAAGACTCAAGATGAGTAGAGATGGTTATGGCTTGAGAGGAGCAAGCAACCGAAAGAAAGGGGACACTTTATGTGACCTGAGTGGTGCTATTCTCGCTTCCTGTGGGGAAGCATAAGAGGAATGAGACTTCGGTTTTTGGGGTTAGGAGTAAGCCCTGCGGGCTGTCATTGATGGCGATCTTCCACCAGAGTCTTTGGCAGCGTGTCTTCCGCGAGAAATGGTATATCATGAGCAGGTTGTTAGTGGGACGGAGATGGGCAGGGACCAAGATGCACCCTACTTGTGTATAGTAGGACGTATGCTAACTGCAGCAACGGGTGACCCAGAAGAGTATATCGGGGCAATGACCCTTATGTCTATGTGAGGAATTGTGTATGGGAGTGGTGACCCTGCTCTTGTGATGATTCACGCGTTGGTTGGGAATGCGAGGATGAGGAGTATGATGATTCGGAATTTCCAGTTTGATAGTTCGGATTATTACTGGACAACTGAGATGTTCGGTAGTGGATGGTATGAGATTTTTGGAGGAACTAGAGGTAGTCGCAACGAGAAGTTCTTGGGGACTTCATCGGAGACTTATGGAATTTGGGGTTGCTTGATCCCTGTGTAGGGAGATCATGGGGCGTCGTGTAGCGCCCTCGAAGAGTAGGTGCGATGTTCTGGTAGAAACTATCTATGGGATAGTTGTTAATGCATCAATTGGTGATGGTTCGAACCCTAAGTGGGGGAGAACCGGACTTTATAAAGGGTACCAGAGATTTTCTCAAGGGCGGCTAAAAATCTAGATATAGAGACCTGCGGTTTGGAATCATGAGACCACGGTTATTATTGGACAAGGCGAAGTGCAGAGTGAGATTAGACATGAGGTACGTTATGAATATGGACGTATGTCTCCACGGCAGGTGGCCATTGGTCAGGAATCTGGTGGTGGTGAGGGATGTTAAAGGCGGTAAGCTCATAAGGAGGGTATTGGCAACTAAGGACTTATGGTTCAGTGTATGGATTGTTATATGCCCTTTTAAGGCGTTTGGGAGATAATCGGGCAGCCAACTCCCGAGTCGGTATTCGAATGGTCATCAACGCATTATGAAATGTTAGCGATTCCTTCGTGTTCTGATGGAGTGTTTGAATACACCGAGGTTGTGCGTTGGGTAAAATGAAGGATTATTTACGAGATTCGGAGAGAATGTATTGTTGTACCTGCGGGATGCTGAAAATCGAAGTCAGTGGTTGAGGCAGGACTTTGGTATGTATTGTAATGATGGTTCGAGGGACCTGAGTATAATGCCTCGTTTTCCGAATTAATTTTAAGAAGTCTTGAGTTGTGACGACAGGTGGTATATCGAGTATCTATAACTCCAGTGAGAGCCTTCGAGTAATGTCATTAAGAGGGATTATTTATAAGAGGGGATGTTATGATGCTACGGGAAGCCGTAGTACTCACTATTCAGAGGAGGGTGTGGTGATGCTACGAGGAGCCGTAGTACTCATTATTTAGAGGAGGGTGTGGTGATGCTATGAGGGGTCGTGGTACTCACTAGCCAGAGGATGTTATGATGCTACGGGGAGCCGTAGTACTCATTATTCAGAGGAGGGTGTGGTGATGCTACGGGGGGTGTGGTACTCACTAGCCAGAGGATGTTGTGATGCTACGGGAAGCCGTAGTACTCATTATTCAGAGGAGGGTGTGGTGATGCTACGGGGGGTCGTGGTACTCGCTAGCCAGAGGATGTTGTGATGCTACGAGGAGCCATAGTATTCTCTAGTCAGCAAGAGGTAGTTATGAGGGAATACTCTTTTATTAGAGCACGATACATGAGGATCTTGGGATTAAGTAACTCTAGTATTGAGTTTTTGGGAGTCTAGTGGTTGAAACAGGGGCGACACTGGGGTCTCCGCCGTTGACGGGAATCACTATATTTGAGTTGAGTGGTGATTGTCGCATCATAAGGGAATTAGAAAGGTGGTATCTGCGCTGGGCGCAGGTTGAGTCATGGGATAAACGTTTCATTGGGGCATGGGGTTCCAACGTTGGTACGAATCGAACTCTTGAGTTGAGTTGGCATTAATGGCATACACGAAGTGAGATTCTAGAATTCTGAGATGAGTCCCGTGCTAAGAGGAAGGATTATTGCTATCACCCGATATCTTAGACCTAGGTAGGATCGGTCCGCGGATACAGGAAATGCCATGGGGAACATGATACGATTCTATCAGGAGTATAATATTCGGTTGGAGTAAAGAGGACCTTGTGTATTATGTATCACTGGGCAAAGAGAGTTGATACGAGAGTGAAGTTAGGGAGAGTTTTCTGCTGAGGGGCTAGCGGAATTGTTCGAAAGAGAGGTGGTATCTTGGCATGGAGTGTCGGATCCGATTGCTTCAAATCAAGATGTGTGCTTCTCTTCCAGGTTCTGGAAGAGATTTCATGAGGAGTTGGGACACATTTTTACACTTGACTGAGTTCTCTTACAACAACAGCCATCACTCGAGCATCGGTATGCCACCCTTTGAGCTGTTATGCAGAAGGAAGTGTCGGACCCCCTTTTCTTTGGGGAGAGGTAGGGTAACGATTGATGGGTAGTGCAGAGATAGTGCTTCAGACATCAGACCAGATTCAGCAGGTTAGACAGAGGTTGTTGACCGTTCATAGTCGCTAGAAGAGTTATGCGGATAGGAGACGATCTGAGCTCGAATTCTAGGTTGGTGATTTTGCACTCCTAAAGGTATCTCCTTGGAAAGGAGTGATCCGATTCAGGAAGAGGGGCAAGTAGGGGCCCCGATATATCGAGCTGTTTAGAGTGACCGCGAGAGTAGGCAGGGTAGCATATCATTTGGAGCTACCTGCGGAGTTGGATCTGATTCATGATAACTTCCACGTGTCATCTGAGGAAGGGTATAGCCGATGAGTCGGCAATGGATCCACTGGAGGATATTCAAGTGGATGCGAGCCTGAATTGTGTCGAAGGACCAGTCGCAGTGATGGATCAGAGGAGCGGTGAGTTATCGCGGTTTGGCATTCGAGGGCGGATATCATGGTGATCGTTTGAGTGGGCGGTCTTGCGGCGGGTCAGGCCACTAGCGTTTCCAAATTTTGGGTTTGAGCGTGTCGGCGTCGGAATGGTTGGATTAGTTTTTATTTTTGGGGGTTCTGTGTGGGTTCAGTTGTCTATAGAAGAAGATTTCGGTATGGTATGAGATTCTTTCGGTGGTACCGTTCCGAGGCAATATATATATATATATATATATATATATATATATATATATATATACGCGGAGATTTCGAAGGCAAAATCTAATTCAAGTGGGAGAGAATTGTAACATCCTGTTTCAGATTGTTCGTGATTCGTGTTGGTGGGTCACGAGTCGGGCGTGAGAAGGTTTCAGTTTGAGGCGAGTTGCGTGAAAGATAAGGGATCTCATTAATTTTCGATATGTAAGAGGATGGTGGAAACAAAGTTTTATCTTGGAAGCTATGAAAGTTTGGAGGATTGACAAGTTAAGCCCTTAAATTCAAGAAGTTGGCAACCAAGTACGTTAGGCGTACATAATGCGTACGCTTAGCGTACATACGCACGTTTTTCTTAAGCTGATCCACCTAGTACGTTGGGCGTACCAGGTCGGTACGCTGGACGTACTAGGCACAGAGGAAAACCCTAATTAAATGAAGTGTCCCTATATAAAGAAAGAGATGGTCTCATTTTTGCCCACCTTCCTAAGTGGTTAGACCCTCTCAAACCCTAATATCCATCCTTCAAGTTTGTGGTGGCCATGAATGAGCTGATGGGTTTTGAGCATTCTAACACTTTCTAAGTGTACATGCAACCCTAATAACCTTGGATCTATGTTTGTCTAATTATCATGCAAAGTTGAATTCCAAGGCTATATTCCTATCTAGCATACATGGGGAACAATTTTAACTTGAATGATAGATAGAATAACTTACCTTGTTGTTGCTTGTGTTCCTTGAACCCTTATGAGCCTAGCACCCCAAGTGTGATGCCTCAAATGCTTCACACAACACCAAATGCTCTTGGAAAGACTTATGAGAGAATGCACACTTCTTGAAATCAGCCAAGCCCTCTTGTTTCCTTAGTGTAGCCGATTTTGGTGGAGAATGAGATCCTTATATATTGTTGACACATCTAGGGTTACATCATGTAAACCCTAATGTGTCATGACTCTTCATTTCCATGAACCATGGGTTTGTAATTCCCATGGAGCATCCTATGGGTGGAACCCAACTTAATAATCCATGGAGCCTCTTAGCCCACTATACAAGATATGGATGATTTACATAATCAACCCATATATTTAATTAGTTATCTTTTGATCACTTAATTAATTCTTGATCAAAGTAATCAAATAATATTATTAATATATTAGAACTTATAATATATTAATCGTGATCACTCATTGAATTACACACAAGAGTACGATTTATAACATCGAGTTACCAATGCGTTTTCGTACAATCAATGCATAACCACCTTGTAAGTAACAAATCATATCTCTAGGTTTGAAGACTTATATGATATTACCGTCTCACGATCACTCGAGATAGAATTCCATGAAGTGATTCCAGTGAGCGTGGGTTGAGTCCAATGCTCAGAACTTATGAGCACTCATGATTGTTGCAGCCTTGTCTAACACCTTAGACCTCTGCAACCAATCATGATAGTCTTGATTCATACCTACTTCCGACATATGACCGACTGTGGAGGTTTGAATAATATGTTATACCAAATAAAATTATTCTGGAAGTCAAAACATGCAAAAGAAATATAGTAAACGATTGACAAGAGATAGCAACACTTTACTCATAAATAAAACACCTTTTATTCATCATCTAATGTCAATTACACTTTACAAATTTCGAGGTTATCTAACTACTAAATCTAAAATCATCCTTGAGCCCTATGCTTCGAGCATGCTGGAGATGCTTAACCCGAGCCAGTCCCTTCGTGAGGGGATCTGCCGGGTTCTCATCCGATGATACCCTCTTTGCCACGAGGAGTCCTTCTTCTATTCAATGTCTAATAAAATGGTATTTTTTGTCGATGTGTCTGGATCTCCCGTGATCCCTTGGTTCCTTGGCTAAGGCAACAGCGCTTTCACTATCACAGAAAATTTCCATTGGCTCTTTAATAGCTGGTACAACTTCAAGGTCTCCGATGAAGTTCTTTAGCCATATAGCCTCCTTTGCCGCCTCGCTCACTGCAATATACTCTGATTCACAAGTAGAATCTACCACTGTCTCTTGCTTGGAACTCTTCCAATAAATTGCTCCTCCATTTAGGGTAAAGACCCAGCCCGAATGAGAGTGGAAATTATCCCTATCAGTCTGGAAGCTAGCATCACTATACCCTACCACTCTCAAGTCATCACTCCCACCGAGGGTAAGGACCCAGTCCTTAGTCCTCCGTAGGTACTTGAGGATGTTCTTTACCACAGTCCAGTGTGCCTTGCCAGGGTTCCCCTGAAACCTGCTAACCATGCTCAGGGCAAAGGCTACATCAGGTCGAGTACACATCATTGCATACATGATCGATCCTACAGCCGAAGCATAAGGTATTTGACTCATTTCTGCTATCTCAGCCTCAGTGCTAGGGCTTTGTGTCTTACTCAATTTGGCGTTACTCTGGATGGGTAACTCTCCTTTCTTGGAGTCCTGCATGTTGAATCTCTTCAGCACCTTATCCAAGTAGGTACTCTGACTAAGTCCAATTAGTCTTTTACTCCGATCTCTCAAGATCCTTATCCCTAAAATATAGGCAGCTTCACCAAGGTCCTTCATAGCAAAACACTTCCCAAGCCAGGACTTTACTTCCTGCAGGGTTGGAATGTCGTTTCCTATGAGTAGTATTGTTAGATTAATGTCTAAGTCAGTAACCATATTTGGTATATACTTGACCCGAGTGTGCATGGTCCTTTTGAGTTGCCTTCACCAAAGCAACTTGACAAGGTAATTTGATATGAGAGAGGAGATATTATGATTTATTAATATATTATAAGAATAATATATTAAAGGAGAAATCATATTTATTTGATTAGTATTAGTCATGAATTAATTAGGAATTAATTTGGTGACTAAAAGAGACAAATTAAATAAAGGGGTATAAACTGTCAATTGTGTGATAGTTGAGTTTTGGGCTAGGAAACCTAATGGACTAAGGGGGAACGAAATTATGATGAAGGATCATCATATTTTCGTCCAAGGCCTCATTCCATAAGGTTTCTTGGGCTGCTTGGTGGCTAAGCTGTCCATTAGGGTTTTGACTGAAACCCTAGTACCCTATACTATAAATACATGCCCTATGCTTCAATTTAAGGCCACTTGATTCCAAGGGAACCCTAGGGCCGAAATTAGCATCATTCCCTTCTCTCTCTTAGTTGCCTTCTTGCTTCAAGGTGTTTGTGAGCCATTAGAGGCACTACAATTGTGGTGCTTGCTTTCAAGAGTTCAAGAGAGTTCAAGAGATCAAGGAAACTAGTTGTTATTGATATATAACAACGAAGGTATGTTTTCTACACTTCTATGTAAATTTCGAAAATTATAGAAGCATGCTAGGGTTTATTTTGTGTTCATAAAGTTGTATGTCTTATAGTGAAAACATAGATCCAAACTAAGGTTGCATGCACACATAGGATTGTTTGTATAAAACCTATAAGTGGTATCAAAGCAATTGGTTTTTTGTTTTCAATTGGATTTGATGCATATTATGAACTTGACAAATTAGGGTTTATGGCAAGTAAACCCTAAGGCTTGGTGATTTTCGCAAATTAGGGTTGCCAAACCCTAGTTGGCGATTTTTGATAGGGTTCTTGAAACCTTTTTGCCTAGCCTCCAAATTTCGAAATTAGGGTTATGAAACCCTAGGGATTTCGAAAATCCCTTGTCCCCAAGATAAGATCCCAAGATTTTAGGGATATGGATAATACTATCTTTGTGATTATCAATTTAATTGTTTAAACTAGATAATTGAAGATCTTGTATTATCCTTTCCATATATTTAAAAATAAAAGGATTAAATAAATTAATAGTTTAATTTTATGGTAATCCCTAAAGATTTAATACTTCAAATTAATTGTTTGATTTTGATAATTATTAAATCAAAGATTTTTGGTGTTTAAAATTTTAAATTAAATAGCCTTAATTCCGAAAATTTTAAATACACATTAAGATACTAGTATTTTTGAAATGTTTTAAAATACACCCTTATACAATTATGATATTATAAGATTAATTATTATATATGTATAAGAATAAGCTAGTCTTATCGCTAGTAGGCCTCATTCACGAAGCCAGTCTATAAGGTGGGTATAAGGTTGCTGCCTATAAAATGGCGCTTAATGGATGTACACTCACATCTACCGCTTGCTTGACTGGTGGAGGGTCGTTAGCCGAACGGATAGGATAGGGCACTTAATTCCTCATTAAAAGTATAATGGAAATATTAAAGTAACTACATTGTTTTACAAATTCCCACTCTTAGTTACTTTAGAGTAAAATGTGAAAATGATGCTAATCCATGGAATTACACTTCGTACCCTTGTCAAACGTTGATGGAGCGCGTGTGGTTAACCGACACATCAATTTGGGGATGACATTGGTAGCGAAGGGTGACTCGATGTTTGTCATAGATCAATGGAGCGTGTGTGGTTCACCGGCACATTGATTAGGTGATAAAAACATTGAGTGCACCGCGTTGATTCGCATG
This sequence comes from Lactuca saligna, assembly GCF_052625555.1. Taxonomy (NCBI): domain Eukaryota; kingdom Viridiplantae; phylum Streptophyta; class Magnoliopsida; order Asterales; family Asteraceae; genus Lactuca; species Lactuca saligna. The sequence goes on from NC_136422.1 coordinate 121,743,485, forward strand.
GTTATTCACAAATTTGTTTGCGATCCTCGGCATCCCAGTCGCAAATTTGAAATGCATATCGAGATTTAAACATGCCATTGAAAAGTTCAATGAATCTCAAAGATCTAGGAGTTTTCAATACATTTAAAACCTAAATTGCTTTTTCGTTTTTCATGGTGAGAATTAGTGAATCGTCATTCACTTACCTTCAAATTATTTACTTTTAGAGTACGGCATCCCTTTCTAAGTTGTAAATAATGTTGTTGGATCCTAGCCCTAATTACTCATTTGGGTGTTTAATTAGGGATTCATTTCTAATCAAACTTTGTTCCTTTTCAGATGTCAACAAACAACAACAACAACGCTTCTGGGTCATTCTCGTTGATGAACTTGTGTCAGAAAGTGACATTTGATGGTTCAAACTTCACCGAGTGGATGAGGTATATCCGCATGATCACACGCTACGAGGACAAAGAATATGTCCTCGATGAAAAGCTTGAGAAGATCATCCCAGATGTTGCTACTCCTGAGGAATTGGCCGCCTTTGAGGCCCACGAGCGTGATGCCACGAAAGTTCACTGCATCATGCTGGCCACCATGAACCCCGAACTCCAAAAGTCCTATGAGGACATGTATCCATATGAAATGAATCAGGATTTGTTGGAAAGGTATCACCAGAGCGCGAGGCAAGAGCGCTATGAGATCATTACTACCATGATCACCGCTAAGATGGGGAGTGGAGAATCCCTAACCTCTCATTTGCAGAAAATGCAGAGGTATGTTGATCGTCTTCTCAAACTTAATGTTAAGTTTGATGAGGATTTGGCTATCGACATAATCCTCCACTCCTTGCCCTCCTACTACAATCAGTTTAGGATGACCTACCATATGAATAAAGAGGAGGTCTCCTTGAGCAAGCTCCAAGGACTCTTGAGGACTGCTGAGAGCAACCTCAAAGACAAATCCGTTGCACCGTCCCCTGCTGTGGCCGCTCCTGTGATGGCAATAGGTCAAGGAAAGGGTAAAAAGAGGAAGGCTCCATGTAAGAGCCACCATAAGGGGAAACCCCGTGATGGTTCGTCCTCAAGTGGGACCAAAGTAGGCCCCGCTAGACCCTCTTCCGATCCTAAAGAAGCAGAGTGCTTCTATTGCCACCAAAAGGGCCACTGGAAGCGAAGCTGCCCACAATATATGCAGGACATTAAAGATGGGAAGATCAAGCCCACATTTGCAGGTATGTATTCTATTAAATCTAATAACTCATCATTTGCTACTTCATGGGTTCTTGATACAGGATGTGGTTACCACATTTGTTCTGATTTGCAGGGCCTAAAAAGAAGTAGGGAAATGGAGCATGGGAAGATGAACCTGATTATGGGAAACAGAAGATCATCGCCTGTGACCAAAGTCGGTGTTTATTCTTTAGTGTTGAGTAATGGGTTAGGAATAGATTTAGAGAATTGCTGTTATTCGCCAGATATGGCAAGAAACATTATTTCTTTTCACGGGTTGTTTAGACAAGGTTTCAGATATTCTTTTGATAATAGTAATGGTTCTATTAATGTTTATTTGAATGGTGTCTTTTATTTCAATGCATTACCTTGTAATGGGATTTATGAATCTGTGATGATTGTTGATAATTTCGGAAATAATGTTTTGAATATTGATTCGTCTACTAGTCTAGACAAAGCATGCTTGTGGCACTGTCGCCTTGGCCATGTCAACAAGAAACGCATAGCCCAACTCCAAAAGGATGGAGTGTTGGAATCATTCGACCTTAGGGACGATGATACATGTGAATCTTGTTTACTTGGGAAGATGACCAAGTCACCCTTTACTGGCACTTGTGAAAGGGGTGAGGGTTTATTGGATCTCATACACACTGATGTGTGTGGGCCCTTTAGATCCACCACAAGGGATGCTTGCCGCTTCTACGTGACTTTTACAGATGATTATAGCAGATATGGATATATCTACTTGATCAAGCAAAAGTCAGAAACTTTTGAAAAGTTCAAAGAGTTTAAGAGTGAAGTGGAGAATCAGCTGGGCAGGAAAATCAAGATGCTTCGGTCAGACCGAGGAGGAGAGTACCTAAGTCTTGAGTTTCACGACTATCTAAAAGAATGTGGAATCGTTTCACAATTGACGCCTCCGAGGACGCCACAATTGAATGGTGTGGCTGAGAGACGTAATCGGACCTTGTTGGACATGGTTCGTTCTATGATGAGTCGGACTTCGTTACCAATAGCTTTCTAGGGGTATGCCTTAGAGACTGCCGCCCGTATACTTAACTTAGTTCCCACTAAGAAGGTTTCCAAGACTCCTCACGAGATGTGGACAGGGAAGGCTCCCTCGTTGGCACATATTAAGGTTTGGGGTTGTGAGGCTTTCGTAAGACGAGAGACTCACGACAAACTTGAACCTCGTAGTGAGAAGTGTTATTTCATCGGCTATCCACAGATGTCTTTTGGCTACCTTTTCTATAGACCGAGTGACAATGTTGTCTTCGTAGCTAGAAGAGGAGTTTTCCGAGAAAAGGAATTGATAGGCCAAGAAGACAGTGGGAGGCAAATTGAACTTGAAGAAATTCAAGATCAAAGCGATGAAGGAACCTCTGACACTGGCACTCAACTTGAGGAGGAAACTCCTGTTGAACCTGTTGACGTGTCCTTACCTCTTCGACGTTCCTCTAGGGCTAGTGTTCCACCCCAGTTTTATGGTTTTCATATTACTACTGAAGGGGATACGTTTATTAGTGATAGTACACTAGTAAATTTGGATGAACCTAGCAACTATAAGGAAGCCGTGGCAGGCCCAGAGTCTGCAAAATGGAAAGAGGCTATGGACAGCGAGATTCAGTCCATGTACGACAACCAAGTTTGGAATTTGGTTGATAATGTACCAGGTCGTAAGACGGTCGGGTGCAAGTAGATCTTTAAGAAGAAGACAGACATGGATGGGAAAGTGCATACTTATATAGCGCGATTGGTTGCGAAGGGCTTTACTCAAACTCCCGGAGTTGACTATGATGAGACCTTCTCACCAGTTGCGAAGATAAAGTCTATTAGGGTGATGCTTGCCATAGCTGCGTTTCATGATTATGAAATATGGCAGATGGACGTAAAGACCGCTTTCCTTAATGGAAAGTTGGCTGAGGATGTCTACATGAATCAGCCAGAGGGTTTTGTCGATGTGAAGCATCCGAATAGAGTATGCAAGCTTGAGAGATCTATTTATGGATTGAAACAAGCATCTCGCAGATGGAATCTTTGTTTTGATGAGAAGGTTAAAGAGTTTGGCTTTCTGCGAAGCGAAGATGAATCTTGTGTGTATGTCAAAGCCAGTGGGAGTACAATAAGCTTTCTCGTATTGTATGTCGACGACATACTACTCATAGGAAACGATGTCCCAACCTTACAGGAGGTCAAGTCCTGGCTTGGGAAATGTTTCGCTATGAAGGACCTCGGAGAAGCTGCTTATATTCTGGGAATAAGAATAGTAAGAAACAGGGAAAAGAGACTGATAGGACTCAGTCAGGATACATACTTGGAAAAGGTGCTAAAGCGTTTTAGTATGGAAAATTCCAAGAAAGGGGAGTTGCCAATCCAAAGCAATACCAAGCTGAGTAAGACTTAGAGCCCGAGTACAGAGACAGAGATAGCTGATATGAGCCGAGTACCTTACGCTTCCACAGTAGGCTCTATCATGTACGCTATGACTTGTACTCGCCCTGATGTGGCCTTCGCTTTAAGCATGGTCAGCAGATATCAGGGGAATCCTGGTAGAGCACATTGGATTGCAGTTAAGAATATTCTTAAGTACCTTTGGAGGACCAAGGAATGGTTTCTAGTCCTCGGTGGGAGTGATGACTTAAAGGTACGAGGGTACAGTGATGCTAGTTTTCAGACGGATCGGGATAACTTCCGATCGCAGTCAGGCTGGGTCTTTACCCTGAATGGAGGAGCAGTGACTTGGAAAAGTTCCAAGCAAGAGACCGTAGCTGATTCAACGTGCGAATCAGAGTATATTGCGGTGAGCGAAGCATCAAAGGAGGCTATATGGTTGAAGAACTTCATTGGAGACCTTGGAGTTGTGCCATCCATATAAGGAGCCCATGGAAATTTTCTGTGATAATGAAGGAGCGGTTGCCTTAACCAAGGAACCAAGGGATCATGGCAGATCTCGACATATCGACAGGAAATACCATTTTATTAGACATCGGGTAGAAGAGGGACTCCTCGTTGTGAAGAGGGTATCGTCAGAAGATAACCCAGCAGATCCCCTTACGAAGGGACTGAGTAGGGTCAAGCATCTTCAGCACGCTAGGAGCGTAGGGCTGAAGGACGATATTAGTTTAGATTAGATAGGTAGGAAACTTGTAATAGATAATGTCATACTCAACAATTGATGATTAAATAAAAGTGTGTTATTTATAAGAAAGTTTCTATCATGTGTTGATTATTTATCTATTTTTCGATTTTTTTGCATGTTTTGACTTCCTGAATAATGAGATTATTCGAACAGTCCACAATCGCTCATATGTTGGAAGTAGATATGAAGAAAGATTGTCATAAATTTGTTTGTAGATTGTCTGAAAAGTTTTAGACATAGCAAAGGTTTGCTGCAAAGTTTATGAGTGCTTATGAAATTAGTATTGAGCATTGGAACAGACCCACGCTTGCTGGTATTACTTCATGAATGTCATCACAAGTGATCGCAAGATGATAATATCATATAATCTTTAAACCTAGAGATATGGTTATTGTTTGCTAGTTGATTATACATTGATAATGCGAAAACGCATCAGTAACTTGATGTCATAAAACGCATTATTGTGTATGGTTTAACTGGTAAATGATAAAGGCATATTAGTCGACGTTTTTCTGTTCCTTTTATTCTATGAGGATAAAAGCGATATCTCGGCCACTTGATGATTTGGTTTGACTTATGTGCCGGGCCCGGTCAAGATGAAGTTGATGTGTTCAACTGAGTTCTATGTCGAACGAATCAGAGATCAAGAAACAAAATGTTGTACGATAAGTATCGTTAGCATGATATCTAGAACAGAGGATTATACGATCCCTTATCTAAAGGACAAGTTATTGGTCAGAGTTGACAGCGGCTATTGAAAGCTACGATTGCTATCGGGTACGGAAGTAATACGTGAGATATAGTTACTAGACTTATCCAAGTGGGAGACTGTTGGATTAATGTCTAAGTCAGTAACCATATTTGGTATATACTTGACCCGAGTGTGCATGGTCCTTTTGAGTTGCCTTCACCAAAGCAACTTGACAAGGTAATTTGATATGAGAGAGGAGATATTATGATTTATTAATATATTATAATAATAATATATTAAAGGAGAAATCATATTTATTTGATTAGTATTAGTCATGAATTAATTAGGAATTAATTTGGTGACTAAAAGAGACAAATTAAATAAAGGGGTATAAACTGTCAATTGTGTGATAGTTGAGTTTTGGGCTAGGAAACCTAATGGACTAAGGGGGAACGAAATTATGATGAAGGATCATCATATTTTCGTCCAAGGCCTCATTCCATAAGGTTTCTTGGGCTGCTTGGTGGCTAAGCTGTCCATTAGGGTTTTGACTGAAACCCTAGTACCCTATACTATAAATACATGCCCTATGCTTCAATTTAAGGCCACTTGATTCCAAGGGAACCCTAGGGCTGAAATTAGCATCATTCCCTTCTCTCTCTTAGTTTCCTTCTTGCTTCAAGGTGTTTGTGAGCCATTAGAGGCACTACAATTGTGGTGCTTGCTTTCAAGAGTTCAAGAGAGTTCAAGAGATCAAGGAAACTAGTTGTTATTGATATATAACAACGAAGGTATGTTTTCTACACTTCTATGTAAATTTCGAAAATTATAGAAGCATGCTAGGGTTTATTTTGTGTTCATAAAGTTGTATGTCTTATAGTGAAAACATAGATCCAAACTAAGGTTGCATGCACACATAGGATTGTTTGTATAAAACCTATCAAGTATGTCATCCACATACAATACCAAAAAGCTAACTATACTCCCACTAGCCTTGACATACACACAAGATTCATCTTCACTCCTAGAAAAGCCAAATTCCTTGACCTTTTCATCAAAGCAAAGATTCCATCTGCGAGGTGCTTGCTTTAATCCATAGATGGATTTCTCAAGCTTACACACTCTATTAGGGTACTCGTTACTGATAAAACCCTCTGGCTGACTCATGTAAACATCTTCAACCAACTTTCCATTAAGGAAAGCGGTTTGACATCCATTTGCCATATTTCATAGTCATGAAATGCAGCTATGGCTAACAGAACCCGAATAGACTTAATCTTGGCTATTGGAGAAAAGGTCTCATCATAATCCAATCCAGGAATTTAAGAGAAGCCCTTTGCAACCAGTCTAGCCTTATAAGTGTGTACTTTGCCATCCATGTCGGTCTTCTTCTTGAAGACCCATTTCCACCCTACAGTCTTACGACCTGGTACATTCTCAACCAAGTTCCAAACTTGATTGTCATACATGGATTGTATCTCGCTATCCATAGCCTCTTTCCATTTAGCAGACTTGGGGCCTGCCATGGCTTCCTCGTAGCTGTTAGGGTCATCTTGACTTACTAGTGTCCCATCACTAATAAGTGTCTCACCTTCTGCAGTAATATTGAATCCATAGTAATGCTCAGGTGCACTCCTAACTCTCGTGGAACGTCTCAGAGGTACAGATTCGTCAATTGGCTCAACAGGAGTTTCCTCCTCAAGTTGAGGGCTAGAGTTTGAAGTTCCTTCACCACTTGACTCTTGAATTTCTTCAAGATCAATTTTCTTCCCACTGTCTCCTTGGCTTATAAACTCTCTTTCTCGAAAGACTCCTCTTCTTGCTACAAAGACCACATTGTCACTAGGTCTGTAGAAGATGTAGCCAAAGGATTGTTGTGGGTAGCCGATAAAAATACACCTCTCGCTTCGAGGTTCGAGCTTATCATGAGTCTCGCGTCTCACGAAAGCCTCGCAACCCCAAATCTTGATGTGGTCTAGTTTAGGTACTTTACCAGTCCACATCTCGTGAGGAGTTTTGGCAACTTTCTTTGTAGGGACTAGATTAAGAATATGGGCGGCAGTCTCTAAGGCATACCCCCAAAATGAGATTGGTAGTGAAGCTCGACTCATCATGGAACGAACCATGTCTAACAAGGTTCGATTATGCCTCTCAGCCACACCATTCAACTGTGGTGTCCTGGGAGGTGTCAAATGTGTAGACAATCCCACATTCCCTTAGATAGTCGAGGAATTCTGAACTAAGATACTCACCACCTCGATCGGATTGAAGAATCTTAATGTTCCTGCCCAATTGATTCTCGACTTCCTGTTTAAATTCCTTAAACATCTCGAAAGTCTCTAACTTATGCTTGATTAAGTAGACATATCCATATCTACTGTAATCATCAGTAAAAGTCAAATAATAACGATTAGCATCCCTTGTGGCATGTTTGAATGGTCCACACACATCCGTGTGTATAAGGTCCAACAAACCTTCACCCCTTTCACACGAGCCTGTGAAGGGTGACTTTGTCATTTTTCCAAGTAAGCATGATTCGCAACTATCATCTGACTTTAGGTCAAACGACTCCAAGACTTCATCCTTTTGGAGTTGGCCTATGCGTTTCTTGCTTATATGTCCAAGACGACAATGCCATAATGATGCTTTATCCAAGTTATTATTATTAGGATAATCAATACACAAAACATTATTTCCTAAGTTATCTACAACAGATACAACTTCATACACACCATCACAAGGTAATGCTTTAAAATAAAGAACATTATTAAAGAAAGAATTAATCGAACCAACTTCATTATCAAATGAAAAGGTGAAACCTTGTTTATACAATGCATGAAAGGAAATAATATTTCTTGCCATTTCTGGCGAATAACAACATTTATTCAAATCTAAATTTAACCCACTACTTAGCGATAAAGTATAAACTCCAATCTTGGTGACAGGTGTAACTTTCCTATTCCCCATGATTAAGTTTATTCTTCCTTGCTCCACATTCTCACTTCTTCTTAGTCCCTGCAAGTCACAACAAATGTGAATACCACAGCCGGTATCAAGGACCCAAGACTTAGAATGGGGTGGGTTATTAGAAATGATAGTGTAAATACCTGCATGGTTGGGTTTAACTTTCCCATCCTTCACATCTTGCTGGTATTTTGGGCAGTTCTGCTTCCAATGTGATTTTTCATGGCAATAGAAGCATTCAGCCTCTTTTGGGTCAGAAAAAGGAGTGATGAAACCTTTCTTGGTTCCACTTGAGGAAGAGCCATCAAGGGTCCTAACCTTGGTACCCTTCGAAGAACTCTTTCTCTTCTTCCCTCGACTTTTCCCGATTGCCAAAACCGGAGTGGAGTTTGGAGTAGGAGTGTTAACAACCGACTTCCCCTTAAGACCTGATTCTGCAGTCTTGAGAAGTCCCTGAAGTTTGTTGAGTGTGACCTCTTCCTTATTCATGTGATATGTCATGCGGAATTGATCATAGCACGATGGTAAGGAGCGCAAAATTATATCTATTGCAAGCTCCTCAGGGAAGTTCACATTAAGCTTTAGCAATCGATCCACATACCTTTGCATTTTATGCATGTGGCTCGTGACGGAATCCCCGTCCTTCATCATGGTTGTTATCATGGAGCAGATGATTTCGTACCTCTCTTGTCGTGCACTTTGATGGTATCTTTCCATCAAATCTTGGTGCATTTCATAAGGTTAGATATCCTCTTAGTGTGTTGGTTAACCACACATGCTCCACCAACGACTTAGACAAAGTGTAAAGTGTAATTTCATGGATTAGCACCTTATTCACATTTTTCCCTAAAGTAACTAAGATTAGCAATTTAATAAAACATTTAGTTACTTTATAATATTCATCACACTTTGAATGAGAATTTATAAGTCCTTGTCTTACCCGTTCGGTTAACGACCCTCCACCAATCAAGCAAGCGGTGGGTGAGAGTAGACACCCATTAAGTCACCATTTTATAGGCAACAACCTTATACCCACCTTATAGACCGGCTTCATGAATGAGGCGTACTAGCGGTAAGACGACTTTGTTCTTATATATATATATATATATATATATATATATATATATATATATATATATATATATATATATATATATATATATATATATATATATAAAATTATTAAATCATCATAATATAAGTATAAGGGTTGAATTTTAAATTTTAAAATTCTAAGGGTTGGAACTAAAGTTTTAACTTAACTTTACTTGTTCCAAAACTTGAGGGCAAGTTTTGTAACTTTCAAAACTTTTCATTTCTTGTAACTTATGAGTTTAATAGAGTAATAAAATGAAGACTCTTCATTTTCTAACTCTTGTGTTCTTTTAATGGTTTTAATTCAAGTGTGACTCTTGGTTTTCCATAACTTGAGGACAAGTTATGGACTCCATTAAAACACATTATGATCAAGAATTAATCTACCACATAGGTTACAAATAATTCCTATGATCATCTAAAACATCATAAGAACAAGAACATGAATATGAACACATTCATAAATCAAAATTACACTTAAAACTTTGTAATTTTGATAACTAGTTGTTGTAAATGAATTAGAAAGAACATTACACCATCAAAACAAGTTTTCAAGTACCAAAACAGTTTAGGGTAATGTTTCTAGTCCATTTCCAGCAACTAAAGTCGAAATTCTGCAACCTGTCAACCCTACTCGCCAAGTGCAAGAACTTACTCGCCGAGTTGGTTGAAGATACACGTGAACTCGACGAGTCCCCCCTATGGACTCGACGAGTCCATTCGTAGACAGCAAGATTTTTGACTTTTTTCAACTTTTAAGCACAAATAAAAAGCAAACAAGCCTAGGCTCTGATACCACTGATGGGTTTTGAGCATTCTAACACTTCCTAAGTGTACATGCAACCCTAATAACCTTGGATCTATGTTTGTCTAATTATCATGCAAAGTTGAATTCCAAGGCTATATTCCTATCTAGCATACATGGGGAACAATTTTAACTTGAATGATAGATAGAATAACTTACCTTGTTGTTGCTTGTGTTCCTTGAAACCTTATGAGCCTAGCACCCCAAGTGTGATGCCTCAAATGCTTCACACAACACCAAATGCTCTTGGAAAGACTTATGAGAGAATCCACACTTCTTGAAATCGGCCAAGCCCTCTTGTTTCCTTAGTGTAGCCGATTTTGGTGGAGAATGAGATCCTTATATAGTGTTGACACATCTAGGGTTACACCATGTAAACCCTAATGTGTCATGACTCTTCATTTCCATGACCCATGGGTTTGTAACTCCCATGGAGCATCCATGGAGCATCCTATGGGTGGAACCCAACTTGATAATCCATGGAGCCTCTTAGCCCACTATACAAGATATGGATGATTTACATAATCAACCCATATATTTAATTAGTTATCTTTTGATCACTTAATTAATTCTAAATTAATTCTTGATCAAACTAATCAAATAATATTATTAATATATTAGAACTTATAATATATTAATAATCTCCAAGTGTTATTTCTCTCATTTAGTCTATCCAATTGCATGGTGCCATGCAACCCAAATGGACCATGCCGGGTCAGGTCAACTACATACCAGAAATAGTTATGGACTTAGACACCTTATCCAACATGAGCTTGTTGTGTTCTTGTGGACTTTAGAGAGTCAAGAAGAAGCATGAAAGGGTGTGAAGTCGAAGAACAAGCTGTGGATCTGAGCTTCCTTAGGGCTTGAGCACCATTTGAAGGTATAAAGCTCCAAACTTTCCCTCTCTTTCTGTTTTGTGCATTTTAGGGCCCGTTTTAGGGTTTTTGGTCCCAAGCTTGAGACTTTATGAGTTGATGCACTCCAAAGCTTAATAGCCGTCCTTTTAAGTGTATCTAATGGTGAAGAACCATAAAAATGAGATCTTGATCGTGTGAATATACCCATGCATGATGTTGTGAGCATTTTGGGTTATAAAAGTAAGAGTTTTTATGTGTTGTGACCTCACCAGCCATGCAAAGGCTTAAAGTCGATGACTTTATGGAGTAAGAGATGTTAGGAAGTCCATATCCAAGAGATAAGACAAGGTCTTAATGGGTTAAGACCCAGAAATGTATTTAAGCAAAAATGAGAGTACGCCCAGCGTAATCCTAGTACGCCCCACGTACTAGGCTGAGGTCCCCGATCAGATTTGTGCATGTTTGAGTACACTGAGCGTACCAAGAGAGGTACGCCCCGCGTAACCCCTCTGTGGGCTTGTGGACTAAGTGATCTTTTGGGCCGGAATCCTTGGGCCTGCTTAGTGGAGCCTGTGATCTGAGAATTAAATTGATGTCTTAGGCCTCATGTTGGGCTAGCCTTGTAGGATGAGGTTGGGCCTTGGTGGGCCCAATGGGTTAGGACCGTAATGGACTGGTAGATGGTCTATCTTTAGACCTGGTGATTGAGAAATTGGACTTAGTTCCTGATTGGGTTAATTGTTGGATTTAACACAGAGTTAGAAGTCGGTGTTTGGCAAGCAACATGATTGGAGGTTGATTCTTAGTGCCAGGTGAGTTTCCTCACTATACTGTACCCGGAAGGGTTTTTATTGTGTGACCGAAAGGTCGGATATGTTATGAGTTATATGCGTTGGATATGATAAGTTAATCGTTTGTATGTGCTATGTATGCTATGCTTGATATGGGCCAGAAGGCATTATGTTATGGGCCGGAAGGCATATATGATATGGGCCGGAAGGCGTTGTGATGTGAACCGTAAGGTTGACGCAAGTAGGACCGGAAGGTTTACCGAGTCGGGACGGAAGTCCCCTGAGACACATGGACCAGAAGGTCAGGGCCTGGAAAGGCGTATGTTGCTAAGTAGTATCTTGGGGAACTCACTAAGCATTTATGCTTACAGTTGTCATGTTATGTGTTTCAGGTATCAGTGATGTTCGTGGGAAGGCGTCGGCTTGATCAGTACACACACGAGATTTTTATGCTATGAGATCTTGGGATTTGTATATGTTTTGAAATGAGTTCAAACAATGATGTTTTTTTATGAATAATAAATGAATTATGTTCTTTATAAAATGCGAAAATAATTTTGAAAATTTACGGTGTTACAGTACAATCGAGCCGGTGTCGTCCCGTGATCCTGAGAAAACTTGAAACACATAGCACAAACAATGTAAGCACGAAGCTTAGTAAGTTCCCTAAAATACCACATATAACACATACTAGCTACTCGAGGCTATAACTTTGTGGGCTCTTTGGCCCTAACTCTGTAGACCCTCTGTTCCTAACTCTGTGGACCTTCCGGTCCTAACTCTGTGAACTCTAGAATACCCACAACATAAATCATAGAGAAATAATGCAGTGCAACACATCACATAAATAGCATACAAGATACTCTGTCACATAACCCTAGGTACCACTCAAGGTAAGGTATAGTGAGAAGACTCACCTCAGATGTCTCTGGTAATCTCGCACGCGTATACACTGGTCTAGCCTCTGCCTAAACACATAAACAATTATCTCAATCAATAACAACTCTCCAGGGTAGACTAATCCCTTCCATGTCCTCTAAGAAGGTTAAAAGACCATTTTACCCTTCAAATGGTCCACATTACCAATTGTTGACCAAACCCTAAAAGTCAACTCAAGTCAACGGTCAACTCTGACCTGACTCGTCGAGTACACAAAGGTGACTCAGCGAGTCCATGCATGTCTTCTAACTCTTCCAAGGCCTCACTCGACTCGTCGAGTGAACCTTCCACTCGACGGGTTTCCACTGGATTCGTATCGCGGGGAAACCCAACTCGACTCGTCGAGTCTCCCCATGGACTCGGCAAGTTGCTCCCATGTCAGCACTCATTTGACCTTCTAAGGTCAGATCTGTTCCTCTAATCCATAGATCTGGCTTCCCTATAACCAATAACCATGTAAAGGTCAAGGCTTGACATACATGCAAAGCTCACAAGGCTTTCCTTGGAGAAATGGCTCCAAGAATGGCATCAAAGTCTCATTCTCTCAATGAACCAACATAAAGCATACAAAATAAGGCCCTATGGACCTCTATGGGTCCAGATCTGGGATCTCTCACACAAAGGGACCCCATACTCATCACTACAAGCCATAGGAAGGTGTAGAAAACCCTAAAATCACCAATCTCACTCAAAATAGAAAAAGGAATTCGATTTGATACCTCTACAATGGAGATACGAGCTCAAGAACTCTGATTCAACAACTCCCTTGACCTCCCTTTGCTGGAAATGACTTCTCCCTTGCAAAATCACACCAAGAATGCTTAAAATGGATTTATCTCTCTCACTCTTCGCTCCAGCTCTCTAGGGTATCTCTCTCTGGACTGGTAGCCGCACAAGAGGGCTATAAGGTCCTTTAAATAGGTCTCAAACCCGGATAATTAGGGTTTTCCTTAACAGCACTGACTCGGCGAGTCCAAATACCCGACTCGTCGAGTCCCTTCATTAAACAGGTCATCAAGTCACAATCCTACTCGACGAGTTGAGGCATCAACTCGCCAAATCTCTTCATATCCAATAATAAAATACTCAAATTTCCATGCCTAGATATTCGAATGTTACAATATCTGCCTAAACCTACTTCTAGTGACGTCCAACACATATATGCTCATCATTCGAATGTGCACAGCTTCCCTGGAATGTTATGAAGCCTAGAAGCGTAGATCACCTCCACTGTGAATGGGGCAATTCTCTGAATTCCCATTAAAGCCAGTACACTCTAGACGATCATAGTTATCCAACTATGATACTTGAAACGTTATCCTCACAAGATTTATGGATATAACATGCATTCTTTGGTTTTGTTGGTTCCTTCAATAACATTAATGTGCTTAACATGTCTCCTTTATTCGATGATGTGTATAATGGGACTGCACTAGATTCTTCATTTCAAGTGTGTAGAAATTCATATAGGAACAGGTATTATCTTGTGAATGGTATCTATCTAGAATGTGCTTGTTTTGTGAAGTCACTATCTTGTTCAAATGATTGCAAAAGGTTGAATTTTAAGAGATTTCAAGAGAAGGCGAAAAAAGGATGTTAAACGAGCATTTGGTGATTTGAAAAAACGTTGGCACATTCTTAAATATCATACACCTTATATGAAGGAGAAGAAAACGAGTGATGTGATATATACGTGTATCATATTGCATAATATGCTTCTCGAAGTCGAAAGAAATGCGGTATGTAAGTATAACGAAAACGAGATCGTTCAACTGATACAAGTTTTTAAGGTTAGAAGCGAGGAATATTTGCTGAGAAGTACAATAATTCATGATATTAAGACGCATCATGTTCTTCGTAGAGACTTGACAGAACATATTTGGTCCGTCAACCACAACGATTTTATTGCAGAACCGAATGATAATTTAGATGGTCATTTTTCCGATAAAGATGTCATTTAGGTCTATGTACGTTTGGTAATTTTAGTTTTCATGTTATTTATTAATTCTATATTTTTTGTTGGTTGTAATTTTCGTTGAACTTTAACTCTATGCTTTTATTTATTATTTTATTTCTAGTGAAAGACAGTCAACAACCACTGATCGATGTTATTACCTTGTGAAACAAGAAATGAATGATGCAATTACCGTGATGTCATTCTTCATTAGTCTATTCCTGGGAAGCTTCATGCTTAGTTACCTTTTCATGCCGTTCCGTAGTTACGCACAAGGTCGGCTACCCTTTCGGCATTTTATAAGTAAAGAATGGCTTCTACACGACACCCCGTTCAATAAAACTTCACAAGATTACAAAAAAGAAAGACTTATTACATTAGTCTTTGCCACTAGACTCTGTATATAAACTAATTATGTGATCTATGCAGTATACACCCTCCTCATCTCATCACTATTTTACCAACAGATTTGACTGACCTGTGAGGCTTTCAGCAAGGAAGCCAGAGATGATGGGGGATATGACTCAGTTAGGGTCTTTAATGGCTGCCGTAATGTTCGTATGGGCAATATTCCGGCAACTGTTTCCAGAAGAGTTCCAAAGGGATGTCAGGAAATACGTTAACAAAGTAGTTAGCTATGTGTACCCTTATGTCGAAATCACTTTCCATGAATACCAACCAGACAGCTGGTTCGAGCGAAGCAAAGCCTTTGTTTCCATTGAACGTTACCTCAGCACCAACTCCTCCAACAGAGCCAAAAGGCTCAAAGCAAACGTCGTCAAAGACTGTGAATCCGTCGTCCTGAGTATGGACGACTACGAAGAGGTCACAGACGAGTTCCAAGGCATCAAGATCTGGTGGACGTCGAGTAAAAGCATCCCACAACAGCGTGCTCTCTTCTCCTATCGAGGTGAGGAGGAGAAACGCTATTATAGGCTCACATGTAAAAGAGAACACCGAGATATCATTACTAAAGTTTACTTGCAACATGTACTCGATGAAGGAAAGGCTATTGCAGTGAAAACAAGGCAACGAAAGCTGTATACTAACAACAAGAGTGAGAACTGGTCGGGTTACAGGAGGACTATGTGGAGCCATATCATATTCGAGCACCCTTCCACATTCGACACTCTTGCAATGGACCCGAAAAAGAAGAAAGAGATTTTAGATGATCTTATGATGTTCAGCAAGTCGAAAGACTACTACAAGAAGGTGGGCAAGTCATGGAAACGAGGATATCTTCTTTATGGTCCCCCAGGAACGGGAAAGTCTAGCATGATTGCTGCCATGGCTAACCTTCTGGAATACGACATTTATGATCTTGAACTAACATCCGTGAAGGATAACACGGACTTGAGGAAGCTACTCATTGACACATCAAGTAAGTCTATAATTGTGATTGAAGATATCGACTGTTCACTTGATTTAACTGGTCAGCGAAAGGAGAAAAAAGAAGAGAGTAAAGAGGAGGAGAAGGATCCAGTTAAGAAGGCCGAGGAGGAAAAGGGTAAGAAGAATAAGGGAAGTGAAGTGACTTTATCTGGGCTTTTGAACTTCATTGATGGGCTATGGTCGGCTTGTGGGAGTGAGAGACTGATCGTGTTCACAACAAACTTTGTTGAAAAGCTCGACCCTGCTCTGATTAGGAGAGGGAGGATGGATAAGCATATCGAGCTTTCCTATTGTTGTTTCGAAACATTCAAGGTGCTTGCAAAGAACTATTTGGATCTTGAATCACACGACTTGTTTTCAATCATCAGTCGACTCTTGGAGGAGACCAAGATGACTCCAGCTGATGTTGCGGAGAATTTGATGCCAAAGTCCTTTGAAGAGAATGCTGAGAGTTGTTTGAACAAGTTGATCCAATCTCTGGAGAATGCAAAAGAAGAAGCAAGGCTGAAAGCTGTGGAGGATGCCAGGATCAAAGCCGAGGAAGAAGCAGCTAAGAAGATTGAAGAAAATGGTGAGAAGGTACAAGAGAGTGATGCAAAGCTAGGTGATGAAGAAGGAAAGAAGACTGATAAACATACTGATGTAAAAGAAAACGGTGTCATCACTGCATAGTAAAGAATTACTACCAATTGTTTTTACTTTCTTGATATGTTTATATTGTTCTGTCCTTTTCGCTTGGTTGTAAATTGTAATGCGTTGGTAGCTTTGACTTACAAGTACTCAAATGAAAGTCAAAAGTCAAGTGTGGTAGTTGTGTGTTGACGTGATTCAAAAATAAACTGCTTATTATATTAGGATTTCAGCCATTCCGCATGCCATACATAATAGTATATACCAACAGGATTAGTGAATAATATAATGTATATATTTATCTTTTTGGAAAGTCCAAATATAGTGTAGCGGTGTGTGTGGTTGATGAAAGATGCGTCATACATAGATTGTGACCTGTGAGTTCAAATCTTGTTGTTGACCAAAGTGTATATTTTATGTGTGTAATAAAATGTGTCAAAGAACTTTATTTAATATATCACAAATTAGTCATATCCCAAAAGTGTAGTTCCCATAATAAAAAGAGTACGAGTACACTCGACAATACGCTCACAACCCCTTTGTGTGAAAGAACTTAATTTAATATTACAAATTACTCAGATCCCAAATACGCTCACAACCCCTGTGTGTGTGAACGTCTGTTTGAGGCTCGATGACATCAATGAACACCAATCCAGGTCGACACCTTGGCATGCCGAGCTCGGTTCGGTAATTTGGTGGAAATGTATTGAGTTTGACCAAGTGCATTGGACCAATGGGGCAACCGCTCTTTTTGGTTTATTTTGTTTTAATTCCTATAAATACAATGTACAACTCATTTCATTTAACACGTCAAAATCATCTTCTACTTCTTATAAATTCTTTCTAAAAATATCATCTTCATCGTCTTCATCAGGCATATTTGATGCATTTCTTGAAACGGCAATAGAGGTCATTCAATCATGACCGGATAACCGGAGAACCACGAGCATCATTTGCTACGACCCATGGTACTCAGCCCACGACGTCACTTCTCAATCCGCTATGATGCATGGTATTCGAACCATAACATCACTCCTCAATCTGCTACGATGTATGGTACCCGATGATGGACATGTATGATAGATAGGAATATAACCTTGGAATTCAACTTTGCATGATAATTAGACAAACATAGATCCAAGGTTATTAGGGTTGCATGTACACTTAGGAAGTATTAGAATGCTCAAAACCCATAAGTGGTATCAGAGCCTAGGCTTGTTTGTTTGTTATTTGTGCTAAAAAGTTGAAGAAAGTCGAAAAACTTGCTGTCTGACTGCTGGACTCGTCGAGTCCATGGGGGGACTCGTCGAGTTCACTTGTATCTTCAACCTACTCGTCGAGTAGGTTAATGCACTCGGCGAGTAGGGTCGACAGAGTGCAGATTTTCGACTTTAATTGCTGGAAATGGATTAGAAACATTACCCTAAACTGTTTTGGTACTTGAAAACTTGTTTTAGATGGTGTAATGTCTTTTCTAATTCATTTACAACAACTAGTTATCAAAATTACAAAGTTTTAAGTGTAATTTTGATTTATAAAATTGTTCATATTCATGTTCTTGTTCTTATGATGTTTAGATGATCATAAGAATTATTTGTAACCTATATGGTAGATTAATTCTTGATCATAATGTATTTTAATGGAGTCCATAACTTGTCCTCAAGTTATGGAAAACCAAGAGTCACACTTGAATTAAAACCATTACAAGAACACAAGAGTTAGAAAAATGAAGAGTCTTCATTTTTTATTACTCTATTAAACTCATAAGTTACAAGAAATGAAAGGTTTTGAAAGTTACAAAACTTGCCCTCAAGTTTTGGAAAAAGTAAAGTCTTATTAAAACTTCAGTTCCAACCCTTAGAATTTTAAAAGTTAAAATTCAACCCTTATACTTATATTATTATAATTTAATAATTATATATATATATATATATATATATATATATATATATATATATATATATGTATATATATATATATATATATATATATATATATATATATGTATAAGAACAAAGTCGTCTTACCGCTAGTACGCCTCATTCACGAAGTCGGTCTATAAGGTTGTTGCCTATAAAATGGCAACTTAATGGGTGTCCACTCTCACCCACCGCTCGCTTGACTGGTGGAGGGTCGTTAGCCGAACGGGTAAGACAATAACTTATAAATTCTCATTAAAAGTATAATGAATATTATAAAGTAACTAAATGTTTTATTAAATTCCCAATCTTAGTTACTTTAGGAAAATGTGAATAAGGTGCTAATCCATGAAATTACACTTTACACTTTGTTTAAGTCGTTGGTGAAGCATGTGTGGTTAACCGGCACACTAACTTGGACTTAACAAGGTAGGTAAAGGGTGACTTAAGGTTTATTATAGTATCGGTGAAGCATGTGTGGTTTACCGGCACATCGATCGAGTGATAAACTTTAAGGGTACCAAGTGATTTGCATGGTTACTTCACACCTCGTTTTGTGATCCTTGGTATCCCAGTCACAAAACTTGGAGGGCACACTCGAGATTGAAACATGCCTTTGAAAAGTTCATTGAATCTCAAAGAATCTAGGAATTTCTAAGAACCAATCAAAACCTAATATGTAATATTTCGGTTTTCGTGGTGGAAATTGGTGAATCGTCATTCGCCTACCTTTCAAATATGTTATAGCTTGGATTACGGCATACCTCTTCTACGTTATAATATATTGTGATTGGATCCTAGCCTTAATATTACATTTGGGTTTTTTATTAAGGACTCTCTTAATATCTAAACTAATCTTGTCCAGATGTCTTCAAACAATGCTGCTTCTGGCTCTAATCCTAATGGCTCATTTACCCTTATGAACTTGTGTAGGAAAGTCACCTTTGATGGATCCAACTACAATGAGTGGATCAGAAACATCAGGATGATTACCCGCTACGAGGACAAAGAATATATCCTTGACAAGGAGCTTAAGGAGATTGATGAGACCACTGCAAATCCTCAGGAGATCGCTGACTTTCAGGCACATGAAAGGGATGTGTAACAACGCAAATTTTCAAATAAATTTTTCATTTTTAAATAAAGTGAGTTCATTCAACCAATAAAATTTATTTCATGTTTCAAACAAATACATATGTAAAATCCCCAAGATCTCAAATAGCAGCAGTGTGTATGCATCATGTCGGCGCCTTCCCACGATCCTCGCTAGTACCTGAAACACATACATAACCACTTGTAAGCATAAATGCTTAGTAAGTTCCCCAGTATACCACTTACACATATACGCCTTTCCAGGCCCGGACCTTCCGGTCCACAGTACAATGCCTTCCGGCCCATATGATAATCGCCTTCCGACCCATAAGATAATTGCCTTCCGGCCCATAAGATAATTGCCTTCCGGCCCATAACATGATTTCCTTCCGGCCCATAAACATATATAACACATAATACATTTACTCTAACACATATATCACATATATCATATATCATACCTGACCTTCCTGTCACATAATACATTGCCTTCCGGCCCATAGAAACATACATAGCATGCATAGCAACTATTCCTTTCAATTATAGCATATATATAACACATAACATATCCGACCTTCCGGTCACACAGTCAAACCCTTCCGGGTACAGTATAGTGAGAAGACTCACCTTGTGGTAATGTAAGCTATCAACTCTTGAAACTACTCGCACTCGATCCGCCGATCTGCAGACTCCCTATAATACCATATACCCTTATTAATACTCTTATCATTCAAGACAACTGACCCTAAGAATTTACATGCAGGTCAACTCTGGTCAACGGTCAACTTGACCGGACTCGTCGAGTGCAAAGGCGACTCGGCGAGTCTAGACGTCCTCCTCGAATTTCCCTGTTGTTGCCCTTCTACTCGTCGAGTATCCCTCTTGACTCGACGAGGTCCTCGTGGAAGAATCGCGGGGCCACCCCGACTCCACTCGCCGAGTCTGAAGAACAACTCGGCGAGTCCCAGTGAATCTTCAAGCTACTCGCCGAGTCTGCTCATCCGACTCGGCGAGTCCATGCCATGCAGTCGATCACTGCTTCCTGAAACACGTATGGTCCCGAAATACACACTCATGGGACTATCTGGACCTCTAAACATCCTATTACTGGGGTATAAACACCTGGGTAACAACATAATAATCCCTCTAATCATCAAATGGGTTCTATAAACCCTAACTTCATATATACATCAATCACAGAAGAACGAAATCCGAGATATTACCTGATTGATGCACTTTCTGTGTCCCCAATCCTCAGAACGTGATTCTCTTGCTATTCCTTTAGCTAAACCTTCCTCTTCTTTGCACACAACTCTTCCAAACCCAACAATGGTCTTCAATCTTTGTTCCAGATGCACACAATCGTTCTAGGGTTCTTCTCAGTAAGCAAAAACGAACAATGACGGCCTAAGAGGCGTTATAAACGATCCAAAACCAAACGGCTAGGGTTTCTGCTGAACAGCGTCGACTCGCCGAGTCCCTAATGGACTCGTCGAGTCCAGTCGCGAATCTGCGACCAAGTCTGTGGTCCTACTCGGCGAGTCAGGCACCAACTCGCCGAGTCCCCTCCTAAAATGCCCCAAGAATAGTTTTAAAACAATACCTGAAATTCCGGGCTGTTACAGGATGCTACGAAAGTAGCATGCATCATGATGGCCACGATGACAGCGGAACTCCAAAAGTCCTATGAGGATTTCTACCCTTATGAAATGCACCAAGATTTGATGGAAAGATACCATCAAAGTGCACCACAAGAGAAGTATGAAATCATCTGCTCCATGATAACAACCATGATGAAGGACGGGGATTCTGTCACGAACCACATGCAGAAGATGCAAAGGTATGTGGATCGATTGTTGAAGCTTAATGTGAACTTCCCTGATGAGCTTGCAATAGATATAATTTTGCGCTCCTTACCATCGTGCTATGATCAATTCCGCATGACATATCACATGAATAAGGAAGAGGTCACACTCAGCAAACTTCAGGGACTTCTCAAGACCGCTGAATCAGGTCTTAAGGGGAAGTCGGTTGTTAACACTCCTACTCCAAACTCCACTCCAGTTTTGGCAATCGGGAAAAGTCGAGGGAAGAAGAGAAAGAGTTCTTCGAAGGGTACCAAGGTTAGGACCCTTGATGGCTCTTCTTCAAGTGGAACCAAGAAAGGTTTCGTCACTCCTTCTTCTGACCCAAAAGAGGCTGAATGCTTCTATTGCCATGAAAAATGACATTGGAAGCGAAACTGCCCAAAATACCAGCAAGATGTGAAGGATGGGAAAGTTAAACCCAACCATGCAGGTATTTACACTATCATTTCTAATAACTCACCCCATTCTAAGTCTTGGGTCCTTGATACCGGCTGTGGTATTCACATTTGTTGTGACTTGCAGGGACTAAGAAGAAGTGAGAATGTGGAGCAAGGAAGAATAAACTTAATCATGGGGAATAGGAAAGTTACACCTGTCACCAAGATTGGAGTTTATACTTTATCGCTAAGTAGTGGGTTAAATTTAGATTTGAATAAATGTTGTTATTCGCCAGAAATGGCAAGAAATATTATTTCCTTTCATGCATTGTACAAACAAGGTTTCACCTTTTCATTTGATAATGAAGTTGGTTCGATTAATGCTTTCTTTAATAATGTTCTTTATTTTAAAGCATTACCTTGTGATGGTGTGTATGAAGTTGTATCTGTTGTAGATAGCTTAGGAAATAATGTTTTGTGTATTGATTCTCCAAATAATAATAACTTGGATAAAGCATCATTATGGCATTGTCGTCTTGGACATATAAGCAAGAAACGCATAGGCCAACTCCAAAAGGATGGAGTCTTGGAGTCGTTTAACCTAAAGTCAAATGATAGTTGCGAATCATGCTTACTTGGAAAAATGACAAAGTCACCCTTCACAGGCTCGTGTGAGAGGGGTGAAGGTTTGTTGGACCTTGTACACACGGATGTGTGTGGACCTTTCAAACATGCCAGAAGGGATGCTAATCGTTATTATTTGACTTTTACTGATTATTACAGTAGATATGGATATGTCTACTTAATCAAGCATAAGTCAGAGACTTTCGAAAGGTTTAAGGAAATTAAACAGGAAGTCGAGAATCAATTGGGCAGGAACATTAAGATGCTTCGATCCGATCGAGGTGGTGAGTATCTTAGTTCAGAGTTCCTTGACTATCTAAGGGAATGTGGGATTGTCTCACAATTGACACCTCCCAGGACACCGCAGCTGAATGGTGTAGCTGAGAGGCGTAATCGAACCTTGTTAGACATGGTTCGTTCCATGATGAGTCGAGCTTCGCTACCAATCTCATTCTGTGGTTATGCCTTAGAGACTTCCGCCCATATCCTTAATCTAGTCCCTACAAAGAAAGTTGCCAAAACTCCTCACAAGATGTGGACTGGTAAAGTACCCAAACTAGACCACATCAAGATTTGGGGTTGCGAGGCTTTCGTGAGACACAAGACTCATGATAAGCTCGAACCTCGAAGCGAGAGGTGTATTTTCATCGGCTACCCACAGCAATCCTTTGGTTACCTCTTCTACAGACCTAGTGATAATGTGGTCTTTGTAGCAAGAAGAGGAGTCTTTCGAGAAAGAGAGTTTATAAGCCAAGGAGACAGTGGGAGGCAAATTGATCTTGAAGAAATTCAAAAGTCAAGTGGTGAAGGAACTTTAAACACTAGCCCTCAACTTGAGGAGGAAACTCCTGTTGAGCCAATTGACGAATTTGTACCTCTGAGGCATTCCACGAGAGTTAGGAGTGCACCTGAGCATTACTATGGTTTCCATATTACTGCAGAAGGTGAGACACTTATTAGTGATGGGACACTAGTAAGTCAAGATAACCCTAACAGCTACGAGGAAGCCATGGCAGACCCCGAGTCTGCTAAATGGAAAGAGGCTATGGATAGCAAGATACAATCCATGTATGACAATCAAGTTTGGAACTTGGTTGAGAATGTACCAGGTCGAAAGACAGTAGGGTGCAAATGGATCTTCAAGAAGAAGACCGACATGGATGGTAATGTACACACTTATAAGGCTCGACTGGTCGCAAAGGGCTTCTCTCAAATTTTTGGAGTGGATTATGATGAGACCTTTTCTCCAGTAGCCAAGATTAAGTCTATTAGGGTTATGTTAGCCATAGCCGCATTTCATGACTATGAAATTTGGCAAATGCATGTCAAAACCGCTTTCCTTAATGGAAAATTAGCTGAAGATGTTTACATGAGTCAGCCAGAAGGTTTTGTCAGCAACGAGTACCCTAATAGAGTTTGTAAGCTTGAGAAACCCATTTATGGATTAAAGCAAGCACCTCGCAGATGGAATCTTTGCTTTGATGAAAAGGTCAAGGAATTTGGCTTTTGTAGGAGTGAAGATGAATCTTCTATGTATGTCAAGGCTAGTGGGAGTATAGTTAGCTTTTTGGTATTGTATGTGGATGACATACTACTCATAGGGAACGACATCCCAACCCTTCAGGAAGTAAAGTCCTGGCTTGGGAAGTGTTTCGCTATGAAGGACCTTGGTGAAGCTGCCTATATTCTAGGGATAAGGATCTTGAGAGATCAGAGTAAAAGACTAATTGGACTTAGTCAGAGTACCTACTTGGATAAGGTACTGAAGAGATTCAGCATGCAGGACTCCAAGAAAGGAGAGTTACCCATCCTGAGTAACGCCAAATTGAGTAAGACACAAAGCCCTAGCACTGAGTGTGACATCCCCAAAATCACGGCCAGAAAAGACCGATTTTTTGTTTATGCTTTATAAAAATCAGAGTACTTCATTTTATAAAAAGGTTGCGGAATTTGTTCCCAGAAAAACATGGTAAATACGTTATTAAAACATTTTCGAAGAAACGTATTTATTTCATTTTAAAATGTTTGGGATGTCATCGTTAATACCGAAACATAAGCATAAACAGAACTTACAATGATTTACACTAGTGATCTACATCTCTTTTAAATCTCTCAGTGTAATGTCACTTCACTTCGTCACCTATGATATACATAAACTGAGTGGGTCAGGTTGGGAAACCTGGTGAGTACATAGGGTTTTCAACCCACAATAATATAATTACTATGTTCAATCAAACAATCAACCCAATTACCCATCCCCATTATCTTCTTTACTCTTTAAGGATTTAACCTAAGAGTCATCTATCCTGCATTCGTTTATTCCGAAGTCCCTTACCTCCAGGGTTATAGGACTGACACTAAATCCATAGCTGCCAATGTTCGTTCATAAAGCACTAATTCCATAGCTGCTATGGTCTATTCATCAGGTACTAAATCCATAGCTACCAGTCTTTATCTAATAGGTACTAAGTCCATAGCTACCAATGTTCAACAGGTACTAAGTTCATAGCTACCAATTCCCAACAGGTACTAAATCCATAGCTACCAACGTTTAACAGGTACTAAGTCCATAGCTACCGGTGTTTGTCCCATAGGCACTAAGTCTATAGCTGCCAATGTATCATCTTCTATCTCTCATCATTCATCTACCCATCTCATACCCAACATATTCGTATATATAAAATACGTATACAGCTTAAATTCTTTAAAACATGTATAAAACGTTCATCCAGCATAGACAGCAAGTATTCAGATAATATGCACACATAGCACGTAGTTTATATAAAATACTTCATATCTATGTGTAAGATGAAAGGGACTATGCACTCACCTGAGAAGGTGGTGACTCGGTACTCGGACAGCGCTTCGAAACCTAATATTATCACCACTAGATTTTAGTCTAATATTACCGTCACTAATTATTAGTCTTATTATTATTATTATTATTATTATTATTATTATTATTATTATTATTATTATATAAGCGTTTAAACAATACTTTCCAACTACTATGTACAGACAGGGGCCAGACATAAAACACCGGAGGGCAGGACCATTTTGGCGTATAGCACTTCTGAAATCCAACAACCCTATGCGGCCGTTTAAACCAGATTCCCCGTACCGCGAGTAGTTAAAAGATATTATAACGACACTTATATAATTCATAATAATAGCTCAAATATTTATTATAAATTTATAATAACAATACTAATTTTAAATATAAACTATATTTAAAATAGGGTAAGCATAACTTACTTTCAAGAGGATTTTAGCTAGGAGTCGGGCTCTGCAGGGGCAGAACTTCGTCGCTGAATCTTTCTAAGAAAGATTCGTGCAGCGCTTCAGCGCTCACCTTACTATACTAAAACAACAGAAAGAGAAGTCGAATCACGAGGGACCGAAATGCTCGGGGGATAAGGAGAGAAAGACTCTTGAATCAAGATAATGGTGCAAGAAATATGAGAGCCCAAGGCTCTTATTTATACTAATTGAATTTTCAAAAACTACCCTCCATAATTACTTAATGACCTTTTAGTTATATAAACAACTAAATACCCCTCTATAATACTATTTTAAATGGATTTAATGATATTTGTACTAAACTAATGTCGAAAGAACTCAACATTAGTCTTATAATGACCGCATCATCGATACCTTTCTAATGATATATACATATGTATATATATGTGTACGTATACATGATTTACACTTTATTTTAATACGTAAATATGCTATTATAATCTGTAACTCGTTCATACGAACTCCGTTTTTGACGTTCCTTATATCCACGCGTAGGTGGAGACGTACTCTACAACTTTCGTTTAGACTCCGTTGGCTAATTTTGACTTTATTTTTAAAGTTATACTTTTAACAGGCCGGGACAGGATTGGTCCGTTAAAATCTCATAACTTCTTTATCCGATGTCCATTTTCGTCTGTCTTTTTATCGTTACGCTACTAATAACGATATCTTCGATTCTTGTTTAGGTTTTGTCGGCTAAAAATCAATCGATCTAAAATTCAAATTTCGGGCTGTACACCGCTAATCCGAAACTTCGAAAAATCATAACTTCTGCATACGAAGTCAGATTTGGGCGTTCTTTTTATCGATGTTCTTAGTTTAACATATTCTACGACTTTCGTTTAGAGCGCTAAGGCTAAATCTCTCTCTATCATAAATTTACTATTTACGCTTCCCGGCGCCGTGCCGGTTCCGACGCGAAACTTCGACGGGTCATAACTTCTTCGTTATAACTCGGATTTCGGCGTTCTTTATATGTACGGAAACCTTGTGACATATTCTACAACTTGGTTAAGATTATTTATTCTAAATAATCGTTTTGTCGAAAAGTCATTTTTGACCCCTATTGCCTTTAAATTGACTAGCCCGGATCTGCGGGCGTTACAATTATCTCCCCCTTAAGATGATTACGTCCCGGAATCATCAACGAAAAAGGGCTCATATAATGACTCCATACGTCATCTCTTCATCCTAGGTAATAATTATAACTTCTATATTCCTTCAAGTCTATCTCTTAGACTCATTGACTGTAAGCAGTACTCGATCGTGCACCTGCTCTCTACCTCAGGCTAGACTTTAAATTATGACCTATCATCATGTGATGCACGTTTAGACTTAGGTCTCTTAGAGTTAAATTCTAAAATAGACTATGCCTTCCTTCATGTTCTAATGTGATATAATCACACTTTAACATGTAGCGTTTCTGGCTACCAACTTCTTTAACAACGAACGCGATACTTCTATTGATCGCTTTGATTTCAATTGTTTGGTTTAAGTCGGACGCTACATTGAACTTGGTTCCCTAAACCACGCAACATACTCATCGTAGTCGGACTCAATTTGGTATGACCACTAGGATCGGAAATCAACAATCTTTTTAGTCATTATCGAAACGATGGTAATGACATACTTGAAAAAAATGAAATCAATTACTAGCTTCTTGGTAACCTTGTGACTTTCCCCGATCCAAGTGTGAGTCCTGTGCTTCCGGTAGTATAGGCCTCTACTACCATTCACACCTACTCATACTCGTCCCAAGTATTGTCTCGCAGTTTCCCAAGTCACCATGCAGCAATTCATACAATCATTCAACACATCAGATAACAAAACGAAGGTTTTATATCATTTCTTGAAACGATTACATAGGTGTTCAAGTTCACCCTAGACTATGCCTCTACTAGGCTACATCATACGAAACTATGACTACTGCATAATCCGATCCTCGGGTAAGAAGTCCTCATTCTTGATTCCTCGCATGGTTCTCTGCTTCGTCGAGGATCATGTGAAATGCCCTTGGCCTTGGTGGCGTTTCTGGTATTGCTGCTTTATTTTTCCTTGGGCAGTCTCTGGACATGTGCCCCTTGCCTCCACATCCATAGCATACTTTGTCATTATGCGTGCAGTCTTTGGAATAGTGACCAGTCCTCCCACACTTGTAACAAGTCACTTCTTCGTTGCACTTTCCACCATGCTTCTTCTTGCATCTATCACACCATCTTGCTTCACCTCCATTTGCTCCTCCAAGCTTTGAGAATTTGCTTTCCTTGTTCGGCCTCGAAGATCCTTCAAACTTCCGCTTCTCTCCTACCTTATCTTTTTCTAGACCCTTTTCTCTTATCTGGGCCTCTACGTTCTTAGCTGCCCTAACAGCTGCTTTCAAGGTAGTTGTCATTTTGACCATTGGGCCAAAGTCAGTGGGCAGCCCGTTAGCAAACCTATCAATCTTGGAGAGTTCAGTAGGCACAAAGTAGGGGAATAGCTTCATCCTCTCGGTGAATGCGGTGGCATACTCATCAACACTCATCTTTCCTTTCTTCAGGTTCTGAAACTCGTTGTTTAGGTCTATCAGATCTATCTCCGAGCAGTATTGAATTTTCAATTGTTTCAAAAACTCTTCCCACGACATCCTTAAGGCTTCTCCTCGTGGCATCGTATCTGCCAATAGCTTCCACCAGCTCAAGACTCCAGTTTTCAGCTGTCTTACTGCGAAGACAGTCTTCTGTTTCTCGTTACAGCTGCAGCTCTCAAACACCATCTCCATCTCAGAGATCCAATCCATAATCTCAACCGGCTTCGGGCTTCCTGAGAGACTTGGTGGTTTCGCACCCAAGAAATTCTTGTACATCCGCCATCCTTGTTGTTTCTCCCTTCTGGGCCATCCCTTTGCTCACCTTGAGTCCCTACTTGACTCACTTGGCGGCTGTAGTTCCCTTCCTCAGATTGCTCGGGAACTGGCTCCGTCGGTTCAACATGTACGGTAGGTTCGTCCCTGTTCAACATTTGTCTCATTTCTTCCCTTTGTTCAGCTAACATAGCCCGAATCATGGCTTGAACTCCAGCCATGGTGACTGGCTCAGGCGCAACTTCTTCAACAACAGGTATTTGCTGAACCACTGGGGGTTGGTTTCGGTTCCCATTCGCATTTACGTTTCCGCTACGGGTTCTTGCCATTTTGATCTCTACACCGAATAAGGTGAATCTAGATCTTAATTTAGGATTGACATCTTAAATCATCCTTATCACCCCGAAACGTTTATATGCTAGTTCTAATATCGTATTTAAACGCTTAGAATCCTAAACACATAAGGTTTCCAGATCCGGTCGGCAACAGACCATAGATCCGAACAAATCATATCATGCGCAAAGCATTTAGCACATAAAAGCAATTTAGGCATTATTCCTAAAATAAGCTAGTGCTCACACTTCACAATCATCGCTTAACATTCTAAGTTTAAGTCTAGAAATAAATCCATATTCCTAGTTCTCTTAAACTAATGCTCTGATACCATTTGTAACACCCCCCTCTGGCACGTATCACAATATTGTCCGCTTTGGGCCACTCGACACGAGGACTTCCCAGCGGGTCACCCATCCCGGTACTACTCCCGCCCAAGCACGCTTAACTGCAGAGTTCTTATGGGATCTGCTGCTCTCACGACTTTAAAACGCATTGTGATAGGGAAGGTATCCACACCCCTTATAAGGAATGCTTAGTTCTCCTTCCCAGCCGATGTGGGATCAGATCTAACCCACTTATTTGTAACACCCCCCTCTGGCACGTATCACAATATTGTCCGCTTTGGGCCACTCGGCACGAGGACTTCCAAGGGGGTCACCCATCCCGGTACTACTCCCGCCCGAGCACGCTTAACTGCAGAGTTCTTATGGGATCTGCTGCCCTCGCGGCTTTAAAACGCGTTGTGATAGGGAAGGTATCCACACCCCTTATAAGGAATGCTTAGTTCTCCTTCCCAGCCGATGTGGGATCAGATCTAACCCACTTTCACCCCCCATTATAGGGTTCGACGTCCCTGTCGAACACATCGACCCGTGCCCTGGCTCTGATACCAACTGTGACATCCCCAAAATCACGGCCAGAAAAGACCGATTTTTTGTTTATGCTTTATAAAAATCAGAGTACTTCATTTTATAAAAAGGTTGCGGAATTTGTTCCCAGAAAAACATGGTAAATACATTATTAAAACATTTTCGAAGAAACGTATTTATTTCATTTTAAAATGTTTAGGATGTCATCGTTAATACCGAAACATAAGCATAAACAGAACTTACAATGATTTACACTAGTGATCTACATCTCTTTTAAATCTCTCAGTGTAATGTCACTTCACTTCGTCACCTATGATATACATAAACTGAGTGGGTCAGGTTGGGAAACCTGGTGAGTACATAGGGTTTTCAACCCACAATAATATAATTACTATGTTCAATCAAACAATCAACCCAATTACCCATCCCCATTATCTTCTTTACTCTTTAAGGATTTAACCTAAGAGTCATCTATCCTGCATTCGTTTATTCCGAAGTCCCTTACCTCCAGGGTTATAGGACTGACACTAAATCCATAGCTGCCAATGTTCGTTCATAAAGCACTAATTCCATAGCTGCTATGGTCTATTCATCAGGTACTAAATCCATAGCTACCAGTCTTTATCTAATAGGTACTAAGTCCATAGCTACCAATGTTCAACAGGTACTAAGTCCATAGCTACCAATTCCCAACAGGTACTAAATCCATAGCTACCAACGTTTAACAGGTACTAAGTCCATAGCTACCGGTGTTTGTCCCATAGGCACTAAGTCTATAGCTGCCAATGTATCATCTTCTATCTCTCATCATTCATCTACCCATCTCATACCCAACATATTCGTATATATAAAATACGTATACAACTTAAATTCTTTAAAACATGTATAAAACGTTCATCCAGCATAGACAGCAAGTATTCAGATAATATGCACACATAGCACGTAGTTTATATAAAATACTTCATATCTATGTGTAAGATGAAAGGGACTATGCACTCACCTGAGAAGGTGGTGACTCGGTACTCGGACAGCGCTTCGAAACCTAATATTATCACCACTAGATTTTAGTCTAATATTACCGTCACTAATTATTAGTCTTATTATTATTATTATTATTATATAAGCGTTTAAACAATACTTTCCAACTACTATGTACAGACAGGGGCCAGACATAAAACACCATAGGGCAGGACCATTTTGGTGTATAGCACTTCTGAAATCCAACAACCCTATGCGGCCGTTTAAACCAGATTCCTCGTACCGCGAGTAGTTAAAAGATATTATAACGACACTTATATAATTCATAATAATAGCTCAAATATTTATTATAAATTTATAATAACAATACTAATTTTAAATATAAACTATATTTAAAATAGGGTAAGCATAACTTACTTTCAAGGGGATTTTAGCTAGGAGTCGGGCTCTGCAGGGGCAGAACTTCGTCGCTGAATCTTTCTAAGAAAGATTCGTGCAGCGCTTCAGCGCTCACCTTACTATACTAAAACTACAGAAAGAGAAGTCGAATCACGAGGGACCGAAATGCTCGGGGGATAAGGAGAGAAAGACTCTTGAATCAAGATTATGGTGCAAGAAATATGAGAGCCCAAGGCTCTTATTTATACTAATTGAATTTTCAAAAACTACCCTCCATAATTACTTAATGACCTTTTAGTTATATAAACAACTAAACACCCCTCTATAATACTATTTTAAATGGATTTAATGATATTTGTACTAAACTAATGTCGAAAGAACTCAACATTAGTCTTATAATGACCGCATCGTCGATACCTTTCTAATGATATATACATATGTATATATATGTGTACGTATACATGATTTATACTTTATTTTAATACGTAAATATGCTATTATAATTTGTAACTCGTTCATACGAACTCCGTTTTTGACGTTCTTTATATCCACACGTAGGTGGAGACGTACTCTACAACTTTCGTTTAGACTCCGTTGGCTAATTTTGACTTTATTTTTAAAGTTATACTTTTAAAAGGCCGGGACAGGATTGGTCCGTTAAAATCTCATAACTTCTTTATCCGATGTCCATTTTCGTCTGTCTTTTTATCGTTACGCTACTAATAACGATATCTTCGATTCTTGTTTAGGTTTTGTCGGCTAAAAATCAATCGATCTAAAATTCGAATTTCGGGCTGTACACCGCTAATTCGAAACTTCGAAAAATCATAACTTCTGCATACGAAGTCAGATTTGGGCGTTCTTTTTATCGATGTTCTTATTTTAACATATTCTAAGACTTTCGTTTAGAGCGCTAAGGCTAAATCTCTCTCTATCATAAATTTACTATTTACGCTTCCCGGCGCCGTGCCGGTTCCGACGCGAAACTTCGACGGGTCATAACTTCTTCGTTATAACTCGGATTTCGGCGTTCTTTATATGTACGGAAACCTTGTGACATATTCTACAACTTGGTTAAGATTATTTATTCTAAATAATCTTTTTGTCGAAAAGTCATTTTTGACCCCTATTGCCTTTAAATTGACTAGCCCGGATCTGCGGGCCTTACAATTATCTCCCCCTTAAGATGATTACGTCCCGGAATCATCAATGAAAAAGGGCTCGTATAATGACTCCATACGTCATCTCTTCATCCTAGGTAATAATTATAACTTCTATATTCCTTCAAGTCTATCTCTTAGACTCATTGACTGTAAGCAGTACTCGATCGTGCACCTGCTCTCTACCTTAGGCTAGACTTTAAATTATGACCTATCATCATGTGATGCACGTTTAGACTTAGGTCTCTTAGAGTTAAATTCTAAAATAGACTATGCCTTCCTTCATGTTCTAATGTGATATAATCACACTTTAACATGTAGCGTTTCTGGCTACCAACTTCTTTAACAACGAACGCGATACTTCTATTGATCGCTTTGATTTCAATTGTTTGGTTTAAGTCGGACGCTACATTGAACTTGGTTCCCTGAACCACGCAACATACTCATCGTAGTCGGACTCAATTTGGTATGACCACTAGGATCGGAAATCAACAATCTTTTTAGTCATTATCGAAACGATGGTAATGACATACTTGAAAAAAATGAAATCAATTACTAGCTTCTTGGTAACCTTGTGACTTTCCCCGATCCAAGTGTGAGTCCTGTGCTTCCGGTAGTATAGGCCTCTACTACCATTCACACCTACTCATACTCGTCCCAAGTATTGTCTCGCAGTTTCCCAAGTCACCATGCAGCAATTCATACAATCATTCAACACATCAGATAACAAAACGAAGGTTTTATATCATTTCTTGAAACGATTACATAGGTGTTCAAGTTCACCCTAGACTATGCCTCTACTAGGCTACATCATACGAAACTATGACTACTGCATAATCCGATCCTCGAGTAAGAAGTCCTCATTCTTGATTCCTCGCATGGTTCTCTGCTTCGTCGAGGGTCATGTGAAATGCCCTTGGCCTTGGTGGCGTTTCTGGTCTTGCTGCTTTATTTTTCCTTGGGCAGTCTCTGGACATGTGCCCCTTGCCTCCACATCCATAGCATACTTTGTCATTATGCGCGCAGTCTTTGGAATAGTGACCAGTCCTCCCACACTTGTAACAAGTCACTTCTTCGTTGCACTTTCCACCATGCTTCTTCTTGCATCTATCACACCATCTTGCTTCACCTCCATTTGCTCCTCCAAGCTTTTAGAATTTGCTTTCCTTGTTCGGCCTCGAAGATCCTTCAAACTTCCGCTTCTCTCCTACCTTATCTTTTTCTAGACCCTTTTCTCTTATCTGGGCCTCTACGTTCTTAGCTGCCCTAACAGCTGCTTTCAAGGTAGTTGTCATTTTGACCATTGGGCCAAAGTCAGTGGGCAGCCCGTTAGCAAACCTATCAATCTTGGAGAGTTCAGTAGGCACAAAGTAGGGGAATAGCTTCATCCTCTCGGTGAATGCGGTGGCATACTCATCAACACTCATCTTTCCTTTCTTCAGGTTCTGAAACTCGTTGTTTAGGTCTATCAGATCTATCTCCGAGCAGTATTGAATTTTCAATTGTTCCAAAAACTCTTCCCACGACATCCTTAAGGCTTCTCCTCGTGGCATCGTATCTGCCAATAGCTTCCACCAGCTCAAGACTCCAGTTTTCAGCTGTCTTACTGCGAAGACAGTCTTCTGTTTCTCGTTACAGCTGCAGCTCTCAAACACCATCTCCATCTCAGAGATCCAATCCATAATCTCAACCGGCTTCGGGCTTCCTGAGAGACTTGGTGGTTTCGCACCCAAGAAATTCTTGTACATCCGCCATCCTTGTTGTTTCTCCCTTCTGGGCCATCCCTTTGCTCACCTTGAGTCCCTACTTGACTCACTTGGTGGCTGTAGTTCCCTTCCTCAGATTGCTCGGGAACTGGCTCCGTCGGTTCAACATGTACGGTAGGTTCGTCCCTGTTCAACATTTGTCTCATTTCTTCCCTTTGTTCAGCTAACATAGCCCGAATCATGGCTTGAACTCCAGCCATGGTGACTGGCTCAGGCGCAACTTCTTCAACAACAGGTATTTGCTGAACCACTGGGGGTTGGTTTCGGTTCCCATTCGCATTTACGTTTCCGCTACGGGTTCTTGCCATTTTGATCTCTACACCGAATAAGGTGAATCTAGATCTTAATTTAGGATTGACATCTTAAATCATCCTTATCACCCCGAAACGTTTATATGCTAGTTCTAATATCGTATTTAAACGCTTAGAATCCTAAACACATAAGGTTTCCAGATCCGGTCGGCAACAGACCATAGATCCGAACAAATCATATCATGCGCAAAGCATTTAGCACATAAAAGCAATTTAGGCATTATTCCTAAAATAAGCTAGTGCTCACACTTCACAATCATCGCTTAACATTCTAAGTTTAAGTCTAGAAATAAATCCATATTCCTAGTTCTCTTAAACTAATGCTCTGATACCATTTGTAACACCCCCCTCTGGCACGTATCACAATATTGTCCGCTTTGGGCCACTCGACACGAGGACTTCCCAGCGGGTCACCCATCCCGGTACTACTCCCGCCCAAGCACGCTTAACTGCAGAGTTCTTATGGGATCTACTGCTCTCACGGCTTTAAAACGCGTTGTGATAGGGAAGGTATCCACACCCCTTATAAGGAATGCTTAGTTCTCCTTCCCAGCCGATGTGGGATCAGATCTAACCCACTTATTTGTAACACCCCCCTCTGGCACGTATCACAATATTGTCCGCTTTGGGCCACTCGGCACGAGGACTTCCAAGGGGGTCACCCATCCCGGTACTACTCCCGCCCGAGCACGCTTAACTGCAGAGTTCTTATGGGATCTACTGCCCTCGCGGCTTTAAAACGCGTTGTGATAGGGAAGGTATCCACACCCCTTATAAGGAATGCTTAGTTCTCCTTCCCAGCCGATGTGGGATCAGATCTAACCCACTTTCACCCCCCATTATAGGGTTCGACGTCCCTGTCGAACACATCGACCCGTGCCCTGGCTCTGATACCAACTGTGACATCCCCAAAATCACGGCCAGAAAAGACCGATTTTTTGTTTATGCTTTATAAAAATCAGAGTACTTCATTTTATAAAAAGGTTGCGGAATTTGTTCCCAGAAAAACATGGTAAATACGTTATTAAAACATTTTCGAAGAAACGTATTTATTTCATTTTAAAATGTTTGGGATGTCATCGTTAATACCGAAACATAAGCATAAACAGAACTTACAATGATTTACACTAGTGATCTACATCTCTTTTAAATCTCTCAGTGTAATGTCACTTCACTTCGTCACCTATGATATACATAAACTGAGTGGGTCAGGTTGGGAAACCTGGTGAGTACATAGGGTTTTCAACCCACAATAATATAATTACTATGTTCAATCAAACAATCAACCCAATTACCCATCCCCATTATCTTCTTTACTCTTTAAGGATTTAACCTAAGAGTCATCTATCCTGCATTCGTTTATTCCGAAGTCCCTTACCTCCAGGGTTATAGGACTGACACTAAATCCATAGCTGCCAATGTTCGTTCATAAAGCACTAATTCCAAAGCTGCTATGGTCTATTCATCAGGTACTAAATCCATAGCTACCAGTCTTTATCTAATAGGTACTAAGTCCATAGCTACCAATGTTCAACAGGTACTAAGTCCATAGCTACCAATTCCCAACAGGTACTAAATCCATAGCTACCAACGTTTAACAGGTACTAAGTCCATAGCTACCGGTGTTTGTCCCATAGGCACTAAGTCTATAGCTGCCAATGTATCATCTTCTATCTCTCATCATTCATCTACCCATCTCATACCCAACATATTCGTATATATAAAATACGTATACAGCTTAAATTCTTTAAAACATGTATAAAACGTTCATCCAGCATAGACAGCAAGTATTCAGATAATATGCACACATAGCACGTAGTTTATATAAAATACTTCATATCTATGTGTAAGATGAAAGGGACTATGCACTCACCTGAGAAGGTGGTGACTCGGTACTCGGACAGCGCTTCGAAACCTAATATTATCACCACTAGATTTTAGTCTAATATTACCGTCACTAATTATTAGTCTTATTATATAAGCGTTTAAACAATACTTTCCAACTACTATGTACAGACAGGGGCCAGACATAAAACACCATAGGGCAGGACCATTTTGGTGTATAGCACTTCTGAAATCCAACAACCCTATGCGGCCGTTTAAACCAGATTCCTCGTACCGCGAGTAGTTAAAAGATATTATAACGACACTTATATAATTCATAATAATAGCTCAAATATTTATTATAAATTTATAATAACAATACTAATTTTAAATATAAACTATATTTAAAATAGGGTAAGCATAACTTACTTTCAAGGGGATTTTAGCTAGGAGTCGGGCTCTGCAGGGGCAGAACTTCGTCGCTGAATCTTTCTAAGAAAGATTCGTGCAGCGCTTCAGCGCTCACCTTACTATACTAAAACTACAGAAAGAGAAGTCGAATCACGAGGGACCGAAATGCTCGGGGGATAAGGAGAGAAAGACTCTTGAATCAAGATAATGGTGCAAGAAATATGAGAGCCCAAGGCTCTTATTTATACTAATTGAATTTTCAAAAACTACCCTCCATAATTACTTAATGACCTTTTAGTTATATAAACAACTAAACACCCCTCTATAATACTATTTTAAATGGATTTAATGATATTTGTACTAAACTAATGTTGAAAGAACTCAACATTAGTCTTATAATGACCGCATCGTCGATACCTTTCTAATGATATATACATATGTATATATATGTGTACGTATACATGATTTATACTTTATTTTAATACGTAAATATGCTATTATAATTTGTAACTCGTTCATACGAACTCCGTTTTTGACGTTCTTTATATCCACACGTAGGTGGAGACGTACTCTACAACTTTCGTTTAGACTCCGTTGGCTAATTTTGACTTTATTTTTAAAGTTATACTTTTAACAGGCCGGGACAGGATTGGTCCGTTAAAATCTCATAACTTCTTTATCCGATGTCCATTTTCGTATGTCTTTTTATCGTTACGCGACTAATAACGATATCTTCGATTCTTGTTTAGGTTTTGTCGGCTAAAAATCAATCGATCTAAAATTCGAATTTCGGGCTGTACACCGCTAATCCGAAACTTCGAAAAATCATAACTTCTGCATTCGAAGTCAGATTTGGGCGTTCTTTTTATCGATGTTCTTAGTTTAACATATTCTACGACTTTCGTTTAGAGCGCTAAGGATAAATCTCTCTCTATCATAAATTTACTATTTACGCTTCCCGGCGCCGTGCCGGTTCCGACGCGAAACTTCGACGGGTCATAACTTCTTCGTTATAACTCGGATTTCGGCGTTCTTTATATGTACGGAAACCTTGTGACATATTCTACAACTTGGTTAAGATTATTTATTCTAAATAATCTTTTTGTCGAAAAGTCATTTTTGACCCCTATTGCCTTTAAATTGACTAGCCCGGATCTGCGGGCGTTACAATTATCTCCCCCTTAGGATGATTACGTCCCGGAATCATCAACGAAAAAGGGCTCGTATAATGACTCCATACGTCATCTCTTCATCCTAGGTAATAATTATAACTTCTATATTCCTTCAAGTCTATCTCTTAGACTCATTGACTGTAAGCAGTACTCGATCGTGCACCTGCTCTCTACCTCAGGCTAGACTTTAAATTATGACCTATCAGCATGTGATGCACGTTTAGACTTAGGTCTCTTAGAGTTAAATTCTATAATAGACTATGCCTTCCTTCATGTTCTAATGTGATATAATCACACTTTAACATGTAGCGTTTCTGGCTACCAACTTCTTTAACAACGAACGCGATACTTCTATTGATCGCTTTGATTTCAATTGTTTGGTTTAAGTCGGACGCTACATTGAACTTGGTTCCCTGAACCACGCAACATACTCATCGTAGTCGGACTCAATTTGGTATGACCACTAGGATCGGAAATCAACAATCTTTTTAGTCATTATCGAAACGATGGTAATGACATACTTGAAAAAAATGAAATCAATTACTAGCTTCTTGGTAACCTTGTGACTTTCCCCGATCCAAGTGTGAGTCCTGTGCTTCCGGTAGTATAGGCCTCTACTACCATTCACACCTACTCATACTCGTCCCAAGTATTGTCTCGCAGTTTCCCAAGTCACCATGCAGCAATTCATACAATCATTCAACACATCAGATAACAAAACGAAGGTTTTATATCATTTCTTGAAACGATTACATAGGTGTTCAAGTTCACCCTAGACTATGCCTCTACTAGGCTACATCATACGAAACTATGACTACTGCATAATCCGATCCTCGGGTAAGAAGTCCTCATTCTTGATTCCTCGCATGGTTCTCTGCTTCGTCGAGGATCATGTGAAATGCCCTTGGCCTTGGTGGCGTTTCTGGTATTGCTGCTTTATTTTTCCTTGGGCAGTCTCTGGACATGTGCCCCTTGCCTCCACATCCATAGCATACTTTGTCATTATGCGTGCAGTCTTTGGAATAGTGACCAGTCCTCCCACACTTGTAACAAGTCACTTCCTCGTTGCACTTTCCACCATGCTTCTTCTTGCATCTATCACACCATCTTGCTTCACCTCCATTTGCTCCTCCAAGCTTTGAGAATTTGCTTTCCTTGTTCGGCCTCGAAGATCCTTCAAACTTCCGCTTCTCTCCTACCTTATCTTTTTCTAGACCCTTTTCTCTTATCTGGGCCTCTACGTTCTTAGCTGCCCTAACAGCTGCTTTCAAGGTAGTTGTCATTTTGACTATTGGGCCAAAGTCAGTGGGCAGCCCGTTAGCAAACCTATCAATCTTGGAGAGTTCAGTAGGCACAAAGTAGGGGAATAGCTTCATCCTCTCGGTGAATGCGGTGGCATACTCATCAACACTCATCTTTCCTTTCTTCAGGTTCTGAAACTCGTTGTTTAGGTCTATCAGATCTATCTCCGAGCAGTATTGAATTTTCAATTGTTCCAAAAACTCTTCCCACGACATTCTTAAGGCTTCTCCTCGTGGCATCGTATCTGCCAATAGCTTCCACCAACTCAAGACTCCAGTTTTCAGCTGTCTTACTGCGAAGACAGTCTTCTGTTTCTCGTTACAGCTGCAGCTCTCAAACACCATCTCCATCTCAGAGATCCAATCCATAATCTCAACCGGCTTCGGGCTTCCTGAGAGACTTGGTGGTTTCGCACCCAAGAAATTCTTGTACATCCGCCATCCTTGTTGTTTCTCCCTTCTGGGCCATCCCTTTGCTCACCTTGAGTCCCTACTTGACTCACTTGGCGGCTGTAGTTCCCTTCCTCAGATTGCTCTGGAACTGGCTCCGTCGGTTCAACATGTACGGTAGGTTCGTCCCTGTTCAACATTTGTCTCATTTCTTCCCTTTGTTCAGCTAACATAGCCCGAATCATGGCTTGAACTCCAGCCATGGTGACTGGCTCAGGCGCAACTTCTTCAACAACAGGTATTTGCTGAACCACAGGGGGTTGGTTTCGGTTCCCATTCGCATTTACGTTTCCGCTACGGGTTCTTGCCATTTTGATCTCTACACCGAATAAGGTGAATCTAGATCTTAATTTAGGATTGACATCTTAAATCATCCTTATCACCCCGAAACGTTTATATGCTAGTTCTAATATCGTAGTTAAACGCTTAGAATCCTAAACACATAAGGTTTCCAGATCCGGTCGGCAACAGACCATAGATCCGAACAAATCATATCATGCGCAAAGCATTTAGCACATAAAAGCAATTTAGGCATTATTCCTAAAATAAGCTAGTGCTCACACTTCACAATCATCGCTTAACATTCTAAGTTTAAGTCTAGAAATAAATCCATATTCCTAGTTCTCTTAAACTAATCCTCTTATACCATTTGTAACACCCCCCTCTAGCACGTATCACAATATTGTCCGCTTTGGGCCACTCGGCACGAGGACTTCCCAGGGGGTCACCCATCCCGGTACTACTCCTGCCCGAGCACGCTTAACTGCAGAGTTCTTATGGGATCTGCTGCCCTCGCGGCTTTAAAACGCGTTGTGATAGGGAAGGTATCCACACCCCTTATAAGGAATGCTTAGTTCTCCTTCCCAGCCGATGTGGGATCAGATCTAACCCACTTTCACCCCCCATTATAGGGTTCGACGTCCCTGTCGAACACATCGACCCGTGCCCTGGCTCTGATACCAACTGTGACATCCCCAAAATCACGGCCAGAAAAGAACGATTTTTTGTTTATGCTTTATAAAAATCAGAGTACTTCATTTTATAAAAAGGTTGCGGAATTTCTTCCCAGAAAAACATGGTAAATACGTTATTAAAACATTTTCGAAGAAACGTATTTATTTCATTTTAAAATGTTTGGGATGTCATCGTTAATACCGAAACATAAGCATAAACAGAACTTACAATGATTTACACTAGTGATCTACATCTCTTTTAAATCTCTCAGTGTAATGTCACTTCACTTCGTCACCTATGATATACATAAACTGAGTGGGTCAGGTTGGGAAACCTGGTGAGTACATAGGGTTTTCAACCCACAATAATATAATTACTATGTTCAATCAAACAATCAACCCAATTACCCATCCCCATTATCTTCTTTACTCTTTAAGGATTTAACCTAAGAGTCATCTATCCTGCATTCGTTTATTCCGAAGTCCCTTACCTCCAGGGTTATAGGACTGACACTAAATCCATAGCTGCCAATGTTCGTTCATAAAGCACTAATTCCATAGCTGCTATGGTCTATTCATCAGGTACTAAATCCATAGCTACCAGTCTTTATCTAATAGGTACTAAGTCCATAGCTACCAATGTTCAACAGGTACTAAGTCCATAGCTACCAATTCCCAACAGGTACTAAATCCATAGCTACCAACGTTTAACAGGTACTAAGTCCATAGCTACCGGTGTTTGTCCCATAGGCACTAAGTCTATAGCTGCCAATGTATCATCTTCTATCTCTCATCATTCATCTACCCATCTCATACCCAACATATTCGTATATATAAAATACGTATACATCTTAAATTCTTTAAAACATGTATAAAACGTTCATCCAGCATAGACAACAAGTATTCAGATAATATGCACACATAGCACGTAGTTTATATAAAATACTTCATATCTATGTGTAAGATGAAAGGGACTATGCGCTCACCTGAGAAGGTGGTGACTCGGTACTCGGACAGCGCTTCGAAACCTAATATTATCACCACTAGATTTTAGTCTAATATTACCGTCACTAATTATTAGTCTTATTATTATTATTATTATTATTATATAAGCGTTTAAACAATACTTTCCAACTACTATGTACAGACAGGGGCCAGACATAAAACACCGGAGGGCAGGACCATTTTGGTGTATAGCACTTCTGAAATCCAACAACCCTATGCGGCCGTTTAAACCAGATTCCTCGTACCGCAAGTAGTTAAAAGATATTATAACGACACTTATATAATTCATAATAATAGCTCAAATATTTATTATAAATTTATAATAACAATACTAATTTTAAATATAAACTATATTTAAAATAGGGTAAGCATAACTTACTTTCAAGGGGATTTTAGCTAGGAGTCGGGCTCTGCAGGGGCAGAACTTCGTCGCTGAATCTTTCTAAGAAAGATTCGTGCAGCGCTTCAGCGCTCACCTTACTATACTAAAACTACAGAAAGAGAAGTCGAATCACGAGGGACCGAAATGCTCGGGGGATAAGGAGAGAAAGACTCTTGAATCAAGATAATGGTGCAAGAAATATGAGAGCCCAAGGCTCTTATTTATACTAATTTGAATTTTCAAAAACTACCCTCCATAATTACTTAATGACCTTTTAGTTATATAAACAACTAAACACCCCTCTATAATACTATTTTAAATGGATTTAATGATATTTGTACTAAACTAATGTCGAAAGAACTCAACATTAGTCTTATAATGACCGCATCGTCGATACCTTTCTAATGATATATACATATGTATATATATGTGTACG
This sequence comes from Lactuca saligna, assembly GCF_052625555.1. Lineage (NCBI taxonomy): Eukaryota > Viridiplantae > Streptophyta > Magnoliopsida > Asterales > Asteraceae > Lactuca > Lactuca saligna. The sequence goes on from NC_136422.1 coordinate 121,785,731, forward strand.
TATACATGATTTATACATTATTTTAATACGTAAATATGCTATTCTAATTTGTAACTCGTTCATACGAACTCCGTTTTTGACGTTCTTTATATCCACGCATAGGTGGAAACGTACTCTACAACTTTCGTTTAGACTCCATCGGCTAATTTTGACTTTATTTTTAAAGTTATATTTTTAACAGGCCGGGACAGGATTGGTCCGTTAAAATCTCATAACTTCTTTATCCGATGTCCATTTTCATCTGTCTTTTTATCGTTACGCTACTAATAATGAGATCTTCGATTCTTGTTTAGGTTTTGTCGGCTAAAAATCAATCGATCTAAAATTCGAATTTCGGGCTGTACACCGCTAATCCGAAACTTCGAAAAATCATAACTTCTGCATACGAAGTCAGATTTGGGCGTTCTTTTTATCGATGTTCTTAGTTTAACATATTCTACGACTTTCGTTTAGAGCGCTAAGGCTAAATCTCTCTCTATCATAAATTTACTATTTACGCTTCCCGGCGCCGTGCCGGTTCCGACGCGAAACTTCGACGGGTCATAACTTCTTCGTTATAACTCGGATTTCGGCATTCTTTATATGTACGGAAACCTTGTGAAATATTCTACAATTTGGTTAAGATTATTTATTCTAAATAATCTTTTTGTCGAAAAGTCGTTTTTGACCCCTATTGCCTTTAAATTGACTAGCCCGGATCTGCGGGCGTTACACTGAGGCTGAGATAGCAGAAATGAGTCGAATACCTTATGCTTCGTCTGTAGGATCAATCATGTATGCTATGACGTATACTCGACCTGATGTAGCCTTTGCCCAGAGCATGGTTAGCAGGTATCAGGGGAACCCTGGCAAGGCACACTGGACTGCAGTAAAGAATATCCTCAAGTACCTACGAAGGACTAAGGACTGGGTCCTTACCCTCGATGGGAGTGATGACTTGAGAGTTGTAGGGTATAGTGACGCTAGCTTCCAGACTGATAGGGATAATTTCCGCTCTCAGTCGGGCTGGGTCTTTACCCTAAACGGAGGAGCAATTTCTTGGAAGAGTTCCAAGCAAGAGACAGTGACTGATTCAACTTGTGAATTAGAGTATATTGCAGCGAGTTAGGCAGAAAAGGTGGCAAAGAGGGTATCATCGGATAGAAAATACCATTTTATTAGACATCGAATAGAAGAAGGACTCCTCGTGGCAAAGAGGGTATCATCGGATGAGAACCCAACAGATCCCCTCACGAAGGGACTGACTCGGGTTAAGCATCTCCAGCATGCTCGGAGCATAGGGCTGAAGGATGATATTAGATTTAGTAGTTAGATAACCTCGAAATTTTTAAAGTGTAATTGACATTAAATGATGAATAAAAGGTGTTTTATTTATGAGTAAAGTGTTGATATCTCTTGTCAATCGTTTACTGTATTTCTTTTGCATGTTTTGACTTCCAGAATAATTTTGTTTGGTATAACATATTATTCAAACCTCCACAGTCGGTCATATGTCGGAAGTAGGTATGAATCAAGACTGTCATGATTGGTTGCAGAGGTCTAAGGTGTTAGACAAGACTACAACAATCATGAGTGCTCATAAGCTCTGAGCATTGGACTTAACCCACGCTCACTGGAATCACTTCATGGAATTCTATCTCGAGTGATCGTGAGACGGTAATATCATATAAGTCTTCAAACCTAGATATATGATTGGTTACATACAAGTTGGTTATGCATTGATTGTACGAAAACGCATTGGTAACTCGATGTTATAAATCGTACTCTTGTGTGTAATTCAATGAGTGGTAGAACAAACATATGAGTCGAAGTTTATCTGTTCCTTCTTGGATTAGAAGCTGATATCTGGGCCCCTCGATGATTTTGTTTTGACCTATGTACCGGACCCTGTCAGAACTAAGTTGATGTGTTCAATGAAGTTCTTTGTCAAACAAATCGGAAATCGGGAAACAAACTGTTGGACAATAAGTAAGACATTGTTCCATGTATTTGTCCGACTGATATCTAGAACAGAGGATTATATGATCACTTATCTTAAATGGCGTACCATCATCTTCTCAGTTTCGAGAAACCTTGAAAAGAGCTACGATTGCCGATCGGTTCCTAAAGTCATACTTGCAGTAATAGTTATTAGACTTATCTAAGTGGGAGACTGTTAGATAAGGTGTCTACGTCCAAAACTATTTCTGGTATGTACTTGACCCAACCCGGCATGGTCCATTTGGGTTGCATGGCACCATGCAATTGGATAGACTAAATGAGAGAAATAACACTTGGAGATTATTAATATATTATAAGTTCTAATATATTAATAATATTACTTGATTAGTTTGATCAAGAATTAATTTAGAATTAATTAAGTGATCAAAAGATAACTAATTAAATATATGGGTTGATTATGTAAATCATCCATATCTTGTATAGTGGGCTAAGAGGCTCCATGGATTATCAAGTTGGGTTCCACCCATAGGATGCTCCATGGATGCTCCACGGGAGTTACAAACCCATGGGTCATGGAAATGAAGAGTCATGACACATTAGGGTTTATATGGTGTAACCCTAGATGTGTCAACACTATATAAGGATCTCATTCTCCACCAAAATCGGCTACACATATGAAACAAGAGGGCTAGGACGATTTCAACAAGTGTGAATTCTCTAAAAAGTTTTTCCAAGAGCATTTGGTGTTGTGTGAAGCATTTGAGGCATCACACTTGGGGTGCTAGGCTCACAAGGTTTCAAGGTACATAAGCAACAACAAGGTAAGTTATTCTATCTTTCATTCAAGTTAAAAATTGTTCCCCATGTATGCTAGATAGGAATATAACCTTGTAATTCAACTTTGCATGATAATTAGACAAACATAGATCCAAGGTTATTAGGGTTGCATGTACACTTAGAATGCTCAAAACCCATCACCCGAACCAAGACATCACTCCTCAATCTGCTATGATGTATGGTACCCGAACCATGACATCACTCCTCAATATGCTACGATGTATGGTACCCAAACCATGACCTCACTCCTCAATCTGCCACGATGTATGGTACTCGAACCATAAGATCACTCCTCAATCTGCTACGATATATGGTACTCAAACCATAACATCACTCCTCAATCTGCTACGATGTATGGTACTCGAACCATAACATCACTCCTCAATCTGCTACTTAGAACCTTTAGAATGCTCCCTGTATCGAGTATGGGTCCTCTGCTTTCGGTAGCACGGGCCCATACTACCTGCCACATCTAGCCATACTTTCCACACAGACCATCCCAGAGCTCCTAAGTAGCTGCTCAACCTTCTCATTCACCAATTCCATCACGCGTGCTCGCTCCTCAGCGAAATGCTATACTCTGCCAGCACACTCATCTGGCTAAGGTTACTACCTAGGCTCTTCCTTGGTTCTACCACTTCTCCACCATTAGTTACTGAAGAACTCCTAATGATGTTAGCCATCTACCTCCTGAATATCGTCATATTCACTTAGTAGCTGACTCCCATCATCGAGAGCTCCACAAAGCACGAAGCAAGTAGCATTCGGGCATCGAAGCATCTCCTTCAGCACGTAAAACCTCCTTAGGTTATTATCCACTCGCTTTCCTCATACTCGAAGGATATCACCGAACTCTAACATCTTCGCCCCACATGGCCTCTGGCTATCCTCTTGGTAGACTCCTCATATGCTCATATAGATACCTCTTCTAGATTAATACCCTACTCAAATCCCCTAAAGGATTCTTGCTGAATACTCTCACTCATCTCATACTCAAAAGCACATCACATACAACAGCAACTCCTAGGCTAAGGCATCACAAATCAGGCACCTCTAGTCCTAAAATATGAAATACCTAGCCTGTCTCTACCATGCATAGTATCTCATAAAATGTATCATAAATATCTCATAACACAAAAGTAAGGGTATTTTGGGAAATCACTGTTCGGGCTCTGGCTGATTGTACACACTGCTCTTTCTCGTTTTCTCTTTGAACTCTTATTCGCTTTAGAAAAATCATTACTTTGAAAAAATTTCTCAATTCCTCAGTTTGAGTACAAATTTACCCGAAGGTGCATCCGAATCCCTAAAACCAAGGCTTTGATACCAACTTGTAACACCATAATTTTTCAAAACTAAAATTTCATTTAAAATCGCTAAATTCATAAAACACTTTTTGTAAAAATATCATTTTTGTTAGATTGTGAAACAGAATTCCATATTCAATCAAATAATAATCCAGGATCCTCAAAAACATAACTCTTCCTCTGGTGTGTACATGTAACATGCTGTTTCAGATTGTTCGTGATTCGTGTTGGTGGGTCACGAGTCGGGCGTGAGAAGGTTTCAGTTTGAGGCGAGTTGCGTGAAAGATAAGGGATCTCATTACTTTTCGATATGTAGGAGGATGGTTGAAACAAAGTTTTATCTTAGAAGCTATGAAAGTTTGGAGGGTTGACAAGTTAAACCCTTAAATTCAGGAAGTTGGCAACCAAGTACGTTGGGCGTACATAATGCGTACGCTTAGTGTACATACACGCGTTTTTCTTAAGCTGAGCCACCTAGTACGTTGGGCGTACCAGTGGGGGTACGCTGGGCGTACTAGGCACAGAGGAAAACCCTAATTAAATGAAATGTCCTTATATAAAGAAAGAGATGGTCTCATTTTTGGCCACCTTCCTCAGTGGTTAGACCCTCTCAAACCCTAATATCCATCCTTGAAGTTTGTGGTGGCCATGAATGAGCTTGTTGTGTTCTTGTGGACTTTAGAGAGTCAAGAAGAAGCATGAAAGGGTGTGAAGTCGAAGAACAAGTTGTGGATCTGAGCTTCCTTGGGGCTTGAGCACCATTTGAAGGTATAAAGCTCCAAACTTTCCCTCTCTTTCTGTTTTGTGCATTTTAGGGCCCGTTTTAGGGTTTTTGGTCCCAAGCTTGAGACTTTATGAGTTGATGCACTCCAAAGCTTAATAGCCGTCCTTTTAAGTGTATCTAATGGTGAAGAACCATAAAAATGAGATCTTGATCGTGTGAATCTACCCATGCATGATGTTGTGAGCATTTTGGGTTATGAAAGTAAGAGTTTTTATGTGTTGTGACCTCACCAGCCATGCAAAGGCTTAAAGTCGATGACTTTATGGAGTAAGAGATGTTAGGAAGTCCATATCCAAGAGATAAGTCTAGGTCTTAACGAGTTAAGACCCAGAAATGTATTTAAGCAAAACTGAGAGTACGCCCAGCATAATCCTAGTACACCCCGCGTACTAGGCTGAGGTCCCCGATGAGATTTGTGCATGTTTGAGTAGGCTGAGCGTACCAAGAGAGGTACTCCCCGCGTAACCCCTCTGTGGGCTTTTGGACTAGGTGATCTTTTGGGCCGGAATCCTTGTGCCTGCTTAGTGGAGCCTGTGATCTGAGAATTAAATTGATGTCCTGGGCCTCATATTGGGCTGGTCTTGTAGGATGAGGTTGGGCCTTGGTGGGCCCAATGGGTTAGGACCGTAATGGACTGGTAGATGGTCTATCTTTAGACCTGGTGATTGAGAAATTGGACTTAGTTCCTGATTGGGTTAATTGTCGGATTTGACACAGAGTAAGAAGTCGGTGTTTGGCAAGCAGCATGATTGGAGGTTGATTCTTAGTGCCAGGTGAGTATCCTCACTATACTGTACCCGGAAGGGTTTTTATTCTGTGACCGGAAGGTCGGATATGTTATGAGTTATATGTGTTGGATATGATAAGTTAATCGTTTGTATGTGCTATGTATGCTATGCTTGATATGGGCCGGAAGGCATTATGTTATGGGTCGGAAGGCATATATGATATGGGCCGAAAGGCGTTGTGATGTGAACCGTAAGGTTGATGCAGGTAGGACCGGAAGGTTTACCAAGTCGGGACGGAAGTCCCCTGAGACACATGCACTGGAAGGTTAGGGTCTGGAAAGGCGTATGTGCGTAAGTAGTATCTGTTGGTTTTTTAGCATTCTAACACTCCTAAGTGTACATGCAACCCTAAATACCTTGGATCTATGTTTTCTCTATTATACATGCAAATATCAACTTTCCAAGGTATTGTTCTATTCTAGCATACTAAACATTGAATAAACAAGTTAGAATAACATACCTTTTGTTAGTGCTTGTCTTCATGAAGCTTGAGTGCCTAGTGCCCCAAGTGTGACACCTCAAATGGTTCACACAACACCATAAACACTTGGAATAACTTAGAGAGAATTCTACACTTCATGAAATCGGCTAGCCCTCTCTAGAATAATACTAGTGGCCGATTTTTTCAAGAATAAGATTTTTATATAGTGTTACAATTAGGGTAAACCCTAATTGTCATGACTTTCCATTTCCTTGGATCCATGGGTTCAAATACACCATGGAGCATCCATGGACCATCCTATGGGTTTTGGCCCAACTAGATAATCCATGGAGCACTAGCCCACTATACAAGTATGGATGATTTACACAATCAACCCATATATTTAATTAGTCTTCTTTTGATCACATAATTAATCCTAGATTAATTCTTGATCAATACTAATTAAATAATCTTATTATTCTTATTATTAATATACTAGAACTTATAATATATTAATAACCATAAGTGTCTTATTTCTCTCATTATAGTCTATCCAAGTGCATGATGCCATGCAACCCAAATGGACCATGCCGGGTCGGGTCAAGTCTTACCAATTATAGTTATGGACTTAGACATTAATCCAACAGTCTCCCACTTGGATAAGTCTAAAACTATTATTGCGTATGACTTCAGGAACCAACTGGCAATCGTAGCTCTCAAAAGCTTCTGTCGAACTCTGACCTTGTCGATAAACACTGACCTTTGTCAATGACTTGTCCATTAGATAAGGGATCATATATTCCTCCATTCTAGATATCATATGGACTGAGACATGGATTATAATCATTCTCTTTGTCCATTTGTTGTTTCCCGATTTCCGATTTATGACGACTGACTAATTGAACAAATCAAATCAGTCCTGGCCCGGCCGAGCACTTCCATTTGTCATCATCAAATCATCGAGGGGCCCACAGATATCGCTTTTATTCCGAAGGTAAAAGGAATGGATAAACTTCGACTCATATGGATTGTTCTACTACTTGTTGAATCATACACAAAGACACGTTTTATAGCACCGAGTTACCAAATGCGTTTTCGTGCAATCAATGTACAACCAACTCATAGTAACAACTCATATCTCTAGATTTGAAGAATATAAGATATTATCGTCTCATGATCACTCGTGATAAAATCCATGAAGTGATTCCAATGAGCGCGGGTTGAATCCAATACTCAGAACTTATGAGCACTCATGAGTGTTGTAGCCCTTTGTCGAACACCTTAGACCTCTACAAGCCAACCCATGACAGTCTTAATTCATATCTACTTCCAACATATGACCGACTGTGGATGGTTTGAATAACTTAGTCATTCCGGAAGAACAACCTAGTTTATTCGGGAAGTCAAAACATGCAAAGTGAAACACAATAATAATTGAATCCAATATGGTATCAAAACCTATGAATATAAATAAAACACCTTTTATTTATCACCATATGATTACACATTATTCATTGTATACTGTTTCAGCTATCAACTTTATTCTTGAATTTAAAACAATAGTTGTCCCATGCTCCAAGCACGTACACTATGTTTTCTAAACACTAGTCATGCCACACACCAAGTATGCATACTATGTTTGTCTATGATCTTTACTTTGTGAACTAGATCAATTGAACATAACTTCAATGATTCTCTTTTCACACTCCCAAATCCTTACTGCCAATGCAAGAATTCCAAATTCATGCCATTTACTAAAATCTGTTAGATTCTGAACTTATATGCATTGATCCTCTTGTAATGATTATGCACAAATTCACAAAGACTTGGCAACAATCATTACAGAGTATTCCAAAGGAGATCATTTCCTTGGAAACATCCTTCTTGCATTAAGTTTCCTTAATTTTACACAGATTGATAATTTTTGACTTTGAAACATTTCCAGATTCATTTTGACTATCACTTCTGAATAAGAGTTGCCTCCTTACAGATTATGTCAATATGGTCCTTCCAGAATTATCACTATACTTCCAATTGTCCTTGAGCAACCAATCTTTGGTAAACCTTAGATTGTCCTCGACAATTGTTTAATCCTTTTAGTCATATCCAGTTCTAAACCTTTTCCCTTCTTAATACCCCAGGCATTTTGGAAACCTTTTAGAAAGGATTAATATAGCACATGTAATCGATCCTATATCCGAAGCATATGGGACACGATTCATGATGTCTCACATAAAGACTAAACCAGTCTTTTGCTATAACATTTCCATTTCTTTTTGCCAAGTTCTCATAATTCAAATTATGAAAAAGGGATGCCGTAATCATAATCGAATTTTAGAACGCAAATAATAGACCCATATACAGAATTTCCTTATGTTGAGCCATTGCAACATGAAATTCATATATATTCTTGACTAAATGATTAAAACCTCATGATCTAAGCTTATAGATTTGAGATGAAGTATAATTTCCTCTCCCTTAATTATAGCAAAACAACTTTTTCCCAATTGAAACCTTTTGTTTTCTATAATTAACATTGCTAACTTGCAATCTTTATCATAATTATCATGCTCCCACTAACATGATGATCATTAGCATAACACTTATGCTCCCACTAGCTTTGACATGTACTCAGAAATCAGCTGGACTTCTAGAAATCAATACTTTATTGACTTTCTTACCAAAGTTCAGATTTCTGATACTGGATTGTTTTGATATAACTTTATCAAAATCATACACCTTCCCTTAGATAGCACACTTGTGTGTCTACTCAATTATGAAGAGGGATGCCGTAATCATAATGGTTAGACCTTTTTGCCACTTCTCACAAGTCCAGGTTAGTGTGCCGGTAAACCACACACGCTCCACTAACAACTTTGAGAATGCAAATATCACAATTGCTATCTAACTAAAATCTACTTAGTGAAAGTGTTTCCTCACCATCATTTTCATGAATCGGAGAGAAACCTTATGACACTTAGATTTAATGGTGTATGTGTTCTTATCCATGTGAATTGTCAAAACCATAGTCACAAGACAAGGATAATGACAAATCCAAACTCATATGGACTGAACTCAATCTTAACTTCTTGCCACCTGGCAGCTCAAGGGCCTGCCATTGCTTCCAAGTTGTTGTGCAACCAATTGAAAACTCTAAGAACTCATATGCAAAGTCAACTTTGATTGGAATGGACACAGAATATGTCAACACGATAGGCTATAAACCTTAAGTCGTGTGCTAGTGAAGAACTCAGGTTTTATTCTTGATTAGTTCTTGAGACTTTCAAGACCTTTAAGACTACCACTATCCTCTTGACCTATAAGACTCCCTTGTCAAACATCCAAGAGATAGTGTGGATTCTAACCAAGACAAACACTTCACATAGTTGGCCTAAGTTGGTCTTTGTTTTATCCAAAACATCACAACTTACCAACTTCAAATGAACAAGAGTAGGAGACTTTTACTCTTACATTTGACACGTGTTTTAAACCTTCTTAAAGACATGTCACTCAAATTACAATCTTGGAGTATGACTCTAAGACTTGTATTGGAACGAGGTATGACTCATCTTCTTGATTTAACCACTTCAACAATTCAAGATCCCTTCTTCTTAGTCATAAGAATGCACTAAGACTTCCTTAGAGAACTAATTTTGATATGGTTTCTTAATCATTAAGATGATCACAAAACTGATACTAAAGTACTCTCCCATCTTTTCAGATTTGAGAAACTTTTATCCTTCTGCCTAATTTGATTCTTCTTATCCGCTCTGCCATGCATTGGAACCCTTTCCAATGTCTCAGAGTTACACTTAAGCTTGTAAGTATAATCATATTTACTGAGCTTTAGTAAACTATGACAAATAGCCTTATATCTTTTGTGGTGGACTTAATCAGTGCACATGACTATGTACTTGATCCCTTAGTCCATTACTTGACTCACACATCCATGTGAACAAGTAATTAGTCTTAATTTTTCCAATACTTGAAAGTTCTCATTCATCATGCTATACAACTTGCATGATTCCAAGTCCCGGTCCAATTGAGACTTTGGATGATGAGAATCTTTTCTTATTTGGTAAATTTAGACATTACCACAAATGAAGGAATCAATTTCATATTTCCACTCTTGCTATTACTGGAATCATATAAGCAACAATTTTTCCTCAAATACCATTGTAAGGATATTTTAAAATAAATAAAATCATCATTTTTCCTTTTATTTTAAAACTTAGCGGAAAACCTTATCCTTACAATCCATACGAAAACTTGCTGTTATCTATTCCTAAGCAACATCTCATAACTACTAAGAAGTAGCTCAAGGATCCGATCTTCAAACTACGCGATAGAAATCCATCTACGCGATCAGATTCAGCATATTCTTTCTTTAAATTTCTTCACTTTTCTTTGATTCTTACAACATCAACATATTACCCAGTCACATCATGTATTAAGAATCTCAGCATAGAAACTTAGCAGAGTTAGATAGTGGACTTTACCTGAAGTAGAGTCAAACTTATTGACTTTAACATCCTTAGGTAAATTTGGCAGCTTCGCAACTAATGACCCTTCCTTTGGCAATATAAACATATGGACCCTTTGATAATGATACACGGGACTATCACAGACTTAGTTTTTCTCTTTACCATTTGGTCAACCGAGTTGACTATGGTCGATCCTTTTCCATTGGGAAGAGAATGCTTTTCTGGATTTCCTGTGTCACTATTGTCAATGTCCATCAAGTTTTGAGGAAGTTGATCTTAACAAATAGATAAGATCATTAAGGGTCTTGTCATAGTCTGTTTCATAGGTGTTCCAAAAGAACTCACTATGTGACTTAGAAAGTGATTGAACCACCAACTTTCTCAAGACTTTGACACCCAACTCTCCCGGCTTGTCAATATGTGACTACATCTCCAAGATGTGACCACACCAAGACCTTTTCTTGCCAATAGGGCTCGAGTGACCTTAAACTTTTCAAGAACTTGTGGGGTAGGGAGAATAATTGGAGGAGGTGAAAGAAGTATGATTTCCATTGGAACATCATCTTCATTTAGGAAAGCTTGTTTCAAGAGATTTGGGAAGATCATAAATGTCTAAACCAAACATGTTTTGGGAGATATTCAAGATAGTTGATCTTAAAGTCCTTAATATGACACCCAATATGAAATATTAAGGCTAGGACCCAACAAACTATTTTATAACTTAGAAGAGGTATGTCGTAATCCAAGCTATAAAACAATTTGAAGGTAGGTGAATGACGATTCACCAATTTCCACCAAGATAAACGAAATGTATTATTAGGTTTTAATTGATTTTGAAACTCCTAGATCTTTTGAGATTCATTGAACTGTTCAATGGCATGTTTCAATCTCGAGTGTGCCCTTCAGGTTTTGTGACTGGGATGCCGAGGATCACAAAACAAGGTGTGAAGTAACAATGCAAATTACTTGGTACCCTTAAGTGTTTACCCCTCAATCAATGTGCCGGTTAACCACACACGCTCCATCAATACTATGATAAATATTAAGTCACCCTTTACCTACCTTGTTAAGTCCAAGTTAGTGTGCCGGTTAACCACACACGCTCCACTAACGACTTAGACAAAGTGTAAAGTGTAATTTCATGGATTAGCACCTTATTCACATTTTCCTAAGTAACTAAGATTGGGTATTATTAAGAGTTTAGTTACTTACTATTTATCATTAATACTTTTAATGAAGGGAGAATTATAGTCCTGTCAAACCCATTCGGCTAACGACCCTCCACCAGTCAAGCAAGTGGTGGGTGAGAGTGGACACCCATTAAGTTGCCATTTTATAGGCAACAACCTTATACCCACCTTATAGACCGACTTCGCGAATGAGGCGTACTAGCGGTAAGACCGACTTTACTCTTATACATATATATATATTATTAACTTATAATATTATAAACTATAAGGGTTGAATTTTAACTTTTAAAAATTCTAAGGGCTAACTTGGAATTAAAGTATTCATAAGAGAAAACTTTACAAATTCCAAAACTTGAGGGCAAGTATTGAAACTATTCAAAACTAATTAATTCCATAACTTATGTATTTAAAGTATTTTTAATCCAAAAACTCTTCAAGTTCCATAACTTGAGGACAAGTTATGGAAGACTTTAAACTAATAAAAGAATTAACTTTTCTTTATTTTATAACTTATGGAATTAATTAAGGTTACATTATTTTTTTTTTATTTTTTATATTTAATGAAGAGACTCATGGTCCTCCATAACCTGAGGACAAATTATGGAGTCATAACTCCAATTAATCAGAACTAGACTCTTCATTTTTGTAACCTTTGCCAACTTTTATGAGTTTTATGAAACTTAAATGTGACTTTTCATATAACTTGAGGACAAGTTAAAAAAACACATTTTAGAATCAACTCTTAGATTAATTTGGATTGAGAACAACTATTTCATTCAACTTTTCTATTAATCTAAGCAACTCATAAGAACAAGATAATTCAAATCAAACTTTTTCATGTAATTAGTCTAACCTTTAAACTAATACAAAACATGAATCTATTGACAATTATCTTTGAAATTGGATTAGCATGAACCTTACCTCTTCAAAAAAACAAGTTTATAAGTTCAAAACAACTTAGGATAATGTTCCTAGTCCATTTCTAGCCAAAAACCTCGAAAATATGCTGTCTGGGGGCCCAACTCGTCGAGTGCATGAACCAACTCGGCGAGTTGGATCGATTTGATCACTTTTTAGGCATGGACTCGCCGAGTCCCTTGATGGAATCGCCGAGTCTGATGATCAGACAGCAACCATTTCGATTTTTTAAGCAGTTTTGCAAGTATAAGAAGAAAACAAGCCTAGGCTCTGATACCACTGTTGGGTTTTGACCATTCTAACACTCCTAAGTGTACATGCAACCCTAAATACCTTGGATCTATGTTTTCTCTATTATACATGCAAATATCAACTTTCCAAGGTATTGTTCTACTCTAGCATACTAAACGTTGAATAACACAAGTCAGAATAACATACCTTTTGTTAGTGCTTGTCTTCATGAAGCTTGAGTGCCTAGTGCCCCAAGTGTGACACCTCAAATGGTTCACACAACACCATAAACACTTGGAATAACTTAGAGAGAATTCTACACTTCATGAAATCGGCTAGCCCTCTCTAGAATAATACTAGTGGCCGATTTTGTCAAGAATAAGATCTTTATATAGTGTTACAATTAGGGTAAACCCTAATTGTCATGACTTTCCATTTCCTTGGATCCATGGGTTCAAATACACCATGGAGCATCCATGGACCATCCTATGGGTTTTGGCCCAACTAGATAATCCATGGATCATTAGCCCACTATACAAGTATGGATGATTTACACAATCAACCCATATATTTAATTAGTCTTCTTTTGATCACTTAATTAATCCTAGATTAATTCTTGATCAATACTAGTTAAATAATCTAATTATTCTTGTTATTAATATACTAGAACTTATAATATATTAATAACCATAAGTGTCTTATTTCTCTCATTATAGTCTATCCAAGTGCACGATGCCATGCAACCCAAATAGACCATGCCGGGTCGGGTCAAGTCTTACCAATTATAGTTATGGACTTAGACATTAATCCAACAGTATCTTGAGGAACTCACTAAGCATTTATGCTTACAGTTGTTGTGTTATGTGTTTCAGGTATCAGTGATGTTCGCAGGAAGGCGCCGGCTTGATCAGTACACACTTGAGATTTTTATGCTATGAGATCTTGGGATTTGTGTATGTTTTGAAATGAGTTCAAACAATGATGTTTTTTTATGAATAATAAATGAATTATGTTCTTTATAAAATGCGAAAATTATTTTGAAAATTTACGGTGTTACAAGTTGGTATCAAAGCCTTGGTTTGAGGGATTCGGATGCACCTTCGGGCATATTTGAACTCAAACCGAGGAATTTGAGAAATCTTCAAATAAAACTAAAATTTTCTAAAAAGAAAAGGAGGTTTTGGAAGCAAACAGAGTGGAAGGTGTGTACGGTCAGCCAGCGTTCGAACGGTGAATCACCAAAATACTCTTACATTATGTGTTGTAAGTTATGATATAATATAATATGCATGATAGAGTAGGCTAGGTAATCATATTAGGACTAGAGTGGCCTGATTTGTGATGCCTTAGCCTAGGAGATTTCTGCTGCTATGAGATACTTGAGAGTGAGTAGGTAGCAGTGAGGAGCTTACGAAAGGTCTACGGGAGATTAGACTATGCATAGCGAGATCAGAGTGCTTGTGATCTGGGATCCTAGGAGGAGGACTTGGGGTGAATACTGATGCGGTGTGAGCGGTAGTATAGGGCCCGTACTACCGAAGACACCGTATCAGTAAGCAGTCCAAGTAAGAATCCTTAGGGTACTAGGGAAACAAGTGGGGACGAGAGATCAAGGAGTAGCGTCATGGTTCGAATACCATGCGTCGAAGCAGATTAGGAATAGACGTCATGGTCTGGGTACAATGGTTCGTAGTGAATGATGTTTGTGGTTCCCCAGTTATCCGGACATGGTTGAATATGCGAAGATTGCGCGCGGTGAGGTTTAAAGCCTGAAGGCCATGATTAAGTCGGAAGAGGCATCCCTTGAGAGGGAGGCCAAGAGCATTTCAAATATTTTTGGTAAGATGTCAGATGTAGTCGCAAGACTCAAGATGAGTAGAGATGGTTATGGCTTGAGAGGAGCAAGCAACCGAAAGAAAGGGGACACTTTATGTGACCTGAGTGGTGCTATTCTCGCTTCCTGTGGGGAAGCATAAGAGGAATGAGACTTCGGTTTTTGGGGTTAGGAGTAAGCCCTGCGGGCTGTCATTGATGGCGATCTTCCACCAGAGTCTTTGGCAGCGTGTCTTCCGCGAGAAATGGTATATCATGAGCAGGTTGTTAGTGGGACGGAGATGGGCAGGGACCAAGATGCACCCTACTTGTGTATAGTAGGACGTATGCTAACTGCAGCAACGGGTGACCCAGAAGAGTATATCGGGGCAATGACCCTTATGTCTATGTGAGGAATTGTGTATGGGAGTGGTGACCCTGCTCTTGTGATGATTCACGCGTTGGTTGGGAATGCGAGGATGAGGAGTATGATGATTCGGAATTTCCAGTTTGATAGTTCGGATTATTACTGGACAACTGAGATGTTCGGTAGTGGATGGTATGAGATTTTTGGAGGAACTAGAGGTAGTCGCAACGAGAAGTTCTTGGGGACTTCATCGGAGACTTATGGAATTTGGGGTTGCTTGATCCCTGTGTAGGGAGATCATGGGGCGTCGTGTAGCGCCCTCGAAGAGTAGGTGCGATGTTCTGGTAGAAACTATCTATGGGATAGTTGTTAATGCATCAATTGGTGATGGTTCGAACCCTAAGTGGGGGAGAACCGGACTTTATAAAGGGTACCAGAGATTTTCTCAAGGGCGGCTAAAAATCTAGATATAGAGACCTGCGGTTTGGAATCATGAGACCACGGTTATTATTGGACAAGGCGAAGTGCAGAGTGAGATTAGACATGAGGTACGTTATGAATATGGACGTATGTCTCCACGGCAGGTGGCCATTGGTCAGGAATCTGGTGGTGGTGAGGGATGTTAAAGGCGGTAAGCTCATAAGGAGGGTATTGGCAACTAAGGACTTATGGTTCAGTGTATGGATTGTTATATGCCCTTTTAAGGCGTTTGGGAGATAATCGGGCAGCCAACTCCCGAGTCGGTATTCGAATGGTCATCAACGCATTATGAAATGTTAGCGATTCCTTCGTGTTCTGATGGAGTGTTTGAATACACCGAGGTTGTGCGTTGGGTAAAATGAAGGATTATTTACGAGATTCGGAGAGAATGTATTGTTGTACCTGCGGGATGCTGAAAATCGAAGTCAGTGGTTGAGGCAGGACTTTGGTATGTATTGTAATGATGGTTCGAGGGACCTGAGTATAATGCCTCGTTTTCCGAATTAATTTTAAGAAGTCTTGAGTTGTGACGACAGGTGGTATATCGAGTATCTATAACTCCAGTGAGAGCCTTCGAGTAATGTCATTAAGAGGGATTATTTATAAGAGGGGATGTTATGATGCTACGGGAAGCCGTAGTACTCACTATTCAGAGGAGGGTGTGGTGATGCTACGAGGAGCCGTAGTACTCATTATTTAGAGGAGGGTGTGGTGATGCTATGAGGGGTCGTGGTACTCACTAGCCAGAGGATGTTATGATGCTACGGGGAGCCGTAGTACTCATTATTCAGAGGAGGGTGTGGTGATGCTACGGGGGGTGTGGTACTCACTAGCCAGAGGATGTTGTGATGCTACGGGAAGCCGTAGTACTCATTATTCAGAGGAGGGTGTGGTGATGCTACGGGGGGTCGTGGTACTCGCTAGCCAGAGGATGTTGTGATGCTACGAGGAGCCATAGTATTCTCTAGTCAGCAAGAGGTAGTTATGAGGGAATACTCTTTTATTAGAGCACGATACATGAGGATCTTGGGATTAAGTAACTCTAGTATTGAGTTTTTGGGAGTCTAGTGGTTGAAACAGGGGCGACACTGGGGTCTCCGCCGTTGACGGGAATCACTATATTTGAGTTGAGTGGTGATTGTCGCATCATAAGGGAATTAGAAAGGTGGTATCTGCGCTGGGCGCAGGTTGAGTCATGGGATAAACGTTTCATTGGGGCATGGGGTTCCAACGTTGGTACGAATCGAACTCTTGAGTTGAGTTGGCATTAATGGCATACACGAAGTGAGATTCTAGAATTCTGAGATGAGTCCCGTGCTAAGAGGAAGGATTATTGCTATCACCCGATATCTTAGACCTAGGTAGGATCGGTCCGCGGATACAGGAAATGCCATGGGGAACATGATACGATTCTATCAGGAGTATAATATTCGGTTGGAGTAAAGAGGACCTTGTGTATTATGTATCACTGGGCAAAGAGAGTTGATACGAGAGTGAAGTTAGGGAGAGTTTTCTGCTGAGGGGCTAGCGGAATTGTTCGAAAGAGAGGTGGTATCTTGGCATGGAGTGTCGGATCCGATTGCTTCAAATCAAGATGTGTGCTTCTCTTCCAGGTTCTGGAAGAGATTTCATGAGGAGTTGGGACACATTTTTACACTTGACTGAGTTCTCTTACAACAACAGCCATCACTCGAGCATCGGTATGCCACCCTTTGAGCTGTTATGCAGAAGGAAGTGTCGGACCCCCTTTTCTTTGGGGAGAGGTAGGGTAACGATTGATGGGTAGTGCAGAGATAGTGCTTCAGACATCAGACCAGATTCAGCAGGTTAGACAGAGGTTGTTGACCGTTCATAGTCGCTAGAAGAGTTATGCGGATAGGAGACGATCTGAGCTCGAATTCTAGGTTGGTGATTTTGCACTCCTAAAGGTATCTCCTTGGAAAGGAGTGATCCGATTCAGGAAGAGGGGCAAGTAGGGGCCCCGATATATCGAGCTGTTTAGAGTGACCGCGAGAGTAGGCAGGGTAGCATATCATTTGGAGCTACCTGCGGAGTTGGATCTGATTCATGATAACTTCCACGTGTCATCTGAGGAAGGGTATAGCCGATGAGTCGGCAATGGATCCACTGGAGGATATTCAAGTGGATGCGAGCCTGAATTGTGTCGAAGGACCAGTCGCAGTGATGGATCAGAGGAGCGGTGAGTTATCGCGGTTTGGCATTCGAGGGCGGATATCATGGTGATCGTTTGAGTGGGCGGTCTTGCGGCGGGTCAGGCCACTAGCGTTTCCAAATTTTGGGTTTGAGCGTGTCGGCGTCGGAATGGTTGGATTAGTTTTTATTTTTGGGGGTTCTGTGTGGGTTCAGTTGTCTATAGAAGAAGATTTCGGTATGGTATGAGATTCTTTCGGTGGTACCGTTCCGAGGCAATATATATATATATATATATATATATATATATATATATATATATATATATATATATACGCGGAGATTTCGAAGGCAAAATCTAATTCAAGTGGGAGAGAATTGTAACATCCTGTTTCAGATTGTTCGTGATTCGTGTTGGTGGGTCACGAGTCGGGCGTGAGAAGGTTTCAGTTTGAGGCGAGTTGCGTGAAAGATAAGGGATCTCATTAATTTTCGATATGTAAGAGGATGGTGGAAACAAAGTTTTATATTGGAAGCTATGAAAGTTTGGAGGATTGACAAGTTAAGCCCTTAAATTCAAGAAGTTGGCAACCAAGTACGTTAGGCGTACATAATGCGTACGCTTAGCGTACATACGCACGTTTTTCTTAAGCTGATCCACCTAGTACGTTGGGCGTACCAGGTCGGTACGCTGGACGTACTAGGCACAGAGGAAAACCCTAATTAAATGAAGTGTCCCTATATAAAGAAAGAGATGGTCTCATTTTTGCCCACCTTCCTAAGTGGTTAGACCCTCTCAAACCCTAATATCCATCCTTCAAGTTTGTGGTGGCCATGAATGAGCTGATGGGTTTTGAGCATTCTAACACTTTCTAAGTGTACATGCAACCCTAATAACCTTGGATCTATGTTTGTCTAATTATCATGCAAAGTTGAATTCCAAGGCTATATTCCTATCTAGCATACATGGGGAACAATTTTAACTTGAATGATAGATAGAATAACTTACCTTGTTGTTGCTTGTGTTCCTTGAACCCTTATGAGCCTAGCACCCCAAGTGTGATGCCTCAAATGCTTCACACAACACCAAATGCTCTTGGAAAGACTTATGAGAGAATGCACACTTCTTGAAATCAGCCAAGCCCTCTTGTTTCCTTAGTGTAGCCGATTTTGGTGGAGAATGAGATCCTTATATATTGTTGA
Organism: Lactuca saligna; assembly: GCF_052625555.1. Classification (NCBI taxonomy): domain Eukaryota; kingdom Viridiplantae; phylum Streptophyta; class Magnoliopsida; order Asterales; family Asteraceae; genus Lactuca; species Lactuca saligna. The sequence continues at coordinate 121,804,645 of NC_136422.1, forward strand.
CACATCTAGGGTTACATCATGTAAACCCTAATGTGTCATGACTCTTCATTTCCATGAACCATGGGTTTGTAATTCCCATGGAGCATCCTATGGGTGGAACCCAACTTAATAATCCATGGAGCCTCTTAGCCCACTATACAAGATATGGATGATTTACATAATCAACCCATATATTTAATTAGTTATCTTTTGATCACTTAATTAATTCTTGATCAAAGTAATCAAATAATATTATTAATATATTAGAACTTATAATATATTAATCGTGATCACTCATTGAATTACACACAAGAGTACGATTTATAACATCGAGTTACCAATGCGTTTTCGTACAATCAATGCATAACCACCTTGTAAGTAACAAATCATATCTCTAGGTTTGAAGACTTATATGATATTACCGTCTCACGATCACTCGAGATAGAATTCCATGAAGTGATTCCAGTGAGCGTGGGTTGAGTCCAATGCTCAGAACTTATGAGCACTCATGATTGTTGCAGCCTTGTCTAACACCTTAGACCTCTGCAACCAATCATGATAGTCTTGATTCATACCTACTTCCGACATATGACCGACTGTGGAGGTTTGAATAATATGTTATACCAAATAAAATTATTCTGGAAGTCAAAACATGCAAAAGAAATATAGTAAACGATTGACAAGAGATAGCAACACTTTACTCATAAATAAAACACCTTTTATTCATCATCTAATGTCAATTACACTTTACAAATTTCGAGGTTATCTAACTACTAAATCTAAAATCATCCTTGAGCCCTATGCTTCGAGCATGCTGGAGATGCTTAACCCGAGCCAGTCCCTTCGTGAGGGGATCTGCCGGGTTCTCATCCGATGATACCCTCTTTGCCACGAGGAGTCCTTCTTCTATTCAATGTCTAATAAAATGGTATTTTTTGTCGATGTGTCTGGATCTCCCGTGATCCCTTGGTTCCTTGGCTAAGGCAACAGCGCTTTCACTATCACAGAAAATTTCCATTGGCTCTTTAATAGCTGGTACAACTTCAAGGTCTCCGATGAAGTTCTTTAGCCATATAGCCTCCTTTGCCGCCTCGCTCACTGCAATATACTCTGATTCACAAGTAGAATCTACCACTGTCTCTTGCTTGGAACTCTTCCAATAAATTGCTCCTCCATTTAGGGTAAAGACCCAGCCCGAATGAGAGTGGAAATTATCCCTATCAGTCTGGAAGCTAGCATCACTATACCCTACCACTCTCAAGTCATCACTCCCACCGAGGGTAAGGACCCAGTCCTTAGTCCTCCGTAGGTACTTGAGGATGTTCTTTACCACAGTCCAGTGTGCCTTGCCAGGGTTCCCCTGAAACCTGCTAACCATGCTCAGGGCAAAGGCTACATCAGGTCGAGTACACATCATTGCATACATGATCGATCCTACAGCCGAAGCATAAGGTATTTGACTCATTTCTGCTATCTCAGCCTCAGTGCTAGGGCTTTGTGTCTTACTCAATTTGGCGTTACTCTGGATGGGTAACTCTCCTTTCTTGGAGTCCTGCATGTTGAATCTCTTCAGCACCTTATCCAAGTAGGTACTCTGACTAAGTCCAATTAGTCTTTTACTCCGATCTCTCAAGATCCTTATCCCTAAAATATAGGCAGCTTCACCAAGGTCCTTCATAGCAAAACACTTCCCAAGCCAGGACTTTACTTCCTGCAGGGTTGGAATGTCGTTTCCTATGAGTAGTATTGTTAGATTAATGTCTAAGTCAGTAACCATATTTGGTATATACTTGACCCGAGTGTGCATGGTCCTTTTGAGTTGCCTTCACCAAAGCAACTTGACAAGGTAATTTGATATGAGAGAGGAGATATTATGATTTATTAATATATTATAAGAATAATATATTAAAGGAGAAATCATATTTATTTGATTAGTATTAGTCATGAATTAATTAGGAATTAATTTGGTGACTAAAAGAGACAAATTAAATAAAGGGGTATAAACTGTCAATTGTGTGATAGTTGAGTTTTGGGCTAGGAAACCTAATGGACTAAGGGGGAACGAAATTATGATGAAGGATCATCATATTTTCGTCCAAGGCCTCATTCCATAAGGTTTCTTGGGCTGCTTGGTGGCTAAGCTGTCCATTAGGGTTTTGACTGAAACCCTAGTACCCTATACTATAAATACATGCCCTATGCTTCAATTTAAGGCCACTTGATTCCAAGGGAACCCTAGGGCCGAAATTAGCATCATTCCCTTCTCTCTCTTAGTTGCCTTCTTGCTTCAAGGTGTTTGTGAGCCATTAGAGGCACTACAATTGTGGTGCTTGCTTTCAAGAGTTCAAGAGAGTTCAAGAGATCAAGGAAACTAGTTGTTATTGATATATAACAACGAAGGTATGTTTTCTACACTTCTATGTAAATTTCGAAAATTATAGAAGCATGCTAGGGTTTATTTTGTGTTCATAAAGTTGTATGTCTTATAGTGAAAACATAGATCCAAACTAAGGTTGCATGCACACATAGGATTGTTTGTATAAAACCTATAAGTGGTATCAAAGCAATTGGTTTTTTGTTTTCAATTGGATTTGATGCATATTATGAACTTGACAAATTAGGGTTTATGGCAAGTAAACCCTAAGGCTTGGTGATTTTCGCAAATTAGGGTTGCCAAACCCTAGTTGGCGATTTTTGATAGGGTTCTTGAAACCTTTTTGCCTAGCCTCCAAATTTCGAAATTAGGGTTATGAAACCCTAGGGATTTCGAAAATCCCTTGTCCCCAAGATAAGATCCCAAGATTTTAGGGATATGGATAATACTATCTTTGTGATTATCAATTTAATTGTTTAAACTAGATAATTGAAGATCTTGTATTATCCTTTCCATATATTTAAAAATAAAAGGATTAAATAAATTAATAGTTTAATTTTATGGTAATCCCTAAAGATTTAATACTTCAAATTAATTGTTTGATTTTGATAATTATTAAATCAAAGATTTTTGGTGTTTAAAATTTTAAATTAAATAGCCTTAATTCCGAAAATTTTAAATACACATTAAGATACTAGTATTTTTGAAATGTTTTAAAATACACCCTTATACAATTATGATATTATAAGATTAATTATTATATATGTATAAGAATAAGCTAGTCTTATCGCTAGTAGGCCTCATTCACGAAGCCAGTCTATAAGGTGGGTATAAGGTTGCTGCCTATAAAATGGCGCTTAATGGATGTACACTCACATCTACCGCTTGCTTGACTGGTGGAGGGTCGTTAGCCGAACGGATAGGATAGGGCACTTAATTCCTCATTAAAAGTATAATGGAAATATTAAAGTAACTACATTGTTTTACAAATTCCCACTCTTAGTTACTTTAGAGTAAAATGTGAAAATGATGCTAATCCATGGAATTACACTTCGTACCCTTGTCAAACGTTGATGGAGCGCGTGTGGTTAACCGACACATCAATTTGGGGATGACATTGGTAGCGAAGGGTGACTCGATGTTTGTCATAGATCAATGGAGCGTGTGTGGTTCACCGGCACATTGATTAGGTGATAAAAACATTGAGTGCACCGCGTTGATTCGCATGGTTATTCACAAATTTGTTTGCGATCCTCGGCATCCCAGTCGCAAATTTGAAATGCATATCGAGATTTAAACATGCCATTGAAAAGTTCAATGAATCTCAAAGATCTAGGAGTTTTCAATACATTTAAAACCTAAATTGCTTTTTCGTTTTTCATGGTGAGAATTAGTGAATCGTCATTCACTTACCTTCAAATTATTTACTTTTAGAGTACAGCATCCCTTTCTAAGTTGTAAATAATGTTGTTGGATCCTAGCCCTAATTACTCATTTGGGTGTTTAATTAGGGATTCATTTCTAATCAAACTTTGTTCCTTTTCAGATGTCAACAAACAACAACAACAACGCTTCTGGGTCATTCTCGTTGATGAACTTGTGTCAGAAAGTGACATTTGATGGTTCAAACTTCACCGAGTGGATGAGGTATATCCGCATGATCACACGCTACGAGGACAAAGAATATGTCCTCGATGAAAAGCTTGAGAAGATCATCCCAGATGTTGCTACTCCTGAGGAATTGGCCGCCTTTGAGGCCCACGAGCGTGATGCCACGAAAGTTCACTGCATCATGCTGGCCACCATGAACCCCGAACTCCAAAAGTCCTATGAGGACATGTATCCATATGAAATGAATCAGGATTTGTTGGAAAGGTATCACCAGAGCGCGAGGCAAGAGCGCTATGAGATCATTACTACCATGATCACCGCTAAGATGGGGAGTGGAGAATCCCTAACCTCTCATTTGCAGAAAATGCAGAGGTATGTTGATCGTCTTCTCAAACTTAATGTTAAGTTTGATGAGGATTTGGCTATCGACATAATCCTCCACTCCTTGCCCTCCTACTACAATCAGTTTAGGATGACCTACCATATGAATAAAGAGGAGGTCTCCTTGAGCAAGCTCCAAGGACTCTTGAGGACTGCTGAGAGCAACCTCAAAGACAAATCCGTTGCACCGTCCCCTGCTGTGGCCGCTCCTGTGATGGCAATAGGTCAAGGAAAGGGTAAAAAGAGGAAGGCTCCATGTAAGAGCCACCATAAGGGGAAACCCCGTGATGGTTCGTCCTCAAGTGGGACCAAAGTAGGCCCCGCTAGACCCTCTTCCGATCCTAAAGAAGCAGAGTGCTTCTATTGCCACCAAAAGGGCCACTGGAAGCGAAGCTGCCCACAATATATGCAGGACATTAAAGATGGGAAGATCAAGCCCACATTTGCAGGTATGTATTCTATTAAATCTAATAACTCATCATTTGCTACTTCATGGGTTCTTGATACAGGATGTGGTTACCACATTTGTTCTGATTTGCAGGGCCTAAAAAGAAGTAGGGAAATGGAGCATGGGAAGATGAACCTGATTATGGGAAACAGAAGATCATCGCCTGTGACCAAAGTCGGTGTTTATTCTTTAGTGTTGAGTAATGGGTTAGGAATAGATTTAGAGAATTGTTGTTATTCGCCAGATATGGCAAGAAACATTATTTCTTTTCACGGGTTGTTTAGACAAGGTTTCAGATATTCTTTTGATAATAGTAATGGTTCTATTAATGTTTATTTGAATGGTGTCTTTTATTTCAATGCATTACCTTGTAATGGGATTTATGAATCTGTGATGATTGTTGATAATTTCGGAAATAATGTTTTGAATATTGATTCGTCTACTAGTCTAGACAAAGCATGCTTGTGGCACTGTCGCCTTGGCCATGTCAACAAGAAACGCATAGCCCAACTCCAAAAGGATGGAGTGTTGGAATCATTCGACCTTAGGGACGATGATACATGTGAATCTTGTTTACTTGGGAAGATGACCAAGTCACCCTTTACTGGCACTTGTGAAAGGGGTGAGGGTTTATTGGATCTCATACACACTGATGTGTGTGGGCCCTTTAGATCCACCACAAGGGATGCTTGCCGCTTCTACGTGACTTTTACAGATGATTATAGCAGATATGGATATATCTACTTGATCAAGCAAAAGTCAGAAACTTTTGAAAAGTTCAAAGAGTTTAAGAGTGAAGTGGAGAATCAGCTGGGCAGGAAAATCAAGATGCTTCGGTCAGACCGAGGAGGAGAGTACCTAAGTCTTGAGTTTCACGACTATCTAAAAGAATGTGGAATCGTTTCACAATTGACGCCTCCGAGGACGCCACAATTGAATGGTGTGGCTGAGAGACGTAATCGGACCTTGTTGGACATGGTTCGTTCTATGATGAGTCGGACTTCGTTACCAATAGCTTTCTAGGGGTATGCCTTAGAGACTGCCGCCCGTATACTTAACTTAGTTCCCACTAAGAAGGTTTCCAAGACTCCTCACGAGATGTGGACAGGGAAGGCTCCCTCGTTGGCACATATTAAGGTTTGGGGTTGTGAGGCTTTCGTAAGACGAGAGACTCACGACAAACTTGAACCTCGTAGTGAGAAGTGTTATTTCATCGGCTATCCACAGATGTCTTTTGGCTACCTTTTCTATAGACCGAGTGACAATGTTGTCTTCGTAGCTAGAAGAGGAGTTTTCCGAGAAAAGGAATTGATAGGCCAAGAAGACAGTGGGAGGCAAATTGAACTTGAAGAAATTCAAGATCAAAGCGATGAAGGAACCTCTGACACTGGCACTCAACTTGAGGAGGAAACTCCTGTTGAACCTGTTGACGTGTCCTTACCTCTTCGACGTTCCTCTAGGGCTAGTGTTCCACCCCAGTTTTATGGTTTTCATATTACTACTGAAGGGGATAAGTTTATTAGTGATAGTACACTAGTAAATTTGGATGAACCTAGCAACTATAAGGAAGCCGTGGCAGGCCCAGAGTCTGCAAAATGGAAAGAGGCTATGGACAGCGAGATTCAGTCCATGTACGACAACCAAGTTTGGAATTTGGTTGATAATGTACCAGGTCGTAAGACGGTCGGGTGCAAGTAGATCTTTAAGAAGAAGACAGACATGGATGGGAAAGTGCATACTTATATAGCGCGATTGGTTGCGAAGGGCTTTACTCAAACTCCCGGAGTTGACTATGATGAGACCTTCTCACCAGTTGCGAAGATAAAGTCTATTAGGGTGATGCTTGCCATAGCTGCGTTTCATGATTATGAAATATGGCAGATGGACGTAAAGACCGCTTTCCTTAATGGAAAGTTGGCTGAGGATGTCTACATGAATCAGCCAGAGGGTTTTGTCGATGTGAAGCATCCGAATAGAGTATGCAAGCTTGAGAGATCTATTTATGGATTGAAACAAGCATCTCGCAGATGGAATCTTTGTTTTGATGAGAAGGTTAAAGAGTTTGGCTTTCTGCGAAGCGAAGATGAATCTTGTGTGTATGTCAAAGCCAGTGGGAGTACAATAAGCTTTCTCGTATTGTATGTCGACGACATACTACTCATAGGAAACGATGTCCCAACCTTACAGGAGGTCAAGTCCTGGCTTGGGAAATGTTTCGCTATGAAGGACCTCGGAGAAGCTGCTTATATTCTGGGAATAAGAATAGTAAGAAACAGGGAAAAGAGACTGATAGGACTCAGTCAGGATACATACTTGGAAAAGGTGCTAAAGCGTTTTAGTATGGAAAATTCCAAGAAAGGGGAGTTGCCAATCCAAAGCAATACCAAGCTGAGTAAGACTTAGAGCCCGAGTACAGAGACAGAGATAGCTGATATGAGCCGAGTACCTTACGCTTCCACAGTAGGCTCTATCATGTACGCTATGACTTGTACTCGCCCTGATGTGGCCTTCGCTTTAAGCATGGTCAGCAGATATCAGGGGAATCCTGGTAGAGCACATTGGATTGCAGTTAAGAATATTCTTAAGTACCTTTGGAGGACCAAGGAATGGTTTCTAGTCCTCGGTGGGAGTGATGACTTAAAGGTACGAGGGTACAGTGATGCTAGTTTTCAGACGGATCGGGATAACTTCCGATCGCAGTCAGGCTGGGTCTTTACCCTGAATGGAGGAGCAGTGACTTGGAAAAGTTCCAAGCAAGAGACCGTAGCTGATTCAACGTGCGAATCAGAGTATATTGCGGTGAGCGAAGCATCAAAGGAGGCTATATGGTTGAAGAACTTCATTGGAGACCTTGGAGTTGTGCCATCCATATAAGGAGCCCATGGAAATTTTCTGTGATAATGAAGGAGCGGTTGCCTTAACCAAGGAACCAAGGGATCATGGCAGATCTCGACATATCGACAGGAAATACCATTTTATTAGACATCGGGTAGAAGAGGGACTCCTCGTTGTGAAGAGGGTATCGTCAGAAGATAACCCAGCAGATCCCCTTACGAAGGGACTGAGTAGGGTCAAGCATCTTCAGCACGCTAGGAGCGTAGGGCTGAAGGACGATATTAGTTTAGATTAGATAGGTAGGAAACTTGTAATAGATAATGTCATACTCAACAATTGATGATTAAATAAAAGTGTGTTATTTATAAGAAAGTTTCTATCATGTGTTGATTATTTATCTATTTTTCGATTTTTTTGCATGTTTTGACTTCCTGAATAATGAGATTATTCGAACAGTCCACAATCGCTCATATGTTGGAAGTAGATATGAAGAAAGATTGTCATAAATTTGTTTGTAGATTGTCTGAAAAGTTTTAGACATAGCAAAGGTTTGCTGCAAAGTTTATGAGTGCTTATGAAATTAGTATTGAGCATTGGAACAGACCCACGCTTGCTGGTATTACTTCATGAATGTCATCACAAGTGATCGCAAGATGATAATATCATATAATCTTTAAACCTAGAGATATGGTTATTGTTTGCTAGTTGATTATACATTGATAATGCGAAAACGCATCAGTAACTTGATGTCATAAAACGCATTATTGTGTATGGTTTAACTGGTAAATGATAAAGGCATATTAGTCGACGTTTTTCTGTTCCTTTTATTCTATGAGGATAAAAGCGATATCTCGGCCACTTGATGATTTGGTTTGACTTATGTGCCGGGCCCGGTCAAGATGAAGTTGATGTGTTCAACTGAGTTCTATGTCGAACGAATCAGAGATCAAGAAACAAAATGTTGTACGATAAGTATCGTTAGCATGATATCTAGAACAGAGGATTATACGATCCCTTATCTAAAGGACAAGTTATTGGTCAGAGTTGACAGCGGCTATTGAAAGCTACGATTGCTATCGGGTACGGAAGTAATACGTGAGATATAGTTACTAGACTTATCCAAGTGGGAGACTGTTGGATTAATGTCTAAGTCAGTAACCATATTTGGTATATACTTGACCCGAGTGTGCATGGTCCTTTTGAGTTGCCTTCACCAAAGCAACTTGACAAGGTAATTTGATATGAGAGAGGAGATATTATGATTTATTAATATATTATAATAATAATATATTAAAGGAGAAATCATATTTATTTGATTAGTATTAGTCATGAATTAATTAGGAATTAATTTGGTGACTAAAAGAGACAAATTAAATAAAGGGGTATAAACTGTCAATTGTGTGATAGTTGAGTTTTGGGCTAGGAAACCTAATGGACTAAGGGGGAACGAAATTATGATGAAGGATCATCATATTTTCGTCCAAGGCCTCATTCCATAAGGTTTCTTGGGCTGCTTGGTGGCTAAGCTGTCCATTAGGGTTTTGACTGAAACCCTAGTACCCTATACTATAAATACATGCCCTATGCTTCAATTTAAGGCCACTTGATTCCAAGGGAACCCTAGGGCTGAAATTAGCATCATTCCCTTCTCTCTCTTAGTTTCCTTCTTGCTTCAAGGTGTTTGTGAGCCATTAGAGGCACTACAATTGTGGTGCTTGCTTTCAAGAGTTCAAGAGAGTTCAAGAGATCAAGGAAACTAGTTGTTATTGATATATAACAACGAAGGTATGTTTTCTACACTTCTATGTAAATTTCGAAAATTATAGAAGCATGCTAGGGTTTATTTTGTGTTCATAAAGTTGTATGTCTTATAGTGAAAACATAGATCCAAACTAAGGTTGCATGCACACATAGGATTGTTTGTATAAAACCTATCAAGTATGTCATCCACATACAATACCAAAAAGCTAACTATACTCCCACTAGCCTTGACATACACACAAGATTCATCTTCACTCCTAGAAAAGCCAAATTCCTTGACCTTTTCATCAAAGCAAAGATTCCATCTGCGAGGTGCTTGCTTTAATCCATAGATGGATTTCTCAAGCTTACACACTCTATTAGGGTACTCGTTACTGATAAAACCCTCTGGCTGACTCATGTAAACATCTTCAACCAACTTTCCATTAAGGAAAGCGGTTTGACATCCATTTGCCATATTTCATAGTCATGAAATGCAGCTATGGCTAACAGAACCCGAATAGACTTAATCTTGGCTATTGGAGAAAAGGTCTCATCATAATCCAATCCAGGAATTTAAGAGAAGCCCTTTGCAACCAGTCTAGCCTTATAAGTGTGTACTTTGCCATCCATGTCGGTCTTCTTCTTGAAGACCCATTTCCACCCTACAGTCTTACGACCTGGTACATTCTCAACCAAGTTCCAAACTTGATTGTCATACATGGATTGTATCTCGCTATCCATAGCCTCTTTCCATTTAGCAGACTTGGGGCCTGCCATGGCTTCCTCGTAGCTGTTAGGGTCATCTTGACTTACTAGTGTCCCATCACTAATAAGTGTCTCACCTTCTGCAGTAATATTGAATCCATAGTAATGCTCAGGTGCACTCCTAACTCTCGTGGAACGTCTCAGAGGTACAGATTCGTCAATTGGCTCAACAGGAGTTTCCTCCTCAAGTTGAGGGCTAGAGTTTGAAGTTCCTTCACCACTTGACTCTTGAATTTCTTCAAGATCAATTTTCTTCCCACTGTCTCCTTGGCTTATAAACTCTCTTTCTCGAAAGACTCCTCTTCTTGCTACAAAGACCACATTGTCACTAGGTCTGTAGAAGATGTAGCCAAAGGATTGTTGTGGGTAGCCGATAAAAATACACCTCTCGCTTCGAGGTTCGAGCTTATCATGAGTCTCGCGTCTCACGAAAGCCTCGCAACCCCAAATCTTGATGTGGTCTAGTTTAGGTACTTTACCAGTCCACATCTCGTGAGGAGTTTTGGCAACTTTCTTTGTAGGGACTAGATTAAGAATATGGGCGGCAGTCTCTAAGGCATACCCCCAAAATGAGATTGGTAGTGAAGCTCGACTCATCATGGAACAAACCATGTCTAACAAGGTTCGATTATGCCTCTCAGCCACACCATTCAACTGTGGTGTCCTGGGAGGTGTCAAATGTGTAGACAATCCCACATTCCCTTAGATAGTCGAGGAATTCTGAACTAAGATACTCACCACCTCGATCGGATTGAAGAATCTTAATGTTCCTGCCCAATTGATTCTCGACTTCCTGTTTAAATTCCTTAAACATCTCGAAAGTCTCTAACTTATGCTTGATTAAGTAGACATATCCATATCTACTGTAATCATCAGTAAAAGTCAAATAATAACGATTAGCATCCCTTGTGGCATGTTTGAATGGTCCACACACATCCGTGTGTATAAGGTCCAACAAACCTTCACCCCTTTCACACGAGCCTGTGAAGGGTGACTTTGTCATTTTTCCAAGTAAGCATGATTCGCAACTATCATCTGACTTTAGGTCAAACGACTCCAAGACTTCATCCTTTTGGAGTTGGCCTATGCGTTTCTTGCTTATATGTCCAAGACGACAATGCCATAATGATGCTTTATCCAAGTTATTATTATTAGGATAATCAATACACAAAACATTATTTCCTAAGTTATCTACAACAGATACAACTTCATACACACCATCACAAGGTAATGCTTTAAAATAAAGAACATTATTAAAGAAAGAATTAATCGAACCAACTTCATTATCAAATGAAAAGGTGAAACCTTGTTTATACAATGCATGAAAGGAAATAATATTTCTTGCCATTTCTGGCGAATAACAACATTTATTCAAATCTAAATTTAACCCACTACTTAGCGATAAAGTATAAACTCCAATCTTGGTGACAGGTGTAACTTTCCTATTCCCCATGATTAAGTTTATTCTTCCTTGCTCCACATTCTCACTTCTTCTTAGTCCCTGCAAGTCACAACAAATGTGAATACCACAGCCGGTATCAAGGACCCAAGACTTAGAATGGGGTGGGTTATTAGAAATGATAGTGTAAATACCTGCATGGTTGGGTTTAACTTTCCCATCCTTCACATCTTGCTGGTATTTTGGGCAGTTCTGCTTCCAATGTGATTTTTCATGGCAATAGAAGCATTCAGCCTCTTTTGGGTCAGAAAAAGGAGTGATGAAACCTTTCTTGGTTCCACTTGAGGAAGAGCCATCAAGGGTCCTAACCTTGGTACCCTTCGAAGAACTCTTTCTCTTCTTCCCTCGACTTTTCCCGATTGCCAAAACCGGAGTGGAGTTTGGAGTAGGAGTGTTAACAACCGACTTCCCCTTAAGACCTGATTCTGCAGTCTTGAGAAGTCCCTGAAGTTTGTTGAGTGTGACCTCTTCCTTATTCATGTGATATGTCATGCGGAATTGATCATAGCACGATGGTAAGGAGCGCAAAATTATATCTATTGCAAGCTCCTCAGGGAAGTTCACATTAAGCTTTAGCAATCGATCCACATACCTTTGCATTTTATGCATGTGGCTCGTGACGGAATCCCCGTCCTTCATCATGGTTGTTATCATGGAGCAGATGATTTCGTACCTCTCTTGTCGTGCACTTTGATGGTATCTTTCCATCAAATCTTGGTGCATTTCATAAGGTTAGATATCCTCTTAGTGTGTTGGTTAACCACACATGCTCCACCAACGACTTAGACAAAGTGTAAAGTGTAATTTCATGGATTAGCACCTTATTCACATTTTTCCCTAAAGTAACTAAGATTAGCAATTTAATAAAACATTTAGTTACTTTATAATATTCATCACACTTTGAATGAGAATTTATAAGTCCTTGTCTTACCCGTTCGGTTAACGACCCTCCACCAATCAAGCAAGCGGTGGGTGAGAGTAGACACCCATTAAGTCACCATTTTATAGGCAACAACCTTATACCCACCTTATAGACCGGCTTCATGAATGAGGCGTACTAGCGGTAAGACGACTTTGTTCTTATATATATATATATATATATATATATATATATATATATATATATATATATATATATATATATATATATATATATATAAAATTATTAAATCATCATAATATAAGTATAAGGGTTGAATTTTAAATTTTAAAATTCTAAGGGTTGGAACTAAAGTTTTAACTTAACTTTACTTGTTCCAAAACTTGAGGGCAAGTTTTGTAACTTTCAAAACTTTTCATTTCTTGTAACTTATGAGTTTAATAGAGTAATAAAATGAAGACTCTTCATTTTCTAACTCTTGTCTTCTTTTAATGGTTTTAATTCAAGTGTGACTCTTGGTTTTCCATAACTTGAGGACAAGTTATGGACTCCATTAAAACACATTATGATCAAGAATTAATCTACCACATAGGTTACAAATAATTCCTATGATCATCTAAAACATCATAAGAACAAGAACATGAATATGAACACATTCATAAATCAAAATTACACTTAAAACTTTGTAATTTTGATAACTAGTTGTTGTAAATGAATTAGAAAGAACATTACACCATCAAAACAAGTTTTCAAGTACCAAAACAGTTTAGGGTAATGTTTCTAGTCCATTTCCAGCAACTAAAGTCGAAATTCTGCAACCTGTCAACCCTACTCGCCAAGTGCAAGAACTTACTCGCCGAGTTGGTTGAAGATACACGTGAACTCGACGAGTCCCCCCTATGGACTCGACGAGTCCATTCGTAGACAGCAAGATTTTTGACTTTTTTCAACTTTTAAGCACAAATAAAAAGCAAACAAGCCTAGGCTCTGATACCACTGATGGGTTTTGAGCATTCTAACACTTCCTAAGTGTACATGCAACCCTAATAACCTTGGATCTATGTTTGTCTAATTATCATGCAAAGTTGAATTCCAAGGCTATATTCCTATCTAGCATACATGGGGAACAATTTTAACTTGAATGATAGATAGAATAACTTACCTTGTTGTTGCTTGTGTTCCTTGAAACCTTATGAGCTTAGCACCCCAAGTGTGATGCCTCAAATGCTTCACACAACACCAAATGCTCTTGGAAAGACTTATGAGAGAATCCACACTTCTTGAAATCGGCCAAGCCCTCTTGTTTCCTTAGTGTAGCCGATTTTGGTGGAGAATGAGATCCTTATATAGTGTTGACACATCTAGGGTTACACCATGTAAACCCTAATGTGTCATGACTCTTCATTTCCATGACCCATGGGTTTGTAACTCCCATGGAGCATCCATGGAGCATCCTATGGGTGGAACCCAACTTGATAATCCATGGAGCCTCTTAGCCCACTATACAAGATATGGATGATTTACATAATCAACCCATATATTTAATTAGTTATCTTTTGATCACTTAATTAATTCTAAATTAATTCTTGATCAAACTAATCAAATAATATTATTAATATATTAGAACTTATAATATATTAATAATCTCCAAGTGTTATTTCTCTCATTTAGTCTATCCAATTGCATGGTGCCATGCAACCCAAATGGACCATGCCGGGTCAGGTCAACTACATACCAGAAATAGTTATGGACTTAGACACCTTATCCAACATGAGCTTGTTGTGTTCTTGTGGACTTTAGAGAGTCAAGAAGAAGCATGAAAGGGTGTGAAGTCGAAGAACAAGCTGTGGATCTGAGCTTCCTTAGGGCTTGAGCACCATTTGAAGGTATAAAGCTCCAAACTTTCCCTCTCTTTCTGTTTTGTGCATTTTAGGGCCCGTTTTAGGGTTTTTGGTCCCAAGCTTGAGACTTTATGAGTTGATGCACTCCAAATCTTAATAGCCGTCCTTTTAAGTGTATCTAATGGTGAAGAACCATAAAAATGAGATCTTGATCGTGTGAATATACCCATGCATGATGTTGTGAGCATTTTGGGTTATGAAAGTAAGAGTTTTTATGTGTTGTGACCTCACCAGCCATGCAAAGGCTTAAAGTCGATGACTTTATGGAGTAAGAGATGTTAGGAAGTCCATATCCAAGAGATAAGACAAGGTCTTAATGGGTTAAGACCCAGAAATGTATTTAAGCAAAAATGAGAGTACGCCCAGCGTAATCCTAGTACGCCCCACGTACTAGGCTGAGGTCCCCGATCAGATTTGTGCATGTTTGAGTACACTGAGCGTACCAAGAGAGGTACGCCCCGCGTAACCCCTCTGTGGGCTTGTGGACTAAGTGATCTTTTGGGCCGGAATCCTTGGGCCTGCTTAGTGGAGCCTGTGATCTGAGAATTAAATTGATGTCTTAGGCCTCATGTTGGGCTAGCCTTGTAGGATGAGGTTGGGCCTTGGTGGGCCCAATGGGTTAGGACCGTAATGGACTGGTAGATGGTCTATCTTTAGACCTGGTGATTGAGAAATTGGACTTAGTTCCTGATTGGGTTAATTGTTGGATTTAACACAGAGTTAGAAGTCGGTGTTTGGCAAGCAACATGATTGGAGGTTGATTCTTAGTGCCAGGTGAGTTTCCTCACTATACTGTACCCGGAAGGGTTTTTATTGTGTGACCGAAAGGTCGGATATGTTATGAGTTATATGCGTTGGATATGATAAGTTAATCGTTTGTATGTGCTATGTATGCTATGCTTGATATGGGCCAGAAGGCATTATGTTATGGGCCGGAAGGCATATATGATATGGGCCGGAAGGCGTTGTGATGTGAACCGTAAGGTTGACGCAAGTAGGACCGGAAGGTTTACCGAGTCGGGACGGAAGTCCCCTGAGACACATGGACCAGAAGGTCAGGGCCTGGAAAGGCGTATGTTGCTAAGTAGTATCTTGGGGAACTCACTAAGCATTTATGCTTACAGTTGTCATGTTATGTGTTTCAGGTATCAGTGATGTTCGTGGGAAGGCGTCGGCTTGATCAGTACACACACGAGATTTTTATGCTATGAGATCTTGGGATTTGTATATGTTTTGAAATGAGTTCAAACAATGATGTTTTTTTATGAATAATAAATGAATTATGTTCTTTATAAAATGCGAAAATAATTTTGAAAATTTACGGTGTTACAGTACAATCGAGCCGGTGTCGTCCCGTGATCCTGAGAAAACTTGAAACACATAGCACAAACAATGTAAGCACGAAGCTTAGTAAGTTCCCTAAAATACCACATATAACACATACTAGCTACTCGAGGCTATAACTTTGTGGGCTCTTTGGCCCTAACTCTGTAGACCCTCTGTTCCTAACTCTGTGGACCTTCCGGTCCTAACTCTGTGAACTCTAGAATACCCACAACATAAATCATAGAGAAATAATGCAGTGCAACACATCACATAAATAGCATACAAGATACTCTGTCACATAACCCTAGGTACCACTCAAGGTAAGGTATAGTGAGAAGACTCACCTCAGATGTCTCTGGTAATCTCGCACGCGTATACACTGGTCTAGCCTCTGCCTAAACACATAAACAATTATCTCAATCAATAACAACTCTCCAGGGTAGACTAATCCCTTCCATGTCCTCTAAGAAGGTTAAAAGACCATTTTACCCTTCAAATGGTCCACATTACCAATTGTTGACCAAACCCTAAAAGTCAACTCAAGTCAACGGTCAACTCTGACCTGACTCGTCGAGTACACAAAGGTGACTCAGCGAGTCCATGCATGTCTTCTAACTCTTCCAAGGCCTCACTCGACTCGTCGAGTGAACCTTCCACTCGACGGGTTTCCACTGGATTCGTATCGCGGGGAAACCCAACTCGACTCGTCGAGTCTCCCCATGGACTCGGCAAGTTGCTCCCATGTCAGCACTCATTTGACCTTCTAAGGTCAGATCTGTTCCTCTAATCCATAGATCTGGCTTCCCTATAACCAATAACCATGTAAAGGTCAAGGCTTGACATACATGCAAAGCTCACAAGGCTTTCCTTGGAGAAATGGCTCCAAGAATGGCATCAAAGTCTCATTCTCTCAATGAACCAACATAAAGCATACAAAATAAGGCCCTATGGACCTCTATGGGTCCAGATCTGGGATCTCTCACACAAAGGGACCCCATACTCATCACTACAAGCCATAGGAAGGTGTAGAAAACCCTAAAATCACCAATCTCACTCAAAATAGAAAAAGGAATTCGATTTGATACCTCTACAATGGAGATACGAGCTCAAGAACTCTGATTCAACAACTCCCTTGACCTCCCTTTGCTGGAAATGACTTCTCCCTTGCAAAATCACACCAAGAATGCTTAAAATGGATTTATCTCTCTCACTCTTCGCTCCAGCTCTCTAGGGTATCTCTCTCTGGACTGGTAGCCGCACAAGAGGGCTATAAGGTCCTTTAAATAGGTCTCAAACCCGGATAATTAGGGTTTTCCTTAACAGCACTGACTCGGCGAGTCCAAATACCCGACTCGTCGAGTCCCTTCATTAAACAGGTCATCAAGTCACAATCCTACTCGACGAGTTGAGGCATCAACTCGCCAAATCTCTTCATATCCAATAATAAAATACTCAAATTTCCATGCCTAGATATTCGAATGTTACAATATCTGCCTAAACCTACTTCTAGTGACGTCCAACACATATATGCTCATCATTCGAATGTGCACAGCTTCCCTGGAATGTTATGAAGCCTAGAAGCGTAGATCACCTCCACTGTGAATGGGGCAATTCTCTGAATTCCCATTAAAGCCAGTACACTCTAGACGATCATAGTTATCCAACTATGATACTTGAAACGTTATCCTCACAAGATTTATGGATATAACATGCATTCTTTGGTTTTGTTGGTTCCTTCAATAACATTAATGTGCTTAACATGTCTCCTTTATTCGATGATGTGTATAATGGGACTGCACTAGATTCTTCATTTCAAGTGTGTAGAAATTCATATAGGAACAGGTATTATCTTGTGAATGGTATCTATCTAGAATGTGCTTGTTTTGTGAAGTCACTATCTTGTTCAAATGATTGCAAAAGGTTGAATTTTAAGAGATTTCAAGAGAAGGCGAAAAAAGGATGTTAAACGAGCATTTGGTGATTTGAAAAAACGTTGGCACATTCTTAAATATCATACACCTTATATGAAGGAGAAGAAAACGAGTGATGTGATATATACGTGTATCATATTGCATAATATGCTTCTCGAAGTCGAAAGAAATGCGGTATGTAAGTATAACGAAAACGAGATCGTTCAACTGATACAAGTTTTTAAGGTTAGAAGCGAGGAATATTTGCTGAGAAGTACAATAATTCATGATATTAAGACGCATCATGTTCTTCGTAGAGACTTGACAGAACATATTTGGTCCGTCAACCACAACGATTTTATTGCAGAACCGAATGATAATTTAGATGGTCATTTTTCCGATAAAGATGTCATTTAGGTCTATGTACGTTTGGTAATTTTAGTTTTCATGTTATTTATTAATTCTATATTTTTTGTTGGTTGTAATTTTCGTTGAACTTTAACTCTATGCTTTTATTTATTATTTTATTTCTAGTGAAAGACAGTCAACAACCACTGATCGATGTTATTACCTTGTGAAACAAGAAATGAATGATGCAATTACCGTGATGTCATTCTTCATTAGTCTATTCCTGGGAAGCTTCATGCTTAGTTACCTTTTCATGCCGTTCCGTAGTTACGCACAAGGTCGGCTACCCTTTCGGCATTTTATAAGTAAAGAATGGCTTCTACACGACACCCCGTTCAATAAAACTTCACAAGATTACAAAAAAGAAAGACTTATTACATTAGTCTTTGCCACTAGACTCTGTATATAAACTAATTATGTGATCTATGCAGTATACACCCTCCTCATCTCATCACTATTTTACCAACAGATTTGACTGACCTGTGAGGCTTTCAGCAAGGAAGCCAGAGATGATGGGGGATATGACTCAGTTAGGGTCTTTAATGGCTGCCGTAATGTTCGTATGGGCAATATTCCGGCAACTGTTTCCAGAAGAGTTCCAAAGGGATGTCAGGAAATACGTTAACAAAGTAGTTAGCTATGTGTACCCTTATGTCGAAATCACTTTCCATGAATACCAACCAGACAGCTGGTTCGAGCGAAGCAAAGCCTTTGTTTCCATTGAACGTTACCTCAGCACCAACTCCTCCAACAGAGCCAAAAGGCTCAAAGCAAACGTCGTCAAAGACTGTGAATCCGTCGTCCTGAGTATGGACGACTACGAAGAGGTCACAGACGAGTTCCAAGGCATCAAGATCTGGTGGACGTCGAGTAAAAGCATCCCACAACAGCGTGCTCTCTTCTCCTATCGAGGTGAGGAGGAGAAACGCTATTATAGGCTCACATGTAAAAGAGAACACCGAGATATCATTACTAAAGTTTACTTGCAACATGTACTCGATGAAGGAAAGGCTATTGCAGTGAAAACAAGGCAACGAAAGCTGTATACTAACAACAAGAGTGAGAACTGGTCGGGTTACAGGAGGACTATGTGGAGCCATATCATATTCGAGCACCCTTCCACATTCGACACTCTTGCAATGGACCCGAAAAAGAAGAAAGAGATTTTAGATGATCTTATGATGTTCAGCAAGTCGAAAGACTACTACAAGAAGGTGGGCAAGTCATGGAAACGAGGATATCTTCTTTATGGTCCCCCAGGAACGGGAAAGTCTAGCATGATTGCTGCCATGGCTAACCTTCTGGAATACGACATTTATGATCTTGAACTAACATCCGTGAAGGATAACACGGACTTGAGGAAGCTACTCATTGACACATCAAGTAAGTCTATAATTGTGATTGAAGATATCGACTGTTCACTTGATTTAACTGGTCAGCGAAAGGAGAAAAAAGAAGAGAGTAAAGAGGAGGAGAAGGATCCAGTTAAGAAGGCCGAGGAGGAAAAGGGTAAGAAGAATAAGGGAAGTGAAGTGACTTTATCTGGGCTTTTGAACTTCATTGATGGGCTATGGTCGGCTTGTGGGAGTGAGAGACTGATCGTGTTCACAACAAACTTTGTTGAAAAGCTCGACCCTGCTCTGATTAGGAGAGGGAGGATGGATAAGCATATCGAGCTTTCCTATTGTTGTTTCGAAACATTCAAGGTGCTTGCAAAGAACTATTTGGATCTTGAATCACACGACTTGTTTTCAATCATCAGTCGACTCTTGGAGGAGACCAAGATGACTCCAGCCGATGTTGCCGAAAATTTGATGCCAAAGTCATTTGAAGAGAATGCTGAGAGTTGCTTGAACAAGTTGATCCAATCTTTAGAGAATGCAAAAGAAGAAGCAAGGCTGAAAGCTGTGGAGGATGCCAGGATCAAAGCTGAGGAAGAGGCGGCTAAAAAGATTGAAGAAAATGGTGAGAAGGTACAAGAGAGTGATGCAAAGCTAGGTGATGAAGAAGGAAAGAAGACTGATAAACATACTGATGTAAAAGAAAACGGTGTCATCACTGCATAGGTATAGATATGGCGTAAAGAATTACTACCAATAGTTTTTACTTTCTTGATATGTTTATATTGTTCTGTCCTTTTCGCTTGGTTGTAATTTGTAATGAGTTGGTAGTTTTGACTTACAATTACTCAAATGAAAGTCAAAAGTCAAGTGTGGTAGTTGTGTGTTGACGTGATTCAAAAATAAACTGCTTATTATATTAGGATTTCAGCCATTCGGCATGCGATACATAATAGTATATACCAACAGGCAGGATTAGTGAATAATATAATGTATATATTTATCTTTTTGGAAAATCCAAATGGATTATAGTGTAGCGGTGTGTGGTTGATGAAAGATGCGTCATACATAGATTGTGACCTGTGAGTTCAAATCTTGTTGACCAAAGTGTATATTTTAGGAGTGTAATAAAATGTGTATATCACAAACTACTAAAGAGGTTGCGGTTACACCGTTATTGAGGTATTACGGGAAAAATCAGCAAACTTTAAAAGATATGTGCTGAAATTGTAAATCACCACAAATAAAGGAGAAAATCGACAGCTCCTAAAATTTGATGTCAAAAGTGTACAACCAAAAGAATGAAACTGCTAGAGAAAATTCAAAAATGTTGTGACAATAATGTTAAAGTTGTTAAAGTTGGGAAAAATATGGTGACAAAATTCAATATGAGATTTTTTTTCTTTATTACATCAAAATGTAAAAGTTTTTAGTGTAAAGAAGAAAAGTGTCAAATTCATAAAAGATTTGTGGCAAAAACATCAAAAATGTAAAAGTTTTGACTGTAAGGACTAAAAGTATCAAACTCACTAAAGATTTGTGGCAAAAACCAAAAGACAGAAAAATTCAATCAAAACACAAAATTATAAAAGTTTTGAATTTAAAAGCAAAAAGTGTTAAATACACCAAAGATTTGTGATAAAAACCTAAAGCTCAAAAAGATACTATTCTTAACTTTCATTTCTTTATTATTATTATTATTATTATATATATATATATATATATATATATATATATATATATATATATATATATATATCAAATAAGAAGGAAAATTTTGGTAGGAATGTAAGAAGTTTTTTTTCTACATATTTTTTTCGCGAACAAACAAAATGAATCATTAGATGATTCATTTGTAAGACGATTCACAAGAAAAAATTCTCAAAAAACATCTCGATGATTCATTTATATAATGATTTTATTGTTATTCACTAAAATTGTCATAAAAGTTAATTTTTTCTTAATTTACTTAAAAATGAATCATAAAGATGTTTTTTTGAGAATTTTTTTTTGTGAATAATCTTACAAATGAATCATCTAGTGATTCATTTTTTTTTTGTTCGTCAAAAAAATATGTAGAAAAAAAACTTCTTGCTTTCCTACCAAAAAAATTTCTTACCGGATCTATATCCGATATATATATATATATATATATATATATATATATATATATATATATATATATATATATATATATATATATATATATATATATATATATATATATATATATATATATATTAATTAGTCATATCCCAAAAGTCTAGCTCTGATAATAAAAAGAGTACACTCGACAATACGCTCATAACCCCTATATATATATATATATATATATATATATATATATATATATATATATATATATATATATATATATATATATATATATATATATATATATATATATATATATATATATATATATAATAAAAAGAGTACACTCGACAATACGCTCATAACCCCTATGTGTGAAAGAACTTAATTTAATATTACAAATTAGTCATATCCCGACAGTCTAGCTCTTTAAAAAAAAAGGTAGACAATACACTTACAACACCGAGTTTGTTCCAAGGCTTACTGCCTATAGTAAATCGCAAACCAGTAGCAATATTTTTAAGTGGACAGTCTATCTGAGATGGGGCTTCTATCCATTAGACTGGACGGAGTGACCTCTGGTTGAGGCTCGATGACATCAATGAACACCAGGAAAGGTCGACACCTTAGCATGCCGAGCTCGGTTCGGTAATTCGGTGGAAATGTATCGACGTTGACCAAGTGTCCTGGACCAATGGGGCAACGGCTCTTTTTGGTTTATTTTGTTTTAATTCCTATAAATACAACCTAACACTCATTTCATTTAACACGTTGAAATCATCTTCTACTTCTTATACATTCTCTCTAAAAATATCATCTTCATCGTCTTCATCAAGCATATTTGATGCGTTTCTTGAAATGACCATAGAGGTCATTCAGGATGTTGAATAGAAAATCGAAAAACTACGACAACAAAATGCGGATAATGGATGCCGGAGAAAAAAAGGTATATACAAAGACATCATAAGGCGGCTAATCAACGGCTCACATAAGATTACTTTGACGAAAATTTGACGTTTTAAGTATATTACTTTCGTCGACGGTTCTGTATGTATAAACCTTTGTTTTTGCATTTCGGCAACGATGTCATATCAATGTGTCCATATTTTCAACAACGTTCAGATGCTAGATGCACAGTTGGTTTTTACTCATTTACAAAAATGCACAGTTGCACTTCTTCAGTTAGTGTATGCCCTTCCCCCGATGCATTAGATGAACTTCTTAGGATGTCCAACTGCACGACAATGGCTTCACGAATTTTGTAAGTATGTCATGAGATTATATGACCCATGACATCTGCCTAAACCTACTTCTAGTGACGTCCAACACTTATATGATCATCATTCGAATGTGCACAACTTCCCTAGAATGTTAAGAAGCCTAGAAGCCTAGATCAGCTCCACTGGGAATGGGACAATTGTCTGAATGCCCATTAAATCCATTACACTCTAGACGATCATGGTTATCCAACTATGATACTTGAAACGTTAGCCTCACAAGATTTATGGATATAACATGCATTCTTTGTACCCTCAGTGACATTAATGCTCTTAACATGTCTCCTTTATTCGATGATGTGTATAATGGGACTGCACCAGATTCTTCATTTCAAGTGTGTAGAACTTCATATAGGAACGTGTATTATCTTGTGAACGGGATCTATCTAGAATGTGCTTGTTTTGTGAACTCACTGTTTTATTCAAATGATCGTAAAAGGTTGAGTTTTAAGAGATTTCAAGAGAAGGCGAGAAAGCATGTTCAACGAGCATTTGGTGATTTGAAAAAACGTTGGCACATTCTTAAATATCATACACCTTATATGAAGGAGAAGAAAATGAGTGATGTGATATATACGTGTATCATACTGGATAATATGATTCTCGAAGTCGAAATAAATATAGTATGTAAGTATAACGAAAACGAGATCATTCCACCATAGTGGCTTACTCTAATAGTGGCAAATAATATGGGTTGGGAAGACCAAAGGGCTTGTAGCCCAGCGGTATCCGGTGTTGCCCTCCCTACTTGAGGTTGAGGGTTCAAGTCCCGTTGTGGACATAGGTGGATTTAAGGTGTAGTTTAGGAGTAGGTTAGATTTGCGGTTTCAAAAAAAAAATGGGTTAGGAAGATCTTAAATGGCTGATGATTGAAGAATACTGCCCGAGGGGCGAGGTTCAAAAACTGGAACAAGAACTCTGGAGCCTAACCATGAAGGGCTCCAACATAGTGGCTTACACTGCCAGATTCAGTGATTTGGTGGCGCTATGTCCCAATATGGTTCCCACTGAGGGAAAGAAGATTGAGAGGTACATTTGGGGGCTAAGTTCCTCCATTTCAGGGGAATATCTTAGCTTCAAACCCCACTACTTTCGACAGTGCCAAGCGATTGGCACAATGACTCATTGATCATGGAGTCCCTACCCCAACAACGACAACAACCCTGGCTATCTTAGAACCCTCCAAAGCCCCTGACAACAAGCAAAAGTTCGGGGATAACAAGAAGGGCAAATTGGTACATAACTCTGCCAAGAAACAACAAGTTGTGGTTGTTCATGCTACGATTTCACCTGCTATTACTACGCCGAGGAAGCAGTATACTTGGAATTTGCCCAAGTGCAATAAATACACTTTCCATCATAATGGTGCCTGCCGGGAAATGCAGTGCGCTAATTGCAACAGGAAAGGGCACACTGCCCGATTCTGCAAGGCTCCAGCGAGGCCAATTAACCAAGTCCCCGACATTGTTGTGGGCCAGGCTTGCTACGGTTGTGGCGAGGTTGGTCATTTCAAGAGAGATTGCCCGGAGGTAGGAAATGCTGGCAGAGTGGGAAGAATTCTGGCGATAGGCCACGAGGAAGCGTAGCTGATCCTACAGTGGTTACTGGTACGTTTCTCCTCGATAATTCATATGCTTGCATACTATTCGATAGTGGAGCGGAGAGGAATAGACATGAAGTCCATCGTTGCCAATGGCATAGCTGTCAACATTATTTATTAGCCAAAAGTGCCAATATAATCATTTAGGCACAGCTGCCAGGATTATGACATTCTTTATTAGATGCAGTTGCCGATATTATCATTTGGGCGCATCTGTCAGGATTATGATGTTTCTCTATTAGGCACATTTTCCGATATTATCCTTTAGGTGCAGCTGCTAGGATGTTTAGAGTACATCTTGGTTCAAAAACATCTACAGGTTGTGGCGCAGCTGCCGCTGTTCATCTATGTCATCTTTCATCCATCATCATTCATCTTCCCATGTTCTACCCAACATATTCATAGATATAAAATACATATACAATTTAAATCATTTAAAACATGTATAAATCGTTCATCCAGCATAGATATCAGGAACACAAATAATATGCACACATAGCATGTAATATATATTAAATACTTCATATTTATGTATAAGATGAAAGTAACTATGCACTCACTTGTTAAAGTAATGATTCCAAACTCGGGCAGCGCTTCGCTTCTAACAATTCTATTTTCCTTCGGTGAAACCTAGTATCATTACTGCTAGATTCTAGTCTAATATTTATAGCGACTATTTATGAGCGATATTGTTTTATAAGTGTTAAACAATACTTTTCAACCACTATGTACAGACAAGGGCCATACATGAAACACCGGAGGGTAGGACCATTTGGCATTATAGCACTTCTGAAATCTAACAACCCTATGCGGCCCTTTAAACCAGATTTCACGTACCGCGAGTAGTTAAAAGATATTATAATAACACTTTGTATATTATATTTTATAATGTCGCACCCCAAAACCAAGGATGGCGGAAACGTCCGGGGGTGGAGGACTTCATGTAGAGTATCACAACAATGAGTATAATAGTGCTCAAAGTAAATACAACCAACACAAATATAATTGAAAATGTTACATCGAAGCACATGTTTACATGATTCACATCAGTTACATTATAATACGAAATGAACTGTTTGACGATTTATCGTCCCATCCTCAAAACGTTGTTGATTTCCTGTTTTCACTGAATTCCTGAGAATACAAGTAGTTTTGAAAAGTGTCAACACAAAGGTTGGTGAGTTCATAAGAGATTTCGTTAGAAAAGTAAATCGTTTTC
The DNA here is from genome assembly GCF_052625555.1 of Lactuca saligna. Taxonomy (NCBI): domain Eukaryota; kingdom Viridiplantae; phylum Streptophyta; class Magnoliopsida; order Asterales; family Asteraceae; genus Lactuca; species Lactuca saligna. Next base: position 121,830,195 of record NC_136422.1, read on the forward strand.
CTCGAAAAAGCGTTAGAGTATGTATCCAGAAAATCCGATATTTTCTTTAAAACCTGTGTAATGTCGTCTTATGACTGAAGACCAAAATGTATAAGTAACCCTTCTTATTAGTAGAAAATGTTATGTATTTAAATGGACATGGACGCTTTTGAATTAAACGAAATTTCTGTACGTTCTCATGTTTGTTAATACATTATATATATGTAGTCCTAAATTAGAGGACCGAGTAATAACAAGTATTGACCATACTTAAAAGTATAAATGCGGTTTCAAATGATGTGTAGTCGTAACTACCAAAACCAAAAGTGTACAGTAATATCTGTACTCATAGAGATAAAAAGGTGATTTTAAATCGACATAAAACTCATTTAGGTTTTAAAAATAAAATCCCACAAACTTATGGATTGTTATATCCCTATGTGAGTCGCTATAATCATACTATGACTATGTGAACCTGCCACGACGTTCTCAGTGTCGCGAAAAATAAAATGACATTTGTCACCCGTAGACCTGCAGGTCCAACTGTAGCTAGCAGCAAGGTGTGGGGTGTCAATCCCAATATAGATCTATATACAAGTATCACGTTCTCCCTCAAGGAGATTTTGATTATAACTACCAGGAATTATATCCCGCACTCGGACGTACGGGGAGAGAGAGAGAGAGAAAGAAAAATAGAGAAACTCACAATATAGGATAACAAGTTTACGTGAAATGTGTGTGAATATAAATATTTCTTGTATGAATGTACCCTTCTTGTACGAGTGCGTAGAGTGATGTATCATAAACTATACCTATTATAGTTTATCTAAAATGTATGTAATATGTATGAATTCTTTTATGGAAATGTATTAGTGTTGTGAATTTATCAAACTATACTTTTTATAGTTTAATAATGCGTGTTCCAAAATGAATGAATAATATTTAATATGAATGTCTTAGTTTCAGTTCATAATGATAAACTAACAAGGAAACACATACAAATACTAAAACTTATGATTATACACTTTGCTTAACATAATACAAAGTGTTATGATATTTACATGCTGTTGGCAAAATTTAGCAATTCTGCCCTGTTTTGGAAAAATCATAGAAAAATCATACGAAGTCGAAAACTAGATCCGTAAATTCTGAGAGTTCACAAAATGTGTCTAGTTTGCTCATAAATTTTATCTCAATTTATAATGACCTCTAACTTGGGTGAAAAAGTCCAAAATCACAGACTGGTCCGGATTGTTGTTTGAAATGATAGGCAGTTTTGTAAAAATCGCCATAAATTGTAGAAAAATCGTATGTAGATGTGCAAGTAGCCATTTTAAAGCTAAAAACTTGAACTATTTGCACCTTGTACAGTTTTGAAAACAAAAATGTGTAAGATGCCCAAAACAGTCCGTGAATGGAGTTGAACTTTTCTGATGAAGGCTGTTAGAAAACTTTTGATAGGTTCTTAGTGTTTTAACTTGTATTCACCCCCTGAAAACTTGAGAAATCATGAAAATGTAGGGGTATGAACTCACCTTGAGTGATTTTAGTAGATGATTGTTGAAGAATGGAAGTGTTTAATTCAAGAACACTTGGAGATGCCTTGAAGGTTTTCGAGAATCTAACATCATAGTTAGGGAGTTTGTGTAAGCAACCAAAGATTTGAGTAGAATGAAGTGAAATAATAATAGGGAGGATGAATTTTTACTTACTAAGTGTGGAAGAACACTTGAATCCAGCCTTGGATCTCGAAAATTTGTGTAGAAGAGTTTGAGAGAAAAAGTGATGTTTGTTACTTAGTGGAATGAGAGAAATGAGAGAAAATGAGGAGTGTGGTTGATTGTTCCAGCTCAAAAACGTGGGAGTGAGTGAAATTTGAGTGTAAGGGAACATTGAAGTGACATAGGTAAGGTGGGGAGGTATGGCTGGTCATAGAGTGGGTGTGGAGTGGTTGCTTGTGACTTTGATTTTTTTTTTTTTTTTTTTTTTTTTTTTTTTAACTTGCAAGGCACAATGGAATATGTTACTCCTATAAAGGAAATTGACTCAATCAAGGACGATTTCACAATTAAAGTTCGGATCATACGTCTTTGGACTCAAAAGTCAAGAACAATGTCTTATAATTGTCTATATCCCATTTTTAGTAATTTATTCTCAAAGAACAATGCTATAATCTGTAATTTATCATCTTTTAGTTTAATTTTCTAAATATATGTGTGGTTGTCTATGTGTGTGTATCTCTTTAAAAATTCTACAATTTCATCATTTTATGACCCCCATTTGCGAAGTTGAGTATTTATTTCCAAAAATGCGAAACTCCAGGGACAATATTTGAAATCTTCTGTTTTCTTCCCCAATTCGCATTCTACTGTGAAATACTTCGCATCTTCATTCTTACACCCTTCGCATCCCTTCGCATTAATCACCTTCGCATTTTAACCTAATTAATCAAATGTGGTTCACAAAATTTTTTCATTCCAGATGCGAACACAGTTTAGTTCTTGAACTCTAAACTTGCGAAATCAAAAATTCATATGTTGAACCCATATGCGAATATTAACCCAATTGACTTCAAATTGATTCATAGATGCGAACACTCGATTGTTTTACTTTCGCAAAATGAGCATCAACAACTCCACAATCGAGTTTTTAAATTCTTGCAAACAACAATTTCATAGTCCTTGACTTCGCGTTTTTCTTCACGAATCATCCCTCAATCATCAATCCAATTGCGAATCAAAAACTCATATGTTCTTGCTTTATCGATTCATCGACTACACTCATACAAATGCGAACAATACTCAATTTCAAAATCGATTGAAACTTATAGCAAAGCTAAATCCAACTTCGCATTAATCACCTTCGCATTTTAACCTAATTAATCAAATGCGATTCACAAAATTTTTCATTCCAGATGCAAACACAGTTTAGTTCTTGAACTCTAAACTTGCGAAATCAAAAATTCATATGTTGAACCCATATGCGAATATTAACCCAATTGACTTCAAATTGATTCATAGATGCGAACACTCGATTGTTTTACTTTCGCAAAATGAGCATCAACAACTCCACAATCGAGTTTTTAAATTCTTGCAAACAACAATTTCATAGTCCTTGACTTCGCGTTTTTCTTCACGAATCATCCCTCAATCATCAATCCAATTGCGAATCAAAAACTCATATGTTCTTGCTTTATCGATTCATCGACTACACTCATACAAATGCGAACAATACTCAATTTCAAAATCGATTGAAACTTATAGCAAAGCTAAATCCAACTTCGCATTAATCACCTTCGCATTTTAACCTAATTAATCAAATGCGATTCACAAAATTTTTCATTCCAAATGCGAACACAGTTTAGTTCTTGATTAGTACGAAGGCTTAGGAAATTTTTAACACAAACTTTTCTCCTGTGATGTTTTCCCATTAACATAGCAAGTTATACAATACGAACATAACACTAACCCTAATACACAAGGTTAGTTGAGCTGACCGGTTTGACTCGTTGACTTTATTTGACTTTGAATTGACCAGAATTTGACGGTTGTCACATCATCCCCCCGTTAAAGGGAATTTCGTCCCGAAATTTGAAGTTAGGCAAGGGGGTAGGCATGAATAATCAAGCCGAGAAGTGAGGATACTTCCTAATCGACTGACTCATGCGCTCCCATGTGACTCTAGGTCCGTGGTTAATATTCCAGCGAACTTTCACTAATGGGAAGTGGCGTTGTTTCATCCGCTTGAACTCGATCCATGGTCACCATGGTTCTTCTAAGAAGGTGAGGCTCTTGTGGAACTCGATCTCGTCGAGGGGAATTGCAAGAGTCTCGTCGGATAGGTACTTCTTGTAAATTTGGGACGTGTTGGGTAGAGTGTACTTTACCAAACTCGCGGGAGTAGATTGAAGGAGCGAGTTACAGGGCTGATTCTGACAAGAATCTCGAAAGACACAATTATTCGGGGTGTTGGCTTTCCATGCTTTCCGAAGCGTACTAAGCCTTCCCAGAGTGAGTGTCTCTAGAGGAATTTGATCAGTTATACCGGCGTTCTAAAGGTTTCTTCCTCTTGCTTCTCTTCCTGTCAAGGGTTGCTCCCTTTTGGGTCCAAGTTGGGAGGGGTTTCGTATTTTTCGAGAAGTTCCAAAGGAACTAAGACAGTAGGTCAGCAAGACCCAGAATCTTGGCGTATTTCTGCTAACACCTTCGGTGCTGACTGTTTCTCAATGGTTTTGATCAATTGAAAGGTTCCTTATGAATTTCCACCCTGGGTAACGATGTGTCTTGAGAATTGAACTCCTCAATTCCTAAACTCGTATCTGGAGAACTTCGGGTAATACTTCTCTTATCGTATTTCTTCTGTGGTTTGTTGTAGCTGCTCTCCTTGGTTTCCTTCTTACTACGAGGGTAGATAAGTAAGTCATTTGTAATGACGATGATGAACTGATCCTAGCAAGAAGGGTATATCCTATTTATTACGTTCATGAATCCAACGAGTGGGTCTGGTCCTATCCGAGGGTTATCACAACGAACCTTCGACATCTTTATCGAAATTGGAGGATTATTCTTGGATATCCTTCTTCCATACTCGTGACTGGTGATATTCAGATCTCAGGCCCAATTCCTGAAGGGTACCTCGTTTCTTGAGGTTGGTCGGCCTATTCGTCAATGCGAGGCAGATAGTAAAGGTTTCTATTAGAGATGTTGTCGGGGCCTCTGAAATCGATGGGATTGTGAGCAATTTGTCTTTCTAATTGTAGAATAAGACGAGAGCTTTTCATGGTGAGAAACTTGGTTCTTCAATTTCACTGTTGAGTAGTTCGACAGGTTTGACCTGACAGCTCTTGTAGCTCGGTAGGAAGTATGTGGGTTTGGTTTACACGACTAGGCCTTTTTGAATGGTAGGACATTTACTCGTCCTTCTGGGCAACCTTGGCCTGAAGTTCATGGCAAGATTCGTACCTGGTTGTATCCATCCCAAGCTTCCTTGCTTGAACTTTGTCTGTTGTATGCATGACCTTCCCGAAAGGTCTCCTGTAAATACTTGTGATAGGGCTTTATGAAGTATAACACTCCTCTGGTGCGTGTTTTGGAGTTCCACAGCGAGAGATGACCCAAGGGTCCGTGCTGGATATTTATGAGAGACGATGGTTTCGATATTCAGGGGGTTAGGCGAAAGGCCCTTTTGTAGTCGTTAAATCGGGAAGACGAGGGCTATATCAATCAAAATTGAATAACGACAACACTATCTTTTTAGATAACATGAGATAAGTTGTATACAAAGGAAGAGATCAATAGAGTGATAGAGTGTCCTGTATTTCTTTTCTGTGTGTTCCGTTTTGTTTGATGTTATGATTATCGTAGATGATTCCTACTACAGTGTGTAGCACTGGTAGTGGGTGTGTTTTCGATAGCCAGTAATGATACTTGATATCATGACTCCTGAAAGGTCTCCTTACGATCGAGCGGTATATGATTGTCGTATGTAAATTGACATCGTGAAATTTGTCGAGTGGGTGACCCCACTCAACCCCTAATACTAGACATGGAATCGGAGTCAGGATGGAATTATCTATTTCAAGACTTAAGTATTTTGATTTTAAATTATCCCCGATGTATGGACAAAGTCATTACAACTTACAGGTAATGCTCCTAAGGTCACATATGAATGTCTTTGGTTTGATTTGTATGAGAGAGAAAATATTTTAGCTACTTTTTAGAAAGAAGGTTACTTTAGTAAGTGTACCAAATTCATTACAAACATATAGTACTTAAACGTTTTATCGTTGGGAACATTACAAAAGTCCTAACATGGTTCCCTTGCTGCTCCTGTTGGTGTGTCCATCACATTCCTACTGTTCCTTCGTCGTTCTTCTCAGTTGGACATTCTCTCTTGAAGTGTCCCGTTTCACCGCATAGGTAGCATACTGGGCCAACCTTGGTGCAGTTGATTGAAGGGAGGTGATGGGCCGAGGCCCTACAGAAACGAACGGTATGCCCTTTCCTGTTGCAGTTTTTATAGTGCATCTCCCGGCAAGCCCCATGGTGATGAAAACCACATTTGTTGCACTTTGGGAGTGATCCCTTATATGGTCTGGCAGGCATTTGGGTGGCAGACCCCGAGGCTAGTGTCGAGGCATTTGTCATGACTGTTGTTGTAATGGTAGAGGCGGCCTTAGGCTGTTGTCTTTTAGTGTATCCCTTTGATTGGTGGTGCTTTTTCATGTCCCAAAACTTTCTCTTCTTGTTCGAAGGTTCGTGGCCTGATGAATTTTTGATGGTAGGTACCCATTGGTGTCCCTGATTGTTACCACAATTTGTATTGTAAGTATCGCTTCCACCCTTGTTGATGTTGTTAGTATTGAAATGCACCATGACGGCTGCCACGGCTGCCGTGACTGCAGCTTGAAATGTAGCAGCGTCTATCTGAAGTGTTGGTGTCTTGCTAGTTGGTTTGTTGCCTCTTGGTGGAGACATAGCTCTGTTTCATGACGAAAAACGACTTCGTTAGTGGAAATGATTGTCTTAAGTGCATCTTTACAATTTATATTTACGCATATAAATTTTTGCACATTACTGTACTATCCTTAGTGTCTCTGCTAACGCTCCCGAGATAGAGTTATGGCAGTAGGTAGGAGTAGGTTTCATACGGACGTTAAGCTTTACTCCTCTTAGAATCATGTTCGTCCGAACACCTTGGCTGAGGAATTTCGATGGGATTCCGGTGCATTAGTGCTAGTATGATAGTACCCATAGGTCTATGAAGAAGAAACTTCTCAACTAATGTTTAAAGGGTGAGACGATAATGAGTTTATAGAATGGCTATATGTCGCGAGTTTTCTAACTAAGTTTATCTCATATCGATTTGTATCAAAGCTCGGTTGTTTAGGGTGTTCTGAAAACAATTATAATGAGATTCTTTGTATAATAAACTCATGTATTTTAGTAGTTCGGTATTCAAGTGAAACCTTATACTTGACCCAAGCTAAGTCCTTATCACGACCTATTGATGTGTGCTTAGTTATATAATTAAGGCTAGTTAGTCCTTCGAGTCTGATAGGTACATCCTAAGCCCATCTTGTTAATATGACTCTAGAAATCATGGGTTCAGTGAAAATTTTTGACCTCAATGCAGGTCTACTTCACATTCGTGCATGGGCGGGTTTTGATAGAGGATAGATTTCTCGATTAGAATGACCACTTAATTTGTTGTGTCGCGATTTCACTTACAATAGAGTAGCACCAGCACATACTTATGAAGTTAATTTACCAGGTCTGGTGAGCGGTACGAACTCTACTTACGATGATCCATCCCTTGTGATGCCTGA